>NC_137425.1:31777870-32275370 GCF_964374335.1 Astatotilapia calliptera | reverse complement strand
AAGTGAGTAAAAAACGTCCTAAATGCAGTTAGAGTTTATTTAGAACTACAAATTAAATTTCTTTTAGCAATTATTGTTTTTTAATGTCACAATTCCAACCCTGCACCTTTATCCGGGCCTGGACCGGCAAAAGTGACCCGAAATTGGTACTTTGGTGGAGTTACTTTGTGTGTGTGTTTATAAGTAGTTTTAAACCTTGTGATCCACAAAACAGCATAACAGTAAAGGAAGAACTGACTGCGTTACAGTCAGTGCGGGAGCAGCGGCTTCGCTCATGCGCGATTCATTTGCCGTTTGGACGCACAGGTGTGAACGTCTCCTGCCCTGATAGCAGCTGGGGGAGGACTATCCTCCACCTGTGAGTGCTTTGGCATGGGTGAGGTGCCCAAGGCAGCACCGCTGCTTGTTGAGAGTAAGAGCGATACGCGTTTTCACGTCAAAAAGTCGTCATAAATAAGTCTCCAATAATACCAGAAAAAGTCGCTAGAATAGTCGCTTTTTAGAAAAAAAGTTGCTAAGGGGGTCTGAAAACTTGCTAAATATAGCGACAAAGTCGCTAAGTTGGCAACACTGGTTGCTTGCGCTCTTAACGCCGTTATATTTGTGCCACAAAACCAACCAATCACAGACTTGGATGCAAATAATTCTACAAATAATACATTTTTTGCACACGGCAATTAATTTTGTTCACTCAAAATAAATCGTCAAACACTTACACTTGCAATGTTTTTTTTTTGGGTTTTTTTTACATGCGCTCAAATTTTTATTTTTTAATGTGTGCTCAGAATAGTGGCACAAAAATAACGCTATAGCTAAGCTAATTAATCCAGGGAATAACACAGACATGCTTGGATGTCCACTTATATTATAAGGGGAACATACCGAAAAAATTTCTAATCTTCACATTCACCATCACTGTATTTTAATGCGAGTTTTTAATTACCTTTTTTACACTGTTAAATATAGTTTCTACAGCCGAAAGGCAGTAACTACTATGGCTTGGTACACCCAGCCTGAAGAAAAGCTGTCGGACTACACTTTGTATGTCTTCTGACTCAAACTGGGTCTCTTCCACAAAGTCCTCATCTACAAACTCGAACATTGCAACTAACAGCTAGATTTTCCCGTTTTAGTGCAGCTAGCCAAACAGCAAGTGGCCAATTGCCGTTAAGAGACAGACCGTGAAAGTGGACAGCAGAGGATATCTCTGTTTCTTAGCGTAAAACTCATAGTTGCAGCCAGGGACAACACAAAACGGATTCCCTTAAACTGATTTTTAGTTTTAGTATCCTTAATTTCCTCTGAGTTGAAGTCTAAAGTCTATTAGCTACCAACTACATGATGTCACGGTCTGTACTGAAAGAAGGTGGCGCTAAACAGGTTTTTAAAACTTCAAGGACTTATTTCTTAAATTCAGTTTTGTCAGTTTTTGACAACTATTGCTTAAGACCACTTTAAAAATGACAAGAAAATCTGGCATCACTTACTGGATGCTTAACAGCAAAATATTAAAGAATGAGGGATGGATAAAGACTTTTGCACAGTACCATATAGATATCCTGATCTAACTTCAAATCCTTATGAATTGTTACT
The DNA here is from genome assembly GCF_964374335.1 of Astatotilapia calliptera. Lineage (NCBI taxonomy): Eukaryota > Metazoa > Chordata > Actinopteri > Cichliformes > Cichlidae > Astatotilapia > Astatotilapia calliptera. The sequence goes on along the minus strand of NC_137425.1, from coordinate 32,273,777 downwards.
TTGTTCTTTCTCCATGGCTCTTGTTTATTTATTTATAGTTATAGATTTTAAAATGTTTTTCCAGATTATAATGGATGTGCCTGCGTTTCTGTGCACCTCTACAGATGTTTGTATTTGACAGATGGAAGCTCCAGGTGGTTTCTGCTGTGTGTGTGATCGTTGTGACCACATCCTATTTTATTCTGACGAGAGATGTTATCACTACACCAAAACTGAGGTAAAACTCAACCTCCGAGAAAGATACAGTATGCTCCTTATGCATTTTAGCAACTTTTTAAGTCCAAATACTTGCAGTTAGTGGAGTTTGGGTAATTTGTGCATCTAAATTGCCCATAGGTGTTGTCTGTTTTTATAGTCGTGCAAATGTCTTCATACATGTACACGATTCTTCAAAGATCAAAAAATACAGCATGAAAAGCACATACAGTGGCTTCATTGGACAAGGTTCGTTGTTTTTAACACTCTGTTTCACATCAGCTCTTTGATGTATACGTATGTTACAATTTTGCTCTTTTCTTGCTGACGGACCTGCAGTTTAATCCTGCTTTAATGGGAAATTGTGTCTTGTAAGGAAGCTCTATGAAGATCCTTTTTAGCAATATTTCTTCCTTAACTTTTTATTTTGCCTGTGACTGATTACTGTGATTAATTAATGTGTGGAGTCTTTTGTGCCATGCATCTCCAAGTTTCATTTCAAATTCAAAATTTCTGAATCACATTTAGATTCTGTATGATTTGGCCATCATGGACCACTTGCTTCAAACAGCATGTGGATATGTTTCTCTACAGAGCAATAATAGGCAAACGTTCAGTTTACCCTTTGTCCTCTTTACTATCCAGTGCCAATAGTTACCAGGTACTCTGCTCCAAAATTCTGCTTTTTGATTCTGATAGATCTAATGAACAGTGTATTCTTATCATTAGATCTAAATGTAAAAGTGTCTATATCTGTTCTGTGAACTTAAAACTGATGAAGAGAGAATTAGATATTTTCCTTGAGCACTGCTACTAGTGAGCACTAGTGTTTCAGGTTATGGGTTTGTCTATTACATGATCTGTTTATTGTATTTTTGCATTGCTGTTACCGGTGGTCAGGTCTCCCTTGTAAGGAACCCAGTTGTACCTTTTAAATAAAAATAATATAAAGAAACAAAGTGATTTTTCTACAAGACTGTGGAATATGGCATGTTTTTTTTTCTGAAAACACAAATATTAAAAACAATGATACCCTGTTTCTATCATTACTTCAGATGTAATTTAGTTTCATAAACCAGGTTTTTTTTTGTTAAACTTTAATATCAGTCCATGAAAGTACATCTCCAAACCAAATGAGGTTTAATAATAATCGTTGTACTAATTATAGTTATACAGTTGTGTGGCATAGAATGAGTGTTAGGCTTTAAAGACATCTGATATACCCTCACCCTTCTACCCTTCCAGTTCATCTCTCCCCACGCATCTTCCCTCATCTGGTCCCTGCACTTGTCCTGCTGGCTCAAGGCTTCTTAAAGAACACCTCCCCAAGGATCAATATGAGGAGTTGGTGCAACGGCGAACTAAAGAATTCCAGCAGTACAAAGCCAGGTAGATGGACGGAGTTCACTAAACTGTTAATCGTTTTTGTCAGTGTTATTTTAGCAGGACAACAAAGAATGACGCAGTACTTTTTTTTGTTTAATTCAGACACCAAAACTATTTCCAGCAAACAGTTCTTCATTTAGAGATTTCAGTCTAATCTAATAAGTAGGTACAATTTACAGAAGTAGAAGGTTCTTGCACACAAGCTTCCTCATGGAACCCAATCCAGATGTGGAGGTTATTTCTGAGTCTGGTCGAATTTCATTTTTAATTTAGCCTATTTTTTCCTTCCGACCTCTGTTTGAATTATGAGAATGTCCTTCTTTTATTTTTTTTGTTAGCTGGCAACTTAATATTTTGACTTATTCTTCAGATTTCTTTAAACTACTATATTGTGCAAATGTCTTGAGTCAACCATAATTTCTATATATTTTGCATAAGAGAGGCCAGACTTTCAGTTTTTTCTTTCTTTAGTTTTTCTTTCTTTAAGTGCTCACTGGGCTTTATAAAGGCTATTCAGTGCTTTTTAAATCATTTTCAGTCCAGTTCTTCTACCTTGAAAGAGAATGTTTTTTTTTTTTATAACCATAACAAATGTGTTAGACCAGTGCTAACTTGAGAAATCTTGTGGGTGTGTAACTCTTATCAGCTGTTTAAGCCACATTTTATGGATGCTGGGCTAGGTCTTTGGGAATGTGAGAAAACAAACAAGTAATTTCATGGTGTATTCTGTCTCTGCATCAAGTAGAAATTACTTCTGCATATTTTTAAGTTACACTTGGTTATAAATCCAACATGATGTCACAAAGTTTGCAGAAATATTAACAACAGTTTTAGTAACGTACTCATGACTGCATACTTTTAAAAATTGATTTAAGAGTAATGTAAAAATTAGTGGTGGGCATTTAGCGTGTTAATTGCAATTAATTGATTAGAATAATAATAATAACTTTTTTTATATAGCGCTTTCAAACAAAGTGCTGAACAGTTATTAGAAGATAAAAAGATGAATAAAATAAAAAATAAAATAAAACCAGTACAGAAAAAACTGTTTTTTTGTTCCACAAAAATGGAGCTTGAAAAGAAAAAGCATGCTCCCCAATAGTCTTTTTTTCTGGCTTTAGGAACTTTCAGAAGGCTAGTATCCTGAGATCGAAGAACATGGGAAAGAACATAGAGGTACAAAAGGTCAGAAAGATATGAAGGCGCTAAACTTTAAAATCTGCTTGAAACTGATTTCCGTACTGGGGTAATGTGCTCAAATTTCCCAGGTTAAAATGCGAGCAGCTGCATTTTGTATCATTTACAAACCTTTAAAACCTTCCTTCGGTAACCCAGAAAGAAGAGCTTTACAATAATCAAATGCAAAGGCACAAATGCATGGACAAGTACCTCTGCAGTGTCCAGTGATAAAACTTGCCTGATTTTAGCTATGTTCTTTAGGTGATAAAGGGCAGTCGTTGTTTTCTCTTCCACATTGGACTCAAAGGAGAGCACCGTGTCAAACCACACACCCAAGTCTTTTACCTTGTCTTTGCAATTTATGACATAGTCATCAATTTTCAAGGTGAAATTTTGGGACAAGTACTTAAATTTTTGTGGTCCAATGACCATCAAATCTGTCTTATCAGTATTAAGAAGCAGGAAATGATCAGATAACCAGCTACTAATGGCAGATAGACAAGCTTCTGATTTAGACAAGTCAACACAGTTTCAAAGCTGCAGGTCAATAGCACAACAATAAAAGGTTACATTAAAAGAATGTACAAGAACAACAAAAGGCAGCAGACAGGTAGGATCTCAGCCATTATAAAACATTTCCCGCAACTCCTATAAAATGTTCTAGCCTATCCAATAAAATACAGTGCTCCGCAGTGTCAAAGGCGGCAGCATTTAGATCTGGCAGTAATAAAAATGAGGTTCAATTATTGTCTTCATTTACCTACAGATCTTTTACCACTTTGATTAAAGCTGTTTCTGTGGTTTGGTCTAAAAGCAGACTGAAATCGCTCAAACAGGTTGTTGGTTGACAGTGTGCTGCTATTTCCAAGCCTGTAGAAATACTTCTAATCTGGAGCATCACCAGCAACGCTCGGCTTTCCTACAAATTCTTCTCAACTTCATCAGTTCCTCATTTAGCGAGGTCATAAGGTTCCTTTGACAACATTTAACTTCTTTACAGGAGCAACAGGTCAAGAATTGCATTATTAAAGTTCACAGTCAAAGTGTCCACAGGTAAATTAACTCTAAGCAGTGCTTCAGGATTAATGTGACAAGATGACCTGAGGGGCAATTTTTCCCTCTCAGAGGCTGGAGATGTAGGAATTAAAATATCAAATAAAATTGCTAAATGTTCTAAAATAGGTAAAAGACAGGTTTCAGTACGTACCCCAGGACAACGTCTAGGGTGTAGCCCTTGCATGTTGGCCCAGACACAAATTGTGTGAAATTTAGGGACTCAGTTACATTCAAGAAGTCTTTAACCAGGGATTTATCCTCACAACATAGATGAAAATTAAAGTCTTTGTTTTTTCATATCACTCACTATGAAAGAATCCTTTCATACAGCGACATGTCAACAAGTCTGAGAATTCCGAAATCAACAAGTCAAGAGCCCTTTCTCAATTCTAAGTACGGACTCGCGTTCTCCGCGAGACCGGACTTGCCGAGAACGCACGGGAGTACGGACTTGGCGAGAACGTGAGTACGGACTCGCGATTTGTACAATTGGAACACCAGCGTACTTGATGATGTCACAGGTCTGGAGTTTTTACTGCCGTCCCCTTTTAATTTAACTGTGATTAATATGTTATGAAGCTTAACTTTAATCTCAGCCAAACCGACTTACTCAGGAACAAATAAAACCGGTGCTGCGTCCGCATCACTGCAGCCGCAGCACCAATCTGTCTGTCGATCTCCAGCTCCCTTCTCCCATCACTCGCGAATAAGACCCCGAGATACTTTAACTCCTCCACTTGGGGCAGGAACTCATCCCCGACCCAGAGTGGGCACTCCACCCTTTTCCGGCTGAGAACCATGGCCTCAGAAACATCGGAGCACGTTTGGAAATATATAGAAATACAGTGGGGCACAAAAGTATTTAGTCAGCCACCGATTGTGCAAGTTCCCCCACCTAAAATGATGACAGAGGTCAGTAATTTGCACCAGAGGTACACTTCAACTGTGAGAGACAGAATGTGAAAAAAAAAATCCATGAATCCACATGGTAGGATTTGTAAAGAATTTATTTGTAAATCAGGGTGGAAAATAAGTATTTGGTCAATAACAAAAATACAACTCAATACTTTGTAACATAACCTTTGTTGGCAATAACAGAGGTCAAACGTTTACTATAGGTCTTTACCAGGTTTGCACACACAGTAGCTGGTATTTTGGCCCATTCCTCCATGCAGATCTTCTCGAGAGCAGTGATGTTTTGGGGCTGTCGCCGAGCAACACGGACTTTCAACTCCCGCCACAGATTTTCTATGGGGTTGAGGTCTGGAGACTGGCTAGGCCACTCCAGGACTTTCAAATGCTTCTTACGGAGCCACTCCTTTGTTGCCCGGGCGGTGTGTTTTGGATCATTTCTTTACTACCACAATTCTCCAAAATCCTAGAAAACCTGTTTAATAAACGATTAGACAAATTCTTAGATAAATATAAATTACTCTCTGACAGTCAATATGGATTCAGATCAAAAAGATCAACATCTCTGGCATTAATCGAATCAATTGAGGAGATTACGAATGCTATAGATCAGAAACAGTATGCAGCTGGAGTATTTCTGGATCTCAAGAAAGCATTCGACACAATCAATCATGACATATTAATTAATAAACTGGAACGGTACGGGATCAGGGGGGTTGTACTGCAATGGGTGAAAAATTATTTAAGTGACCGGAAACAATTTGTGAAGCTGGGTGTCCATTCCTCATCATGCTTGGACATTGCTTGTGGTGTTCCACAAGGCTCTGTACTGGGTCCAAAATTATTTATTATTTATATAAATGATATTTGTAAGGCATCTGATATATTAAAATTAGTATTATTTGCAGATGACACAAATATTTTTTGTTCTGGGGGGAATCTAAAGGAGCTGCTGGATACAATTACTTCAGAAATGTGCAAAATTAAAAAATGGTTTAACAGGAACAAACTATCGCTAAATCTAAGTAAAACTAAAATTATCTTATTTGGGAATTCCCTTAGAAATGCACAAGTGCAGATTCATGTAGATGGTGTGGAAATTGAAAGAGTACTTGAACATAAGTTTCTTGGTGTGATTATAGATGATAAATTAAACTGGAAGTCTCATATAAATCATATACATAACAAAATTTCAAGAAGTGTCTCAATCTTGAGTAAAGTAAAACACATTCTGGACCACAAATCACTCCACATTCTCTATTGTTCCCTGATTGCACCGTATTTGAATTACTGTGCAGAGGTTTGGGGCAATACTTACAAATGTTCGCTATCATCAATCTTTATATTACAAAAAAGGGCCATAAGGATAATCCATAAAACTGGTTACAGAGATCATACAAATCCACTATTCTTAAAATCAAAAATTCTAAAATTCACAGATCTGGTTCATTTTCTCACAGCACAAATTATATATAAAGCAATAAATAACCTGCTTCCTGACAATATTCTAAAAATGTTTTCTTAAAGGGAACGGGGATACAATTTGAGGGGGGAATTAAATTTAAAACATCCTCGTATCCGTACATTAAAAAGTTTTTGCATCTCCGTGTGTGGAGTGAAGCTGTGGAACAGACTAAGTAAAGATATGAAGCAATGTCCAAGCATGGCGCAGTTTAAAAAGCGGTTTAAGGATATGGTTTTTACAGGGTACAGGGAAAAGGTAGAGATTTGATAGGGTGTTCTTGTCTAATATTTTCATGTGTGTGCGCATGCACGGGTTTGTTGGTATGGATATATATATATAATTGTAGGCTGTGTATCCTTGAGGTGTTAATGGGGTTATTGAAAATGTGTATATGTGCGTATGTGTGTATATACGTATGTATGGATAGATAGAAACATATATGTGTATATATATGGGCAGGGATAGCTCAGTAGGTAAAGTGGTCGCCCCATGATCGGAAGGTCGGCGGTTGGAATCCACTTAACGGCTACCCTGAGGTACCCCTGAGCAAGGTACCGTCCCTACACACTGCTCCCCGGGTGCCTGCTTAGTGGGCTGCCCACTGCTTCACTGAGTGAATGGGTCAAATGCAGAGAAAAACAAGTAATTTCCCCATGGGGATCAATAAAGTATCCATTATCATTATTATTATTATTATTATTTAAAAATAAATAAATAAATAAAATAAAAAAAATTACACATAACATATAATGTAATTGCAAGGAGGTATTTCTGTAGTCTATTGATACTAGATAGTGGAAAAGGGGTGGGATTAAATAAGCTTATGCTTCTTCCTGCTCCTTTGTGAACATGGACGTTATTTGGAGTTGTGGTTGCTCGTTTTCCTTTTGTTTGCTTTGTTCATTTGTCTCTTTTAATTCTATTTTTTTTTATACTTTTTCAACATGTTCAAAATAAAGATTCAATCAATCAATCAATCAATTGTCATGTTGGAAGACCCAGCCTCGTTTCATCTTCAAAGTTCTCACTGATGGAAGGAGGTTTTGGCTCAAAATCTCACGATACATGGCCCCATTCATTCTGTCCTTAACACGGATCAGTCGTCCTGTCCCCTTGGCAGAAAAACAGCCCCATAGCATGATGTTTCCACCCCCATGCTTCACAGTAGGTATGGTGTTCTTGGGATGCAACTCAGTATTCTTCTTCCTCCAAACACGACGAGTTGAGTTTACACCAAAAAGTTCTACTTTGGTTTCATCTGACCACATGACATTCTCCCAATCCTCTGCTGTATCATCCATGTGCTCTCTGGCAAACTTCAGACGGGCCTGGACATGCACTGGCTTCAGCAGCGGAACACGTCTGGCACTGCGGGATTTGATTCCCTGCCGTTGTAGTGTGTTACTGATGGTGACCTTTGTTACTTTGGTCCCAGCTCTCTACAGGTCATTCACCAGGTCCCCCCGTGTGGTTCTGGGATCTTTGCTCACCGTTCTCATGATCATTTTGACCCCACGGGATGAGATCTTGCGTGGAACCCCAGATCGAGGGAGATTATCAGTGGTCTTGTATGTCTTCCATTTTCTGATGATTGCTCCCACAGTTGATTTTTTCACACCAAGCTGCTTGCCTATTGTAGATTCACTCTTCCCAGTCTGGTGCAGGTCTACAATACTTTTCCTGGTGTCCTTCGAAAGCTCTTCGGTCTTGGCCATGGCGGAGTTTGGAGTCTGACTGTTTGAGGCTGTGGACAGGTGTCTTTTATACAGATGATGAGTTCAAACAGGTGCCATTCATACAGGTAACGAGTGGGGGACAGAAAAGCTTTTTACAGAAGACGTTACAGGTCTGTGAGAGCCAGAGATTTTTCTTATTTGAGGTGACCAAATACTTATTTTCCACCCTGATTTACGAATAAATTCTTTACAAATCCTACCATGTGGATTCATGGATTTTTTTTTTCACCTTCTGTCTCTCACAGTTGAAGTGTACTTCTGGTGCAAATTACTGACCTCTGTCATCATTTTAAGTGGGGGAACTTGCACAATCGGTGGCTGACTAAATACTTTTTTACCCCACTGTATATACTATCTTGATAAACCGAGCAGATATTTGAAGTTTACACAGCTACATCCTCGCCTGCAAATATCTTAAAAGTTTATTTTGTGACCCAGAAAAAGTAATATTTTTTAGCCGCGCTCCTCCGCCATTGCCGCGTTTGAGTTTTGGACGGAATGCATTCTGGGATATTTAGCTGTACCAAGTCCACACAAGTCACCACCGATGCATGCTCAATAAAATGGGCGGAGCGAGAACAAATCAGGGAATTTTTCGCGTTCTCGGCTTGATGCGTACTTCGAATTGGAACAGTACTTGGTCTCTGACTGATGACGTATCATGAGTACATGAGAACACAAGTACGCATATTGAGAAAGGCCCAATATATTTAAGTGGATAAAAGGTAACTATAGTTAGAACCACAGGACAGCTTAAAGTCAGGAGCTGGGAGTCAAATGAGGTAAAAAAAAATCTATTTGCATTTAAAACAGTCTTTGATGATAGAGGCAACCCCGTCTCCCATCCCAGACAACCTGGGCTGTTCCAGCAAAGGTGCCACTTCACCAGCGTGAAGCTGTGTCTCAGTTAGGAACATAACGTCCAGCTTATTACTTCCCCTCCTATACTGTTGCCATTGCGACGAATAAAACTGTAATGGGTGAGCATACTCCGATAACATCGGGTAAACTGGAAGAAGGCAACGCTATTTGGTGGCAGAAAAAAGGTCTAAACAGCCGTGATCGCTAGTGGCAAGGACCCGCCGCATCCAAGTTCTGACTCGCGTGTGCTTCACAGATTGCACGCCATGTATACGTCCACTTTTTCAGCGCTTCCTTTCTAAAGGATTCCAGGGTGGATCACGTTGATGCATTTTATCTGGTACCGATGCCAGAGGCGGCAGGACTCCTCCAGATCGCTCACTAACGCAGGGGAGCATCAGCAGTGAGTCACGGATATTAAGAAGCGTCTGTTGCTTATACACCAACAAGGAGTGCATTTTTAAAGCTAGCAGGTACAGCACTATGAACACAATACATAAACATTTCAGAACTAAGAGACGGCATGCTGGCGCCATCTTGACCAGGCTTAAGACAGCAGGCTAACACATATAAAAAAACAAACAAACAAATTAACCGATGCACACAGCTACAGAAATGGAAGAATCAGAAGAAAGCATGTTGCTAGGACTGATCGGAGGCAAATTTCATTTCAAAAGACTACCCGACGGAAGCCTTGAAAAAACGCTTGGTTTTGTGCAAACTGTGCAAAAAGGAGTTGGCATACCACCGAAGCACTTCAACCTTACACCGCCATCTAAATGCAAGGCAGTGAGCACAGAAACTGTGGGAGCTGTTGGCGCTAGCAGTTCGAGTACCAACAAAAGGTGTCAACAGCCCAAACATGATGAAATTACTGTTTTAAGGACCAAAATTAGTAAGTCAACACAGGACAAACTTACAAATTCTCTAGCAAAATGGATTGCTCGGGACTGTAGACTACTATCAGTGGTAGGGGGTTGGAAAATGTGCTACAGATTTAGATGAGGAAGCCCTGTGTAAAAGGGCCCTGAGTTTGTGCAGAGCAAAAGCCACCATCAGTGAGACAGACTTCCCGCTATAGTGGTGGTCCAGTTGATCAGTGAATCACCCACAGCTGTCTGTCCTGTCCTACAAGTATTCGATTAGTCCTGCCGCTTCTGTCCCATGTGAGAGACTGTTCTCACCTGCAGGTCACACAGTAACAAAAAAGAGAGCTGTGAACAGGCTAGTTTGTCTAAGTAACTGGCTGCAAGAGACAGACAGTAAATAAGAATGGAGGTAATGTGCATCCATTGTTTTTTTTTTTTTTTTACTAAAATGTTTAATAATCACACTGTTTTAGCCAAATGTACAGAATAATGTTGGCTCAGAGTTTAAAGGTGAAGCTGTTCAAATAACCTTTTATGTTTCTGCCTTATTTTTTTTAGGATGAAAAACTGCACTTTATGTTGAAATATTTATTACTATTATTTAAAGACGAATATTAAAATTTACTTAAAGTACATTAATCCTAACAATAGAAAGATACCCTGGGTATGTTGATCTCACTTTGTAGTATAGGGCCCAGAAATGTATGACGTTGACACACAGAATAGGGGTCTAGTCACACCAGCTCTTAAAAAGTGAGAAATGTTGATCAGATATTGATGAAGGGGCAAGGCAGCAACCAGCAGTTGGGGCGGAACCACATCTAATATTACTAAATCTCAAAAGCTAAAAAAAACATAACTCAAGAGGTGTTTAACTATTTTCATTTTTTTTAGCCACACTGAAATGATTCCATGTTTGTTGAAAACACATGCTTTATTTCCCATATGGATAAATGTATTGCTTATCCAATAATGCCACTACTTAGATTGACCTTTGGCCTCATAGTACTTATTTGCTGCTTTGTAGTCATTATACTTGATTAGTCAAAATGATCTGTGTTTGCATACACCTCATTTCTTCCACAGGACAACTTCTGTACTGTCCAAGCTGCTGTTTGCTTTGCCCAACTCTCCTCTGCAGTATCCAATCCAAGGTTACACAGTACAGCCCTTGTCCTCCTCTGTCATACCAGGTGAGACATGAAGAAATACATAGGTAATGAGTAATAAAAGAGATCACGCCAAATAAGGCACTGCAGCATGTCATATATTATCAAACACAATTTCAGGGTAGAGCTACCATGGTTACAGACAGGAAGGTGGATCTCGATTTTCACATGTTCAGTCACTTCCTTGATCATTTGCCTTTTTAATTTATAAGGTCAATATAACCACTGACGTATCTATTTCTTTCCATCATGGGATGCTGTCACAGTGTGGTCATTTTAATTTTAGGTTTACAGCTGCATGCAGGAAAAAGAAGCAGCTACAAGGTTAGTGTCATAAAACAGTTCAGCTTGATAGGCAAATCTCACCAAACTCTGTTAGAATAATAGAGGTGCAAGATGGGTATCAAATATTTCTCCAAAGGTAGGTCTGTATGTTTCATTTAAAAAACAGTGAACTTCAAGGCTGCCACTGTAGTATTTCTGCTTGGTGAAACTTTAAATTTCCTCAAGTATGACTACTTGGAGTACTTTTTAGTTTATTCAGATTTTTCTATTCTAGGTGGTCTTAAAAGTCTCTAAAGGTATCCTGACCACAGATATTCCACCAGCAGAGGTCACAGTCTGTCAGGGTCCTGGGACTGGGCGACCCAGGATCCCTGAGCAGTCATGTATTTTATTATTATTATTATTATTATTATTATTATTATTGTTGTTGTTGTGTATTTTGGTGTTGCTCCCCCTTCCCTGTGCTAGTGTGTATGTGTGTGTGGGTGGCTGAGCACTTGTTTATAGGCGGCGTCAGGCCTGGAGGGTGTGGCCCTGCAAGGGGACTGGCCACACCCGAAGCCACACACCTGCTGCTGATCAGGCCTCGTCGGGGGAGCTACTTAAGAGAGTCTTGGAGCTCCCACCGACGCGGGATCATTGCATGAGACTCCACGTTAGTCACCCTGTCTAAGTTTAGTCAGAAAGTGTATGCCTGCCATTCTGAGTGTCCTGACAGCTGCCGTTATTGTTTCCCGCAGGGAGAGCGTGGAAGGCACGGAGAGCAGCGAGCACCGGGGGGTGCTGACACGGGAGCAGAGAGCACACGGACTATTCACGGGAGACACGACACGGGAGTCTGGGAGAACACGGGGATTTATTGTTACGTTGTTTTCACTCTGTAAATAAACACACTGCTTGAACTTTGAGCTCCGCGCCTGGGTCCTCCTCCTTCCCCACATCCCCACGGTGTGCCATGCCGCACCGTGACAGAATGATCCCGCCACTTATGGACCCAGCGGTCTCTGAGGAGAGGCTCAGGAGGGAAATTATGGACAAAGTGTACCGCATGTGTGACTTATGGTGGGAGAAGCCAGCGGAAGGTTTGCGTCGCGCCGTGGAGAGGCGGCTGCAGGAGATGCTTTTTAAATTCCCCTGGCTGGTGGACTCCCTTAATGCGGTGGTCCTGGACTTTCTACTTTCCACCCTCCACCTCCACCTCCACTCTCCTCCTCAGGCTGCCCACCAGCTCGGACAGCTGGTGGATTCACTGCCTGAGACGCCGGCCCCGACGTCTACACGGAAGCGACGTTCGCGCCGCCAGCGTTCCTCACCGCAGCCACATCCACGGTCATCTCAAGAGCCGGCTGTGGTGAGTAGTACGGACAATTTTCCATTTCCCTCACCATCTGTGTTTGTGTCTGCAGTGGACGAGCTGACAGCGCAGGTAACATCACCTCGGTCAGAGGTCTTCACACCACTCGCTGCTTCACCATCTGCGGTTGTGGCGCTGTCGTCATCTCATCCACATGCAGTCATCCCTCAGCCATCTTCTCCACCAGCGGCAGCCTCCATTCCACTACCCACTCCAGCAGCCCTGTCCGGAGGGGGCGACCTCACACGCGTCCAACGCCTGATGGACTGGGTAACTCACACCTCCAACGCAAGGGCAAGAGTGGTGGGGTTAAATGCCATCGAGGCACTCCTGGAGGGAGACCCCTACCTCGGCCAGCTCAAGGGAGTTTCCGCCTGCCTTTGCACCCTGCGTAAAGCCCGGGGGGTAGTGCAAGCTCGGGAGACCTCAGACTTCGTCCAGCTGCAGCAGGAGCTCAGCATGCCCGAGCAGGTGCTCAGCGAGCCGGAGGAGCCCGCACCGCCAGCTGAGGAGCTCGGCGAGCCGGAGGAGCCCGCACCGCCAGCTGAGGAGCTCGGCGAGCCGGAGGAGCCCGCACCGCCAGCTGAGGAGCTCGGCGAGCCGGAGGAGCCCGCACCGCCAGCTGAGGAGCTCGGCGAGCCGGAGGAGCCCGCACCGCCAGCTGAGGAGCTCGGCGAGCCGGAGGAGCTCAGCATGCCCGAGCAGGAGCTCAGCGAGCCGGAGGAGCCCGCACCGCCAGCTGAGGAGCTCAGCGAGCCGGAGGAGCTCAGCATGCCCGAGCAGGAGCTCAGCGAGCCGGAGGAGCTCGCACCGTCAGCTGAGGCGCTCAGCGAGCCGGAGGAGCTCAGCATGCCCGAGCAGGAGCTCAGCGAGCCGGAGGAGCCCGCACCGCCAGCTGAGGAGCTCAGCGAGCCGGAGGAGCCCGCACCGCCAGCTGAGGAGCTCAGCGAGCCGGAGGAGCCCGCACCGCCAGCTGAGGAGCTCAGCGAGCCGGAGGAGCCCGCACCGCCAGCTGAGGAGCTCAGCGAGCCGGAGGAGCTCGCACCGTCAGCTGAGGAGCTCAGCGAGCCGGAGGAGCTCGCACCGTCAGCTGAGGAGCTCGGTGAGCCGGAGGAGCTCGGCATGCCCGAGCAGGAGCTCGGTGAGCCGGAGGAGCCCGCATCGCCAGCTGTGGAGCTCAGCATGCCCGAGCAGGAGCTCGGCGAGCCGGAGGAGGAGCCCGCTCTGCCAGCTGAGGAGCTCGGCGAGCCGGAGGAGGAGCTCTCGCTGCCAGCCGAGGAGGAGGAGCTCTCGCTGCCAGCCGAGGAGGAGGAGCTCTCGCTGCCAGCCGAGGAGGAGGAGCTCTCGCTGCCAGCCGAGGAGGAGGAGCTCTCGCTGCCAGCCGAGGAGGAGGAGCTCTCGCTGCCAGCCGAGGAGGAGGAGCTCTCGCTGCCAGCCGAGGAGGAGGAGCTCTCGCTGCCAGCCGAGGAGGAGGAGCTCTCGCTGCCAGCCGAGGAGGAGGAGCTCTCGCTGCCAGCCGAGGAGCAGCTCAGCGAGCCGGAGGAGCAGCTCAGCGAGCTCTCGCTGCCAGCAGCCGAGGAGGAGCTCTCGCTGCCAGCAGCCGAGGAGGAGCCGGAGCTCAGCGAGCCGCCAGCCGAGGAGCAGCTCAGCGAGCCGGAGGAGCAGCTCAGCGAGCTCTCGCTGCCAGCAGCCGAGGAGGGACCCGCTCAGCCGGAGCCGGAGATCAGCGGACCGGAGGGACCTCCACGTCTAGCGCGGCCTCCTCGCCATCTACGTCCGGTGCGTCCACGTCAGCGGTCGGCGCGTCATGGGCCTGGTGCCACGCCTCGCTGTTGCTCACCGGAGCAGCGCCGCCGCCACCGGACCCGTGGCAGGCCACCAGAACCGTTCCGCCGCCACCGGACCCGTGGCAGGCCGCTAGAGGGGCAGCGCCGCCGCCACCGGACCCGTGGCAGGCCACCGGAACCGTTCCACCGCCACCGGACCCGTGGCAGGCCGCCGGAGGAGCAGCGCCGCCGCCACCGGACCCGTGGCAGGCCACCAGAACCGTTCTGCCGCCACCGGACCCGTGGCTGGCCGCCGGAGGAGCAGCGCCGCCGCCACCGGACCCGTGGCAGGCCCCCTGAACTGTTTTGCTGCTGCTGCCAGACCCGGGGCCGTCCGCCGGAGCTGCTACGTCACCGCCGTTGGGCTCGAGGTAGGCCCCCTGAACTCTCTTGTTGTGTTGATGGGCCACCTGTGACTGTTTGTGGCGTCTTTTCGTTTTCTTTTTGCACCGCTGCGGGATGCGCGGTCTGACTCTGAGACTGTGGACTGGGTCGGTTTGTTGTTTTGTTGTTTTTGCTTGTTTTGGTTCTGGCCCTCCGTCCTGGTTCCCCCAGCCGCCCGCCCTGGGTTGGTTGTGCTTTTTTTTTTTTTTTGTTTTGGTTTTGGGGTCGTCGGGAGCCGACCCTTAGAGGGGGGGTACTGTCAGGGTCCTGGGACTGGGCGACCCAGGATCCCTGAGCAGTCATGTATTTTATTATTATTATTATTATTATTATTATTATTATTGTTGTTGTTGTGTATTTTGGTGTTGCTCCCCCTTCCCTGTGCTAGTGTGTATGTGTGTGTGGGTGGCTGAGCACTTGTTTATAGGCGGCGTCAGGCCTGGAGGGTGTGGCCCTGCAAGGGGACTGGCCACACCCGAAGCCACACACCTGCTGCTGATCAGGCCTCGTCGGGGGAGCTACTTAAGAGAGTCTTGGAGCTCCCACCGACGCGGGATCATTGCATGAGACTCCACGTTAGTCACCCTGTCTAAGTTTAGTCAGAAAGTGTATGCCTGCCATTCTGAGTGTCCTGACAGCTGCCGTTATTGTTTCCCGCAGGGAGAGCGTGGAAGGCACGGAGAGCAGCGAGCACCGGGGGGTGCTGACACGGGAGCAGAGAGCACACGGACTATTCACGGGAGACACGACACGGGAGTCTGGGAGAACACGGGGATTTATTGTTACGTTGTTTTCACTCTGTAAATAAACACACTGCTTGAACTTTGAGCTCCGCGCCTGGGTCCTCCTCCTTCCCCACATCCCCACGGTGTGCCATGCCGCACCGTGACACAGTCGAAGGTGAGATTGCACTTCTCATCAGTTTATATACAAATTGGTGACAAAAAAAGCTAGAACTCCTATACTAAACAAATCTGTTATTTTGTGGAGGTTAATTTGTTGGCTTGATTTGTGTCTGATATATATCTTAAAAGGATGGGTCACTGCAAATCAGGAATAAATATGTTCTGAGTCATTAACTTTATTGTATGGTAGAACATTTATGTCCTGAAAGTATGAATAGGGCATGGAGGGGTCACTGCATGATATGATGGGTTTGATATGTTATGACATTCACAATCAAACTTCAATCTAAAGAAGACACTGGAATGAAATGTTGTGAAATTGTGATTCACAGGTTCTGGTGAGAAAGAATTGATAATCAAGTCCAGGAGCCTGGAGCTGCTCAATGACGTGCTGGTCAAAGTGTCCTATACTAGCACAGTCTACCATATCAACACTGGAGACCTTGGTCTGCATTGTCTGGGAACTCAGAGTCTTGTCTTTTAAGCCCAAATCTTCTTTTTAGTGTACAATAAGTATTTTTTCTTTTTCTTTTTTAGTAACTTTCCAGTTTGAAAACCATGAAGCTGTGTTCGCTATTGCCATCAAGCAGCCTCATGTACCAGTCCTGTATGACATGGGGACAGGTAGGAATCTATTTTTCAAACAAGGGTATTAAAAAAGAGAGAGAGAGAAATGCAGGAAAACCATGAATTTTATGAAGGTTCTTTCACAGTATATGCCAACCCAATTTGTCTGTGAAGGTTCTCAGTCATCCAGGTCATCGTAGTCAAAGGAGCTTGCAAAGAAAAGCGTCTGGACTTCTTTAAGTTACTTGAAGACGTTTCACCTCTCATCTGAGAAGCTTCTTCAGTTCTAAGGTCAAATGGTGGAGAGTCCCAGATATAAACCTAGTGGGAGTTTCCCCCCACAGAGGGACAAAAGGACCCCCTGATGATCCTCTAATCGCCTGAGCCAAGGTGTGAAACTGGGTGTGGGTCCCAATCAACCAGAGTTTCGGGTGTGTTCATTGTGAAACCTGGCCCCACCTTATCATGCGAATTCCTGAGATCAGATGGCCCAGGATGTGAGTGGGCGTTAAGGCGTCTGGGAAGGGATCTCAAAACTGGATTATAGATGGCAGAGAGTTGGTGTCGTAAACCACCACCTCTGTTCAAAGATGGTCGCTCACAGTGGACATAGATGGCTTCTTTCACTCCTCTTTCAAACCATCTGTCCTCTCTGTCCAAAATGTGAACATTGGCATCCTCAAAGGAGTGTCCTTTATCCTTAAGATGCAGATCATCATCAATCATCTCCCAGACTACACAAGACAACAGACACCCAGGTTAGGTTTATTCTCCACCTCTCCTATGTCTCTCCCCCACCTGCAGAGTGCACTCCTGCAAGGATGGAACAACCTCCCCGCCAGTTGGAGAGCCCCCCAGTTAGGCCGATGCACAAGAGGCCCCCTGCGCCAGGGCTGAGCCCCCGTGTGTTGTACAATCTCACCAGGTCTAACCTGGGTCTCTTTCGGGTCTCCATCCATCCATCCCATCCCATAGCGGCGCTGGGTCATGGGGGCAGCAGCCTAAGCAGTGAACCCCAGACCTCCCTCTCCCTGGTCACATCCTCTAGCTTGCTAAGGGAGCGGCTAGCCACCCTTAGCAAGCTCATTTCTGTCGCTTGGATCTGCTCAACAATGTTCTCAAACGAAGTCAGCAGCGCTCCATCCGCACTATACACAGTACAGGTAGAGCACTGCCTTCCCCTCCTGAGTCGCCAGAAGGTTTGCCAGAATCTCTTCAAGACAGTCCAAAAGTCTTTTTCCATGGCCGCTCTGAACTGCTCTCACACTCAGGTTTTTTGCTTCACCCACTGCTCAAGCCGCGTTCCGCTTGGCCTTTCAGGGTCCTCCGGAGTCCCACAGGCTAACCAAGCCCGACACAACTCATTCTTCAGCCTGGTGGTTCCCTTCACCTCTGGTGTCCACCATTTGGTTCGGGGGTTACCACAACAACATGCAACAACGACCTTGCTGCAGCACTTCAGTGTAGTGGCTTCAGCAATGAAAAGTTTGGTGTTCAATTTGCACAGTTTGCACAAAACTCATTCTACTCTGTAGCAGATGATCTGTCTTATTTTCTTGAAACATTTCTTTCCTTCTGTCTGTCAGATATCAGCTCTCAAGTTACCATCGCCACAAAGACCTTCCTGCGGTACGAACAGCTGAAGGTCTTGTTGGACAGTATCCGAAAATTCTATAGCACCATAAAAGTTATTGTTGCAGATGACAACTTTGAACCAGAGCACATTACCGGAGAAAACATCCAACATTACATCATGCCTCCAGCACAGGTATGCATAGACATTTAGAACTTAAGATTGTGTGTTTTGTGGGGTTTTTTTATTCACACTCAGTTTTATCAGACATCTTGGACAGAGCAGTATAATTATTGAAGGATTTATTAAAAAATATAGGATTTTATGCTTTTTTCTTTTCTAGAATTAGACTTTAAATCACTCATCCCCTAAATATAAGAAGAGTGGAGAGGAAATGCTCAGTGCATCACATGAAATCCTCCAGTAGTCTGAGGGTAGTGAAGTGTGCCTTCATCCAGCCCTACGAGTAAGCTTTTAGAAGAAACGTTTTGCAGCTTTTAAGATTAGACTCCAGAGTTTTGGATTAGTGATTTTAGAAACTTTCAGAACAATCTGATAATATTGAATTACAATAGTCCAGTCTAGAAGTAATGCATGTCACAAGTGACTACTTACAGCTCAGAGGGTAAAGGACCATTAAAACAGACTGTAAAAGATGTTTTCATCCTCAGGGCTGGTTTGCAGGCAGAAATCTGGCTGTTTCCCAGGTAACCACCAAGTACTTCCTGTGGGTGGATGATGACTTCTTGTTTACAGAGAAGACAAAGATAGAGAAGCTTGTGGAGGTGATGGAGGCGGTCCCTGAACTGGATGTGGTGAGAATGAAATAGCTCATGTTATCTGATTATGTTTTCTTCTTTAAATAGAACACTAACTGATCTATGTACATAAAATATATATATCCATTTCTGTTAACAGTTGTAAGCCCCCCCCTCAAATTTGCTGATCATTTTCATCACTAATGTGATCTAGGTTCCTGCAGAATTCTGCGTTTTTGTCAGATTTTTTTTTTCTTCTTTAGCTAAATCAGATGTTTAGTTCCATCATCTGATCTGTCTGCTAAACCGCTCATCTTCTTTGCTCTCTTTTTATGCTCAATAAAAGAAGGATTTAGCAAGTGGAACCTCAAAATTTAGGAAAGATGAGGATCTTCTGATTTAATCAAAAACTTGTTATTTATGTAGCCATTTTAAACAGAGGCAGCTACTTACGTAAACACACCACTACATCATCCAGTAAGTGCTAAAGTCTTCTCTGTAAATTCCCCAGTTGTACATTGGAATTTTTTATGGTTTTATTTTCTAACTGGTGATGTACACAGCTGTAAAACGTTATAAGTTGTGTCAGAAAAGCAAAGAACAATTTCACTGAAGAGCTCTGCCCGTTGTCAACCTGAATTTGTAAATGCGGTTGTGGGTCCTCTGTGTGATTCATCAGCAACAACAGAAGGAAACTATTTCCATTACACTGATCCATCACATCATAGAGCCAATGGAATGCAATGTCTTCCACTTAGCAGAGAATCTTATTTTCTTTCAAGATACAGCTGTAGGAAACTTAAATAAAAACCTTTTATTTAGTAGAATATGCTAAATTCACAATCTGAAGGCCAACTCTACCAGAGAACGTCAGGAGAAGTTTAAACGATCAGCTCAGTACTTTCAATAAGTGCTTCAGGATCGAAATCCTCTCTTTTTACATTTAAAAAATATATATCTGTACTTTCCCAACCAGATTTTTGGAAATAGAAAGTCAGTTTTCTGTATTGAAGTGTATTTGTGATTAGTCACAAAAACACATAGCCCAAGAAGAAAAAATGTTCCCCCAAAGGTTCTTTAAACTCTGAAACAACTTGAAACTAAGATAAAGAATAAAAACAGCGAGGGATCATCATCATCATCATCAACAACTTTATTTATAAAGCACTTTAAAACAACCGCAGCTGACACAAAGTGCTGTACACTGGAACTGTAAAATAAAATTACATGAGATATAAGTAAAAACCAAATAAAAGAAGAGTGAAATCATTAATTAAATAACTACTTCAATTAAAAGAGAAACTAAGTCTCACTGAGGTTAAAAGCCAAGGAATAAAAGTGGGTTTTAAGACGTGATTTAAAAGTGGACAGTGAAGGGGCCTCTCTAATGTGCAAGGGCAAATTATTCCATAATTTTGGAGCCACAATAGAGAAGGTCCTGTCCCCTCTGAGTTTCCTCCTGGATCTCGGTACCTCCAGGAGCAGCTGGTCACCTGACCTGAGAGACCGACAGGTAGGGATGGGTATCGTTTAGGTTTTATCCGATACCGGTGCCAAATCGGTACTTTTGAAACGGTGCCGGTGCTTAAACGGTGCTCAAACCGGTGCTTAAAGAATGGAGAACACAAAATTGGTCCAAAAACCTCTCATGTTGTTTTTTTGTAAAAAGATAACAATGTTAGCCTTTTCTGCAGCTATGGGGCATATATGGTATCACTCTTGGCTGGAAGCAGTGCTTAAACAATGGAAAAAACACAAACTTTGTCCAAAAACCTCTCATGTTTAACTGTTTCCCACTTTTTCTTTGGTCATTTTAGCCTTTTTGGCCAGGGTGAAGGGAGTATCTGCCATCAAACAAGAGGACAGCCGCATGTAGCTATGATGATGTTTGCTAGTTCACCTTACATGCATTAATGTAATAACGTGGTTAGCCTACTCAATGTAAATTACACACAAACAACATTAAGCTACTCACGCAGAGAAGAACGGCTGCTGCTGCATCATCATCCTCATCATTTCTGCTACACTGGCAGGGCTAGGGGCCAGGACTCTACTCTTCGGGTTTTTGGGGGATGTTGCATAACAGGCACCACACCCGCAGTAGATGTGCTCGGTGTGAGGTCTTGCAGCAAGCTATCAAATACGGCGCATTTCTGGGCTTTTAAAAAAAACGCTATGCGTCGCCAGGTGTTTCATCGGATTCTTGGTGTTACCTCCTTTGACAGTATCACAGTATCAGCTTAAAGCACTTGTTGCAGGCTGCTGAGTTTGCATATTTTGCTGTGAAGTACAGCCAGACTTTTGACCGCTTTGCCTTGGGCATTTTAATCTGTAGCTCTGCTCTAAAAGAACGTACGTACCTGGACCCGCCTACTATCCTCGGAAACGTAAAATGATTGGCTAGAATCTACAGGGAGTGCAGAATTATTAGGCAAATGAGTATTTTGTCCACATCATCCTCTTCATGCATGTTGTCTTACTCCAAGCTGTATAGGCTCGAAAGCCTACTACCAATTAAGCATATTAGGTGATGTGCATCTCTGTAATGAGAAGGGGTGTGGTCTAATGACACCAACACCCTATATCAGGTGTGCATAATTATTAGGCAACGTCCTTTCCTTTGGCAAAATGGGTCAAAAGAAGGACTTGACAGGCTCAGAAAAGTCAAAAATAGTGAGATATCTTGCAGAGGGATGCAGCAGTCTCAAAATTGCAAAGCTTCTGAAGCGTGATCATCGAACAATCAAGCGTTTCATTCAAAATAGTCAACAGGGTCGCAAGAAGCGTGTGGAAAAACCAAGGCGCAAAATAACTGCCCATGAACTGAGAAAAGTCAAGCGTGCAGCTGCCAAGATGCCACTTGCCACCAGTTTGGCTATATTTCAGAGCTGCAACATCACTGGAATGCCCAAAAGCACAAGGTGTGCAATACTCAGAGACATGGCCAAGGTAAGAAAGGCTGAAAGACGACCACCACTGAACAAGACACACAAGCTGAAACGTCAAGACTGGGCCAAGAAATATCTCAAGACTGGTTTTTCTAAGGTTTTATGGACTGATGAAATGAGAGTGAGTCTTGATGGGCCAGATGGATGGGCCCGTGGCTGGATTGGTAAAGGGCAGAGAGCTCCAGTCCCACTCAGACGCCAGCAAGGTGGAGGTGGAGTACTGGTTTGGGCTGGTATCATCAAAGATGAGCTTGTGGGGCCTTTTCGGGTTGAGGATGGAGTCAAGCTCAACTCCCAGTCCTACTGCCAGTTTCTGGAAGACACCTCCTTCAAGCAGTGGTACAGGAAGAAGTCTGCATCCTTCAAGAAAAACATGATTTCCATGCAGGACAATGCTCCATCACACGCGTCCAAGTACTCCACAGCGTGGCTGGCAAGAAAGGGTATAAAAGAAGAAAAACTAATGACATGGCCTCCTTGTTCACCTGATCTGAACCCCATTGAGAACCTGTGGTCCATCATCAAATGTGAGATTTACAAGGAGGGAAAACAGTACACCTCTCTGAACAGTGTCTGGGAGGCTGTGGTTGCTGCTGCACGCAATGTTGATGGTGAACAGATCAAAACACTGACAGAATCCATGGATGGCAGGCTTTTGAGTGTCCTTGCAAAGAAAGGTGGCTATATTGGTCGCTGATTTGTTTTTGTTTTGTTTTTTGTTAATGGAAAATTGTATTTAGTAGTCAGTATAATCTTTTAGTGATATAAGTTTGCATATGGTAGAATACTGCATGTAGTTATTTGTATTAGGAAATATTCAACCATGTATACTTAGAGGCATATAATCAATTGTGTGTGATCTCTAACAGGCTGCAGGCTTGGTGTGCACTCCAGGAATGCACCCCCACGTCCTGGGAGCATGAGAGTTCGTACCTTGTTTTATTGTTTTACGGTAGGATTAACGTAGCTATGTCTGTTTTAGTTTAAGTGCTTCTTTACATATGGATGAACTGCTGGACTTCCTCACCATGTTATTTAGGGTGAGGGGGAGACTACCCTTTCCTGACCAAGGACGTACCTTTTGTGCTTTCATGACCCTTTGATCAGCAGGACACACACACACACACACACACACACACACACACACACACTGAAGTATAAATAAAGACGGGGCAGTGCTCAGCGCGAGTCTCAGTCTGGAGGCTGCCCTTGCTAGCAAGAAGTTCTGTGTGTTTCTCTTCTCTGAGTCTTTACTGAAGAAGTGTTTTAGAATATTTTCCCTAACATTTTTGAATGTCAGAAATGTATATTTGTGAATGTGGAGATGTTATATTGGTGTCACTGGTAAAAATAAATGACTGAAATGGGTATATATTTGTTTTTTGTTAAGTTGCCTAATAATTATGCACAGTAATAGTCACCTGCACACACAGATATCCCCCTAAAATAGCTAAAACTAAAAACAAACTAAAAACTACTTCCAAAAACATTCAGCTTTGATATTAATGAGTTTTTTGGGTTCATTGAGAACATGGTTGTTGTTCAATAATAAAATTATTCCTCAAAAATACAACTTGCCTAATAATTCTGCACTCCCTGTAAAGCGTATCACAGCTCAGGAAAAAAAAGCACCGAAATAAAGCACCGAAATGTGCGCTGCTTTTCGGTCTGGTTACTACCGTTTATGATGGCACCGGATACCGGTACCCATCCCTACCGACAGGGTGTGTGGAGATGAAGAAGCTCAGAGAGGTAAGGCGGGGCAAGACTGTGAAGGCATTTAAAAACAAATATAAGAATTTTAAAATTAACTCTAAAAGACACAGGCAGCCAGTGCAGAGAGGCTAGCACAGGGGTTATATGCTCTCTTTTTTGAGTTCCTGTTAGGAGTCGTGCAGCCGCATTTTGAACCAGCTGCAGACGTGAGAGCAATGACTGACTGACCCCAACATAAAGTGAGTTACAGTACTATTTTCAAAAGTAATTAGTTACTTAGTTAGTTTTTAAAAGCGTGATACACAACCTGAATAAAGCAATAGACCTTTCAGACCAATTCTATTTTTTCTGCATAATCCATCATATAAAATGTCATGAAATGAAAAATGATCTTTTTAAAAATTGTTTCATTAGTTTTAATCTTTCATCTCTAATCTCTTTAATATACAAGTAAAACACAGCAGAAAATAAATAAAATTAAAGACTCAGCAGCACTGAGTCCTGTCGCTCTTAAATCTATTTTAACCTGTTTAGCAGGAGTGGGGCTGGTTGAGGGTTTGCCCGTTGTCGCAGCAGTCATGTCAGTGGGGTGGTCCGGGGATTTCTCTGTGAATGTCACATTCCTGCGGCAGCGTGCTCAGTGTTTGACAGATTTGAAGTTAAATTTTTCTCTGTAGAAAGAACGTTTCTTCCGACGCAGAGTAACAGCGGACGCTAATGGTTTTGTCACTTTTTACAGAATCAAACTCAAAGTAATGTCAGTACTTCCACACTTTAAACCCTGCATGGTCGTACTCTCCCCCGCACTCCATATTGTTCATTGTTAATCTGCACACGTCTGTTGCTTCCACGGACATGCATGCTCTTACGTCATTGTCATGAGACACTCTCACAAACAAAATCACAGTTTAGTAACGCAATAACGTGTTAATGACTTTTTTTGCAATAGTAATCCCTTACTTTACTCATTACTTGAAAAAAAGTAATCGGATTGGAGTAACATGTTACTGCCCATCTCTGTTCATGACAATATTTATAGCTCACTCTTCGGTTTCTCTTCTTTTTAGGTTGGTGGGTCAGTAAAAGAGAATCAGTTTTATTTCTCTCTTATCTATGAAGAAGGAGAAGAAACTGAAGGTGGCTGCTTATACAGGAAGTCTAATAAGAAATTACATTCAGTTCCTGGTTACCCACAATGCTTTTTGGCCAGTGGAGTGGTCAACTTCTTCCTGGCCCGTACAGATGCTGTACAGAGGGTGGGTTTTGACCCTAAGCTACAGCGGATAGCACATTCAGGTAGGTCCAGATCTCAGTTTGGTTTAAAAGTGACAATAAGGGGGGGCTTCCAGTTTTGCTGAGCTATGATAACAAAATGTTTTATTTTAAAATACTTGTTGTCTTTTTTAATCTAGAGTTCTTTATGGATGGCCTGGGCTATTTACTTGTTGCCACTTGTGGTGATGTATCCATTGACCATCAACATGTAGCCAGAAGTGCTCGTTATCGCAAGTTCAGAAATCCTAGAAAGGAAGACTCAGAATTCAAATTGCAGCTTCATTTCTTCAAAAACCACCTCAAGTGCATCAAATATGGATAGAAGACCTTAAGAGAACATCGGTGAACTGGTTGTAGTTATATACTGCACTTTATTTTACTCAGAGCAATGCTTTCATAGATATTGCTTTGCCTGTAATTGTTAATGTTTCTCATAATACATTCTACTATACTGTATGCTATAATAAGAAGAATTCAAATTGGATATTTCCAAATATTCCGAATAAAACCAAATTCAATAAATGTTATGTTGTTGATGAAATAAGGACTTTGAAGTTTGGAAGTCACCATAGCATTTATGCTAGAACAAGTTATTGGTTACTCATTAAGTTATCGTTATAGTGAGTTATAGTTGTTGAGAAGTTATTGTTATAAAGTTACTGGTCACTTTCAGCAACAGGTAAAAACATTAGAGAAGAAAATTAGGGGCTATAATTAATTTTCATAAGTTTTTAGTGAAAAATCTGTGCATCTCAACTGTTTTTTTTGTACAATAACCTTTACATTAAACTACATAAAACATAAAAAAATTAAATAATATTAACGCCATGCAAAATGTATTTTCACATTATGAATGTGTTCCAGCTTATAGACCCTCATAGTGTGTCTTTGGGGAATCTTACAGTGGAGATTAATAAAATGAAGCCCTTTTCATGTGCACTGAATATACTGCCAGTGAGATTTCTAAATGAAGTTCGTGTATCTGTATAATTCTTCAAATAATTGTAACCTCTTCTGAGAAAAACCTCTCTTAAGTCCTTGGAAAATTTCACAGTTTTAGAGATTCCAAACTTCTCGTACGCTTTAAGAATGTAATAATTAGCTGTATATATAGAACACCTGGCTCTAGTATTCAAGTATTTAATGACTTCATAGAGGAAATGTTCTCTAAAACAAATCAAAAAGTTGTGTTTATCTGTGGTGATTTTAATATTGACCTGTTGAATCCGAAAAAGCATAAAATGACTGACGAATTCCTAAACACTATGTACAGTTTGAGTTTACATCCTAAAATAACCAGGCCTAGCAGAATTACACCATATTGTGCCACCTTACTTGACAATATTTTCACTAACAATATGGAAAACATCATTGTGAGCGGAATATTAATTAATGACATCAGTGATCACCTACCAGTTTTTGCAGTTCATGACACTAATTATAAAAAAAATCAGCATGAAGAACAACTGAGATACAGACGTGTAAGGACAAAAGAAACTATGAATGCATTTAAGAACGATCTATTAAATCAGGACTGGGACAATGTGTACAAAGAAACTGATATTGATATTGCATATGACATATTTTTAAGAATATTCATGGAGTTGTACGATAAAAACTGTCCAACAATAAAATACAACAGAAAGCACAAATATTCAGATAGACCATGGATCACTAAGGGTTTACAAAATGCATGTAAAAAGAAAAATACAATAAAATACAATAAAACAAAGAACAAACAAACGGTATATATTAAAAAAATATGAACACAACTGGCCTGGTAAAGGCTTTGATCTGACTTCACTGGAGAGTTTTGGAAAAGGAGGGCATACCTTTTGAACTTTTGACTGTAATTTTACAACTTTATGTTTACTGATAAACATTTAGCTGCTTTAGGTACATAAATGTAATAGATTTTACAAAGGAATGATGGGAACATTTATGTTTTTTCCATTATCTGCTATAGAAATATAAAAAATATAGAAAGGAGAAAAAAGTTTTGTCTGAATAAAAAAAAAACCTATGATACTTTTCATTTTATATTTACAGGATAGTGTGGAACTGTTCACATACATATATATATGTATATATATATATGTATGTATATGTATATATATATATATATATATATATATATATATGTATGTATGTATGTATGTATATATGTATGTATGTATATATGCATGTATATATATATATATATATATATATATATATATATATATATATATATATATATATATATATATATATATATATCAGGAAGGAAAAGGCCTGCGGGAATGGAAATGGAATTTTAATCTAAAGCCAAAATCTCAATCATATATATATATATATATATATATATATATATATATATATATATATATATATATATATATATATATATATATATCCACAACCTTGATTGAGATTTTGGCTTTAGATTAAAATTCCATTTCCATTCCCGCAGGCCTTTTCCTTCTGTTGCTGTGGCTGGATGTTGATGTAAAGTTCTTTGATTTCCTTCCTGATGGTACGAAGTCCCACAGGATCTTAGCTCGGTCATTCTCCACCACCCTTGGGGGCATCTCCCATTTTGACCTCGGGACTTCCAGGTTATACTCCGCACAGATGTTCCTGTACACTATGCCGGCCACTTGGTTATGGCGTTCCATGTATGCCTTGCCTGCTAGCATCTTGCACCCTGCTGTTAT
This sequence comes from Astatotilapia calliptera, assembly GCF_964374335.1. Taxonomy (NCBI): domain Eukaryota; kingdom Metazoa; phylum Chordata; class Actinopteri; order Cichliformes; family Cichlidae; genus Astatotilapia; species Astatotilapia calliptera. Next base: position 32,246,662 of record NC_137425.1, on the reverse strand, counting down.
GTGCTGGATTGTCTCTGGGGCATCTTTACACAGCCTGCACCTGGGGTCTTGCCTGGTGTGATAGACCCCAGCCTCTATGGATCTTGTACTCTGTGCTGCCATGATTAGTGCCTCTGTGCTGTCTTTCAGTCCAGCTTTGTCCAGCCACTGGTAGGATTTCTGGATATCAGCCACCTCCTCTATCTGCCGGTGGTACATACCGTGCAGGGGCCTGTCCTTCCATGATGGTTCCTCGTTTCCCTCCTCTTTCTTGGGTTTCTGCTGCCTGAGGTATTCACTGAGCACTCGGTCAGTTGGGGCCATCTTCCCAATGTATTCTTGGATGTTCGTTGTCTCATCCTGGACTGTGGTGCTGACACTCACCAGTCCCCGGCCCCCTTCCTTCCGCTTAGCGTACAGCCTCAGGGTGCTGGACTTGGGGTGAAACCCTCCATGCATGGTAAGGAGCTTTCTTGTCTTTATGTCAGTGGCTTCTATCTCCTCCTTTGGCCAGCCTATTACCCCAGCAGGGTACCTGATCACGGGCAGGGCGTACGTGTTGATGGCCCGGATCTTGTTCTTACCATTCAGCTGACTCCTCAGGACTTGCCTGACCCTCTGCAGGTACTTGGTGGTTGCAGCCTTTCTAGCGGCCTCTTCATGGTTCCCATTTGCCTGCGGGATCCCCAGGTACTTGTAACTGTCCTCTATGTCTGCAATGTTGCCTTCTGGTAGTTCAATCCCCTCAGTTCTGACTACCTTCCCTCTCTTTGATACCATCCGACTACACTTCTCCAGTCCGAACGACATTCCAATGTCATTGCTGTATAGCCTGGTAGTGTGGATCAGTGAATCGATGTCTCGTTCACTCTTGGCATACAGCTTGATGTCATCCATGTACAGGAGGTGGCTGACAACTGCTCCGTTCCGTAGTCGGTATCCGTAGCCAGTCTTGTTAATGATCTCACTGAGGGGGTTCAGGCCTATGCAGAACAGCAGTGGGGACAGAGCATCTCCTTGGTAGATCCCGCACTTGATGGTGACTTGTGCTATGGGCTTGGAGTTGGCCTCTAGTGTTGTACGCCACATCCCCATTGAGTTCCTGATGAAGGCTCTTAGGGTCCCATTGATCTTGTACAATTCTAGGCATTCCAGTATCCAGCTGTGGGGCATTGAATCATAGGCCTTCTTGTAATCAATCCAGGCAGTGCACAGGTTGGTCAGTCTGGTCTTGCAGTCTCGGCTGATTGTTCTGTCTACCAGTAGCTGGTGTTTTGCGCCTCTGGTATTCTTGCCAATTCCTTTCTGTGTCCCGCTCATGTATTGACCCATGTGCCTGTTCATCTTAGCCGATATGATGCCTGACAGGAGCTTCCATGTAGTACTGAGGCAGGTTATTGGTCGGTAGTTGGAGGGGACCGGTCCCTTCTTGGGGTCCTTGGGGATCAGGACCGTCCGGCCTTCGGTTAGCCATTCCGGGTGTCTCTCGTTAACTAGCAGCTGGTTCATTTGTGCTGCCAGACGCTCGTGGAGTGCAGTCAGCTTCTTCAGCCAGTAGGCGTGAACCATGTCGGGCCCTGGTGCTGTCCAACTCTTCATACTGGAGACCCTTTCTTGGATATCTGCCACTGTGATGGTTACTGGACCCTGTTCAGGGAGGTCGCTGTGGTCTGCCCTCAGATCCTCTAGCCACTGAGCATTGCCGTTATGGGTTGCGTCCTTCTCCCATATGCTCTTCCAGTATTGCTCCGTCTCCAGCCTTGGTGGTGCTGTTCTCTTATTGTTCCCTTGCCACTGAGAGTATACCTTTGCTGGTTCTGTGGAGAACAGCTGGTTTATTCTCCTGCCTTCTATCTCTCTGGTGTACCTCCTCAAGCGGCTGGCCAAGGCTGTGAGTCTTTGCTTGGCAGTTTCCAAGGCCTCAGGTATGGACAGCTTGCTGTATTTCTTAGGCACCTTATTTGTCGCACCTTGCTGCAACTCCGTTAGTTGGCTAACCTCCCTCCGTGCTACTTTGATCTTGCCCTCTAGCCTCCTTCTCCATGGAGGGTACTGCCCCTTGTCGCTGTTCAACTTGTAGCCAAGCATCTCACTGATCACTGCTGCCGTATTGTAGATCAGCTTGTTAGTGTCGGTAATCGTGGTTGTAGGTATTGCCCGTAGTGCTGCATTAACATCATCTAGCAGACCTTCTGAGGGTACTTCACGTAATCTTGGTAACCAGCTACGGGGGATCCAGGTTTCAAGCTTGGCCATGATCCTATTTTTCAGGTCAGTTCCTCTCGCACTCAACGATCCTTCTCCTATCGCACTTGGGGCTATGTACCCAATCTCGGGTGGGGGTGATGATATCCCCCCTGACCTGGCGTCCTGACTCCTCCTTGCCGTAGCATTTGTGTTGTACCTCGTCAATCTCTAGCTGTGAGAGCAGTCCCTTCTTTCGAATGTTGGAACACTGAGCTACTAGTTGTTTCGCCGTCATTGTGGATGTTGGGTATCGAAGAATCCATAGGTCCCTCATCCTATTCATGTAGCCCCTTCCGCCGGGGTTACTTGCGTAGTAGCATTCCAACAACGCCCTGTTTTCGTCTCTTGCCCACCGATGCCTTCTTGTTCCAGTAGCCCACTTTTCGCCAGGGTGCCCTGGTTCCTCAACTCCTGACGCGGACCTTGTTGATCCGCGCGACGTCCGAGCCGGCATGCCTTCATATTTATTTGTCTCGCTCATGTCTGCGGTAGGCTCGCTTAGCATAGGGGGTCTAGCCTTAGGACCCTTACTGGATACAGACGCCCCAGGCAGGAATCGAACTTGTGATCCTCTGTTCCAAAGGCGTGTAGACTATATATATATATATGTGTATATTTATATATATATATGTGTGTATATGTATATATATATATATATGTATGTATATATATATATATCTATATGTGTATATGTGTGCGTGTATATATATATATATATATATATATATATATATATATATATATATATATATATCTATATATATATGTGTGTGTATGTGTGCGTGTATATATATATATATATATATATGTATGTGTGTATGTGTGTGTATATATATATATGTATGTGTGTATGTGTGTGTGTATATATATATATATGTATGTGTGTATGTGTGTGTGTATATATATGTGTGTGTATATATATATGTGTGTGTATATATATAAATATATATGTATATATATATATATACATATATATATATATGTGTGTGTGTGTGTATGTATGTATGTATATATGTATATATATTTAAAAAAATTACACATAACATATAATGTAATTGCAATGAGGTATTTCTGTAGTCTATTGATACTAGATAGTGGAAAAGGGGTGGGATTAAATAAGCTTATGCTTCTTCCTGCTCCTTTTTGAACATGAACGTTATTTGGAGTCGTGGTTGCTCGTTTTCCTTTTGTTTTGCTTTGTTCATTTGTCTCTTTTAATTCTATTTTGTTGTACTTTTTCAACATGTTCAAAATAAAGATTCAATCAATCAATCAATCAATCAATCAAAGAGCATTCATATCCTGTTAGAATTTTTTAAAGTGTAAATAAATCTAATAAATAAAACTAATAGCATCTAACTATTTCACACTGTGTACACAGCTGTAGTAACTGTAGCAACTGACCGCTGACACACTAAAATAAGTTATGGTTGGTACACAAGCATCCATTGTTTTAATGATCCACAATAGGCTGACAGGTTTAAAGAGAAGGCTTTTGAATTTGTGATGGTGTTCTCTTTCTTCTTTTTCAGTTTTTACATGTGAGACATCACTTGTTGCTAGCAACAGCCAAAGTGCACTTTAGAATAAAAAAACAAACAATTTAAATTGTTTTTTTAAAATAATAAGTTAGTCCTCCACACAGAGGCTTAGCCTGGTTTGTATCTTAATTAACTGATAGATTGATAGGCTCATAGAGAACTTATGGACTTATGTTCTCAGCCCACCATTGAGCTCAAATCATCATTTTTTGATTTCCTTAATTTCTGAAATATTCTTCCCTGCAGTGCTATAATTGCAATTCCTAATCGCTTGCTTCAGCAACAAAAGAAACTCTAATAATAGCCTTTAATCAGATTAATATGGTGGTTGTGCTAAAAGCAAAGGGAAATCAAGTTTCTGTTAGCATCACTATAAATGTGTTTTATTGAGGTCAACATTATTGTGAGGTTGAGATTTTTGCTTTTCCATTGGAACTTCACTAAAACTTTCTGTGACTTGAGTAATGATTGGCTGATGTTACAGCATCGCTTAAATTTAAGGACAAAACACATTCAGACTGAATTATATTAAACTTTATATTCCCTTTGATAATGTAAATACAATTCATGATATTTTTATGTAATATATATATTAGAGTGTATGATCTTCAAGCAAGGAAAGATGTTTATAGTTCATATATTTGGTTTCTCTCAGCTTTTCATAAAGGTTCTCACACAGGAAACTGTCATGAAAGCTGTGTGAGGTGAGGCAGGATAGGTCCAAAATAATGCACGACTCAAAGGCAGCTTTATTGCAGGAGTCACAGATTGACATAACAAAACCATGAAGGCACTTGGAAATTAAACTGGGAAACACTAAACTGACAGAACACACAGCTGGAAGGATGATGGAGATCGACAGCAGACAGGAGAAGACAGAGACAATGTTTACACAAAAGGGAAATCGGGGCAGAGAGGAGGGGAACACGGCTGAAGTCTGACTGACGAGACAGGGGAAGCAGAACTGAACATGATGCACACAGGACAAGAGAATATCACATAAAAAGAGGAAAGAGAGAATCACTTAGTGAGACTCAGATGAACTAAACACAGAGAGTGTGGGACAGAGGAAGAGCAAGAGCGACATGGAGACAAGACAGAGACTTGACATCCATAACCAGACATGACTAACTACATATAGGGGTGCTGGTGAGGACACACAGAGGTGACAAAACTCTGTGAAATAACAACTTGGATCAGGGCTCTGAAAACGTAACATAAGAATCAATAATTCCCCAAAGAGTGAACAAGACCAAACAATGCAAAAAACATAGTACAAAACAAACTTAAAACACTGGGTCAAAGCCCAAGACCATGAAAAATTCAGGACTAGATGTTACAACCCCTGATACTGTAACATCTAGTCCTTTTCCTGAAACTTAATAATTAACACTTACACGATCAGTTTCACTTCATCTTATTAATGATGGTCCAATAGTCCGTTGACTTGTGGGGTGACATTATCTTCTGTCCTTTCATAAAGGACAGCTTGGCTTAGTGTATTCTTTGATAAAGGAGGTACTAACCAAGGGTTGAATAACTTCTTTAGCATGTAATAAATACAAGTCAGTTTTATTATGGCTGCAGTCCAGCTACCTCCTGGTCTTGTTCACACAGATAGGAGCCCTGTTGTTTAAATGTTCAACCACATGTTTAGTTTCGTCATCTGATCTGTCTGCTAAACCACTCATCTTCTTAGCTCTCTTTTTATGCTCAATAAAAGAAGCAATTAGCAAGTGAAACCTCAAAATTTAGGAAAGATGAGGATCTTCTGATTTAATCAAAAACTTGTTATTTATGTAGCCATTTTAAACAGAGGCAGCTACTTACGTAAACACACCACTACATCATCCAGTAAGTGCTAAAGTCTTCTCTGTAAATTCCCCAGTTGTACATTGGAATTTTTTATGGTTTTATTTTCTAACTGGTGATGTACACAGCTGTAAAACGTTATAAGTTGTGTCAGAAAAGCAAAGAACAATTTCACTGAAGAGCTCTGCCCGTTGTCAACCTGAATTTGTAAATGCGGTTGTGGGTCCTCTGTGTGATTCATCAGCAACAACAGAAGGAAACTATTTCCATTACATTGATCCATCACATCATAGAGCCAATGGAATGCAATGTCTTCCACTTAGCAGAGAATCTTATTTTCTTTCAAGATACAGTTGTAGTGTGGCGGACCACTAGGGCTCCACTCACACCCAGTGTATAGGAAGTGTGTTCCTGTGTTTTGTGGCGCGATATGCGCAGTTGATGTTGGAGACGAATAAAGAAGGAGTGAGAACTGAGAGCTCTGTGTCGTTGATGCTTACCTCCACAGCAGGAAACTTAAATAAAAACCTTTTATTTAGTAGAATATGCTAAATTCACAATCTGAAGGCCAACTCTACCAGAGAACGTCAGGAGAAGTTTAAACGAGCAGCTCAGTACTTTCAATAAGTGCTTCAGGATCGACATCCTTTCTTTTTACATTTAAAAAATATATATCTGTACTTTCCCAACCAGATTTTTGGAAATAGAAAGTCAGTTTTCTGTATTGAAGTGTATTTGTGATTAGTCACAAAAACACATAGCCCAAGAATGAATCAATGAATGAATGTCTTTTATTCGAGCAACCAAATAATAAAGTTATTGTAATGTAGAATTACACAAAAAGAGAAAAAACAAGTTTAGCTCGAAAAGGAATGGGATGAAGACAAGCTTTTTAACTCCCACCCCTACAATCTTATCTGAGTTTTAAATTTTGTAGTTGCGCAGTACATTTAAATATTTGTGACATACAATTACGGTTATAAAATTATCGCATTGTCATAATTACAACATATAGTAGTGTAAATATTTAGCATCAATAATACAGTCTTTGTTACCACCGTTGAATATCACAGTCATCACCATCATGGTCATTACATCCTCTCCGTATATTATTTATATTTTAGCTATGAAAATATCAATGAAGTATGCTTCCATTGTATAGTTGTAACTTCATCAATTTTACTTTTAAGAATTAATTCTGGTCTACTGTTTCCTAAAAATGGAGATAACAGTAATAACAACAGCGTAAGACAATATCAACAGTGTCCATTTCAACTCTACAAAATAATTGTTTATATAAGTATTTGTTGTTAACATTCTATATATAAACAAAGAAAAAAGAAAGAAATAATACAAAGAATATATTATTATTTACTATCATGGATAAACAATCACACACTCGATTCCTCTTTGTACCTTGACAATATACATTTTTTGTACCTCGATTTAAACAGATGAATATTTGGACATTGCTTGAGCTCTACATCCATTCTGTTCCAAAGTTTCACTCCACACACAGACACACACAAACTTTTCCTGGTAGTTCTAACTATCTGCCTTTTAAAGTTACTACAACCCCTCAAATTGTAACCTCCTTCTTTATGTGTAAAGAGCTTTTGGATATTTTCTGGCAGTATACCCTTATTTGCCTTATATAGGAGCTGAGCAGTCGAGAATTCAACTAAATCAATCAATTTTAATAGTTTTGACTGCAAAAACAAAATATTAGTGTGACTATAATATCTTACCTTATACATTATTCTTATATAGGGCTGGGCCATATTTTACCTTTCACGGTAATCCCGGTATAATGTTAGGCAACGATAGGAAAATGAAATATCGCGATAGAATGGGAGTAAAACGCGCATGCGCAGTGCCTTTGTTTTCATACGCCCATGGCCGATTGTTGAGGAACCAGAATTGGTTTGTAAAAATGGTGCAACTTCCATGATGTGGAACTGGTTTGGTGTTTGTCCGTCAGATACACAACAAAGCACATTTTTTTGCAGAACATGCAAGCGGCCGTTGTTATTGTCGTATTTGTCGGACTAAGATGCTCTTAAATCTGGGAGTAATCTGGGTCCCAAACTCCGTATATTTGACTTCAGGTCAAACAACACTGCAGCATCACTGAGAGTTGAAAACTGTCTAAATTATTTCATCTTTAATAAAACGATCAGTATTGCTGCTTTACCAGGTGTAACTATAAAGTTTAACTTCCAGGCATCCATGAAAACAAAAGTTATTACATTTAACGGAGTTAGAAGTTAGCAGGAAGCTAGCGGAAGTTAGCTCGCTAGTTTCGCTAGTTACCTAAGCATGATATAGCATGTTCTGACTGAGAGATTTCTGAAAAAATTCAAACGTACAGCTCTGCTATCACTTCCAACATAAATGAAGACAGGAAACTAAACAGTGGTGACGTTTGTAGGGTTACTGAAGTTGGGCTAGCTGGTATATAATGATGTGCTACGTGATCGCTAGCGACACAGCTATGTTAGCATAACATAACAGTGAAGCTGGAGGACGAACACTAACACTTTTCCACTTATAAAAGTTAACGTGAAGGTTCCTCATGGTTAGAGGCAAATGCAATCGCATGGCAGGATGCTGTAAACGGACCAAACTTCAGTCAGGAGAACAACTGAGATTGTCAGGGTCCTGGGACTGAGCGGCCCAGGGTCCCTGAGCAGTTATGTATTATATTATTATTATTATTATTATTGTTGTGTATTTTGGTGTTGCTCCCCCTTCCCTGTGCTTGTGTATATGTGTGTGTGGGTGGCTGAGCACTTGTTTATAGGCGGCGTCAGGCCTGGAGGGTGTGGCCCTGCAAGGGGACTGGCCACACCCGAAGCCACACACCTGCTGCTGATCAGGCCTCGTCGGGGGAGCTACTTAAGAGAGTCTTGGAGCTCCCACCGACGCGGGATCATTGCTTGGGACTCCACGTTAGTTACCCAGTTTAGGTTTTGGTCGTGTAGTGTATGCCTGCCATTGTTCAGTGTCCTGACTGCTGCCGCTATTGTTTCCCGCAGGAGGAGCGTGGATGGCTGAAGGAGCAGCGAGCACCGGGAGTGCAGACACGGGAGCAGAGAGCACTTGGAGGACACGACACGGGAGTCTGGGGAAAAACACGGGGATTTATTGTTGTTTGATATCACCCTCTGTAAATAAACGCACTGCTTGAACTTTGAGCTCCGCGCCTGGGTCCTCCTTCCCCACATCCCCACGGTCTGCCAGCCAGACCGTGACAGAGATAATCCATCCACAATACGAGGTTAGTCATTAATATACTGCAACAACATGGGAATAGATCAGCTGCCAGAGAATTCAACATTAATGAATCAATGGTACAGAAGTGGAGGAAGCAAGAAGAATGAGTTTAATAAAGTTTGATTTATCTGACTGCTTTGTTTCGCTTAATGTGCCTTATAATCCCGTGCACCTTATGGTCCGAAAAATGCGTACTGCACACTGCAGTTTAATGTTGCAAAGCACCTCTTTTTAACTTCAGTGGTTATTATACATGGTTATGCTCAGGATATGTCAGCCCATTTCTACTGGAAATGCCTTTGGGTTAAACTTTCAGCAAGGAATTTGCATTTGCACTGATACATTTTTATAAAGCTTTAGTGTACATAAAAACCAGCTTCTTGTTTAAGTGAAAATAAATGGAAGGTTGTCTTTTTGCGCTAGTAATGTTGTGGAGTATTTTGTCTCGCATCAATTATATCGTCAGTTATATCGTTATCGCAAATTTTCAAATATATATCGTGGGGGCAGGGATAGCTCAGTAGGTAAAGTGGTCGCCCCATGATCGGAAGGTCGGCGGTTCGAATCCACTTAACGGCTACCCTGAGGTACCCCTGAGCAAGGTACCGTCCCTACACACTGCTCCCCGGGCACCTGCTTAGTGGGCTGCCCACTGCTTCACTGAGTGAATGGGTCAAATGCAGAGAAAAACAAGTAATTTCCCCATGGGGATCAATAAAGTATCCATTATTATTATTATAAATATTTTTGGCCATATCACCCTGCTCTATTCTTATAGCACATTTTTGTAGTATAACCAGGTGTTGCAGAGAACTTTTGTAATTATTGCCCCATACCTCTACACAATAAGTCAAGTATGGTAGGACTAGTACACAGTATAACAAAAACATTGCATGGCAGTTTAAGAAGAACTTGGCTCTATTTATGATTGAGATACTTTTGGACACTTTATTTTGTATATGTCTGATGTGTGATTTCCAGCATAATTTGCTATCAATCATTACTCCCAAGAATTTTATTTCTGATACTACATCTATGACTACACCATCTATTTTTATTACAGTATCTTCATTTACATTGTAATTCCCAAAGAACATTACCTTGGTTTTGCTAAAATTTATAGATAATTTGTTAACATCCATCCATATTTTTAATTTCCTTAACTCATTGTTAATGTTAAGTACTAGGTCACTATGGTCGTCGTTAGAATAAAAAATATTGGTGTCGTCAGCAAATATGACTAATTTTAATAACTTTGATACATTAAATATGTCGTTTATATAAAGGTTAAATAGAGTTGGTCCCAGAACTGATCCTTGTGGCACTCCACAGCTAATGCCCAAGTACCCCGATTCAAACTCGCCCATCTTCACATACTGCTGTCTCTCAGTCAAATAACTTTGGATCCATTTCAAAGCCACTCCCCTAATACCATATCTGTCTAATTTTTTAAATAATCTGCTATGATTAATCGTATCAAATGCTTTCTTCAAGTCAATAAATATCCCTGCTGCATGTCTTTTTCTATCCAGACTGTTGTTTATCTCTTCTATTGCATCAATGATAGCCATTGAAGTTGACCTTCCTGTCCTAAATCCGTACTGACTTTCATTAATTAGTTTATGTTTGTCAATAAATTTACCTAGTCTATTATTATAAAGTTTTTCTAATATTTTAGAAAACTGCGGGAGCAGGGACACTGGTCGATAGTTAGTGAAGATGTGTTTGTTTCCACTTTTATATATGGGTATAACTTTAGCTATTTTCATTTTCTTTGGGCATTTCCCCGTTTGAAATGATAAATTACATATATAAGCTAGAGGTCTGGCAATGCTATGTATGATTCGTTTAACTAATGTCATATCTATACCAAAACAATCAGTAGAGGTCTTGTTCTTACAGTTGTTAACTACATCTAAAATATCTAATTCAGTAACTCCCGACAAGAACATAGTCTTTGAGTTTATTTCTATCAGTGACATTTCGCTGTGATTACTTTTTGGAATTGTTGTAGCCAGTTCCGGTCCCACATTTACAAAAAAGCTGTTAAAGCACTCCACCATCTCGTTTAGATTGTAATTGTAACTGTTATTATTAATGAAATAATCTGGATATGAGCACTTTTTTGTGTTACCTTTAATAATAGTGTTAAGTATTCCCCATATCTCTTTAGTGTTGTTTTTATTTTTGTGTATTAAATTAGTATAGTATAATTTCTTACTAGTTCTTAATATTTCCATTAGTTTATTTTTATATTTTTTATATCTATACTCTGCTTCTTCAGTTCTTAGCTTAGTGAATTGTCTATATAAAGAATTTTTCTTCTTACAGGCCTTGTGTAATCCTTTTGTTAACCATGGGCATTTAATAGATTTATTGTTGATACTGAATTGCCCGACTGGGCAGTTTTTATCATACAGGCAGTTGAAGATATCCAAAAATATTTCAAAAGCACTATCCACATCATCTACAGTATACACTGCATTCCAATCCTGATTCATCAAGTCCTGATAAAAGAGATTAATTGCATTTTCTGTTCTTACTCGTTTGTAGATATATTTCTGAGGTACTTTCTTGCATACACTCTTAACGTCATACACTATAAATATTGGCAGGTGATCAGTTATATCACATACCATTAGTCCGCTAGCAATTATTAACTCTAAATTATTTGTAAAGATGTTATCAATAAGGGTAGCATTGGTATTGCACTAAGTTTTTCAATTGACGTCTATAGACGTCAATGGCAGTGAATGAGTTAATTGAGGAATTATATTCTTTTTCAGAATAATATTTACATTCATTTGGGTTGGCTAATAGGAAGTGGTTGTCAGGGTCTAATTGATCTTCTTGATCTAAAGCATTATGATCAGTATATTCGAAATGCTTCAATTCCAAATCCTCAAGGTTTAAACTCCGTTCTTGTGTTTCTAATTCATCTTTTGTCAGATTTAAGGAGTATTTAGATGTCATTGTATGAGTTTACGCTCCCTTAACTGACACAGGTTGTGCAGACCCTCAGTAGTATTCATTCATATTTCTTCAATTCCTCTATATCTCTGATAATCACCACTTTAGCTTCCTCAGGCGTTCCTTTCAGTTTGATGTATACCTTACAGTTCATGACCCAAGTATTCTGTATCTTGTCCTGCTTCCTCATGATTCTGGCTTTTTTAGCAATGTCCGCATTTCTTTTAATCAAATGATCATTCAGATAGACGTTAGTACCTTTTAGATTTTTCCCTTGCTTCATTAGTGCAACTTTGTTTTTTCTGCTGACAAACCTCAGGAACACCGCCGGCATGTTGTTCTTCGTGGGAAGAGGGTGACAGGCATCAATGGTATTTACATCCAAGTGTATATTTTTAGACGCAAAAAAAGACACCACCTGTTGCTCCGTCGAGTTCTCCTCCCGTAAGCCGGGTTCTTCATTGTTACCGGAGGTCACAGCATGAGCATAAGAGCGGGGTTTGATCTTAATCCCAGTCACAATAACATCATTTATCCTTGAGTATTGCTCCAAATCCTCAACTTTCTTCTCTAGCTCTGTTATTTTTTTTGTCCCGCTCAGCAAGGCGTACCCGCAACTCTGTAACTTCCTGCACTAGGTTAAGTATTTTGTCTTGCTTAATTTTGATGTCATTTACATCCTGTGATAGGAAGTCCAGTGATCTTTTGATATCCTCCGCCTCCTCCAAGGCTGAGTTTTTCTTAGGTGGCATTGTCAGGGGTAGTCCAGAGTCTTTAGCGCCGAGACTACCGATGGCTTCTTGATTAGCTGATTAGCCACAGTCCAAAGTTAGCTGTTGTGCTAGTTATCTTCTCCCTCACCGAATGTGAAGACCGATCATTTAAAGATGATCAATTTCCACCACAGCACAATCAGTACTTTACCTCACACTGCACATTCAGAAGAAAAAATGTTCCCCCAAAGGTTCTTTAAACTCTGAAACAACTTGAAACTAAGATAAAGAATAAAAACAGCGAGGGATCATCATCATCATCAACAACAACTTTATTTATAAAGCACTTTAAAACAACCGCAGCTGACACAAAGTGCTGTACACTGGAACTGTAAAATAAAATTACATGAGATATAAGTAAAAACCAAATAAAAGAAGAGTGAAATCATTAATTAAATAACTACTTCAATTAAAAGAGAAACTAAGTCTCACTGAGGTTAAAAGCCAAGGAATAAAAGTGGGTTTTAAGACGTGATTTAAAAGTGGACAGTGAAGGGGCCTTTCTAACGTGCAAGGGCAAATTATTCCATAATTTTGGAGCCACAATAGAGAAGGTCCTGTCCCCTCTGAGCTTCCTCCTGGATCTCGGTACCTCCAGGAGCAGCTGGTCAGCTGACCTGAGAGACCGACAGGGTATGTGGAAATGAAGAAGCTCAGAGAGGTAAGGCGGGGCAAGACTGTGAAGGCATTTAAAAACAAACATAAGAATTTTAAAATTAACTCTAAAAGACACAGGCAGCCAGTGCAGAGAGGCTAGCACAGGGGTTATATGCTCTATTTTTCGAGTTCCTGTTAGGAGTCGTGCAGCCGCATTTTGAACCAGCTGCAGACGTGAGAGCAATGACTGACTGACCCCCACATAAAGTGAGTTACAGTAGTCCAAGAAGAAATAAAAGCCTGGATCACTGTTTCAAGGTGCTGCCTCGAAAGAAAAGATTTTACTCTTGCCAGTCGCCTTAAATGATAAAAACTGGACTTCACCACTGCTCTGATTTGGTTGTCCAATTTAAAATCACTGTCCAACTTAAAACCAAGGTCAGTAACAACAGATTTAAAATAGACTTCCAGGGATCCTAAAACAACAGAGGAGGACTCACAGGGACCACTGGGTCCAAACACCAACACTTCTGTTTTCTTTTCATTAAAATTTAAAAAGTTTAGAGCCAACCAAGCTTTAATGTCATCTAGACATGTCAAGAGAGGTTTTATGGAGATGCCATCCTTGTGCTTTAGTGGCAAATAAATTTGGCAGTCATCGGCATAACAATGAAATGAGATTCCATGCCTTCTAAAGATAGAACCCAGAGGCAATAGATACAGTAAAAAGAGCAGTGGCCCTAAAATTGAGCCCTGTGGGACGCCACATGACAGAGGAGCAGAAGATGATTCGTAACCGAGAAGGCTGACAGAGAAAGTTCTATCTGACAAATAAGACCTAAACCAATTAAGTGCAGTGCCACCAATACCCACTACATCATGTAATCAAGAAATTAGAATATTGTGGTCTACGGTATCAAAGGATAAAATACAGAAAACAATATCAAGATTAAACAACCCCAAAATCAAATAGAATATTTAAATAACAAAATAAAGTCTTATAAAAGCTGGGCCATGACACAGGACATGTCAGTGTGTGTGTGTGTGTGTGTGTTTTTCCGAATCCTAACTCCTGTATATTTTTAAGATAAATAAACTGTGAGAAGTAAAATGCACAAAATGTTGAATGTATGAAAAATTATACAACTCAAAACATATATTCAAACTGATATTTAAGGAGTGAAGGGTTGTCTTAGCTAGCCAAACCATTGCTTTCTCTGCCTTTATTTTATTGTCTCTTTCCTTGCACAAAGCTTTCAAGTAGTGTGAAGTCGTGTTAACAGAGAGCACCCAAAATGGTACAATGCATGTTGGTGGCAAAAATTCAGTCACAAAACTATGCTTTTACATTTTTATGTGACTTTACAGAAATCCTGTTGTATTGCGGATGCTGTTTTCAACTAATTTGTTGAAAAATTGAAAAGAAAGGGGAAATTAAAATAGAAATCAAGTTGTGTTGTGCTGTGTTGTTATTTTCTATTCCAGTTTGATTCTAATACTTTTATTCAAATCTATTTAGTCTACTTTGAATAATTGAAACCATTGCAACAATTTCTATTTATTAAAAAAACCCCACTGCAAATTAGTGTTAGTGTTGTTTTAAAACAGAAGACGGCGATGATATACACACATCACCAGCCTTCCTGCTAGTGACATCTAGTGGTTTCTTTGGGGTATTGCAATTAACCCTGCTCCGACCCTGCTCTGATGAAATGCTGTCTGGTTTTTAAGAAGAGTAAGGTACAGGGGGCAATCGCAGAAGTAGAACAGTGATGATATAAATGGGAGTTTAAATTCTCAGTTGATAAGACTAAAATAATGTTTTTTACAAGGAAAAGAGTTGGGGAGGAAATCAACGTCAGATTAAATGAACAAGAATAAGAAAGATGTCTGAAGGTTCTCAGTCCTCCAGGTCATCGTAGTCTAAGGAGCTTGGAAGCATCTGAATTTCTTTAAGTTGCTTGAAAGACATTTCACCTCTCATCCGAGAAGCTTCTTCAGTTCCAGGGTCAAATGGTGAATAATAAAAAAATAAGAAAGATATGCTGTGAAGGTTGCCACGCCACTTAAAGAAATCCAGATGATTTTCTCTTGAAGCTCTTTAGACTAAGAATAAGAACGGATAAAACAATTTACATTTCTGAGGTTATGGTTTGATCAAAGGGTAACATGTGTAGTACATATTCAGAAAATAATAGACAAATACAAGAAAGTGCTAAATATGAGGTGCTTAGTGGGAACTGAATGGGGGGCTGATATGACATTTTTTAAAGCTGGGTTAATTACATCAGTATTAGACTATGGGTGTATATTATATAATTCTGCAGCCAGAGCAAGTCTTCATAAGTTAGATAGTATCCTATATCAGGCAACTAAGAGTCTGCAGAGGTGCATTCAAAACAACCTCGACAGCAGCAATACAGGTAGAAATGGGAGAAATGCCATTAAAAAAAAAAGGAGAGAGCAACTAGCACTGAATTACCGGGCAAGTCTACAATGACATCCAACAAAAACGATTTTCCACCCCTGCTGGGAAAAAATGAAAAGAGAATTGATGACCTTTGTGTGGCCAGTAGGACAGAAAGCCATTGAACTTACTCTGGACAAGATCAACACGAGTCAAACAGTTATGTTGCCTACAAAACCACCTTGAATGCTCCCTGATGCAGTAGTAGATTTCACACTATTGAACAAAAGGGGTTTTATTTAAACTCTCATACAGTGCAGGAATATATTAACCAGTATTGCAATTATGTCAAAATATACACAGACGCAAGAATATAGCCAACCAAAGTGGGATAGCATTTGTTGTTCCTGAATTTCATATCAACGTAAGGAAAAGGATCAGTGATGATTTATCAGTGTACACTGAGAAATGGTTTCAATACTGTTAGCTGTCCAGTGGATTGAAGATGCAGACCACTAAGATCTGTGATATGTTCAGACTCAAGTTTATCAGTCATTCAGACTGCAGAGCTGACATTCTGATAGAGATTCAAACATTATACAGAATTACTATGAAGGGACTTATGGCAAACAGAACAGCGAAGGAAGCTGCAAAGAGACCGGTGGTGGATATGGATATCAGTGTTAGTAGAAAAAAGATTAAGAGTAGAATACGGCACAAAATGAAAGAAAGGTGCCAAAAGCCATGGGAGGAAGAGAGGAAAGGCCGGAGGTTTTACAAAATCCAAAGGAAAGCAGGAGAAATTAGAAGCACAGAAAGGACAGGAGAGAGGAGACAATTATATCTTGACTTAGATTTGGACACACCGGTTTGAATAACACGTTGCTTTTAATAGGGAAACACCATACAGTGTGACTGCAGTCGAAAATAGGAAACAATAGAACATGTTTTATTGCATTGTCAGAATTATGATGCGGAAAGATGATAACTGATCAAAAAGCTTGTCGATATGAAAGTGAAATTGGACTTGGTTGATTTATTTCATAAGAACTCGAGAAGTGAAAGTTTTCAGACCATATTTTGGGCAGACTCATTTGTTTGGGAAGGATTTGAATTTTTTGGTGGGTTTTTTCTGTCATTGCACACTCCACACCAGTGGGTGGCGGTAATGCACCATGTTGCTGTTTGCCAATCGCCAATAAACAATATAAGGAAGAAGAAGTGCCGTTCCGGTTTACGCGACACTTTCCTTTCGAGCAGCGAACAATTCAAAGAAGTCATGTCTAAGGAAGGAGCTGATAAACCCAGACTAACAGCGGCGGAGGAACAACTCATCCGCCACCGAAAGAATCTCGATTTCTGGAAGAAAAATGCAGCCCAGATCCGAACCCGCAACCTGCTGACAGGCTTGTCTATAGGAGCTTTTGTGGTCGGCATCTGTATCCTTCACAGGTCGCTTAAAGAGTGAATGACAGGAGTGTTTGGGTGCTTAGACTAAAAACAGTCCATGTGTTCAGCACTCCTCAGAGAAAGGGGAGAGGTGAGGTTTAACAAGCAGACTTACAGACCCCGTGATGGGAATGCAGAGCAGTTCATCGGGATGTGTTCACAGTAAGTGTAAATATGCGGGTCTGCAAATTCAGCTTAAAAATGTAAATATTAAACTTTATTAAAGATACAGTCTGTTTAACAGAGTTGGTCATCAGACTTGTTAAAAAAACTGAGTGCACTTAAATTTATTTATAACACAAAACATAATTATAAATAATGCACAGGCAGCATAACAAATGTTACTTGTTGAAACTGTAGCTCTGTGAATGCATTTAATTTTAGGGAGAAGTCACCGCATTCAGTTTTTATTTGTTTTTAACCCGTTAAAAAACAATGTTGTGCTTTGATTTATGGACAAGAAAGAAACACACTATGAAAATATTTAGTCTCTAACTGCAGATGATGACTTTTGCTACTGACGAGAAATCACCGATCGTTGTTCTATTGCTTCAGATTTATAGTGATATATGTGAAACGTCGTAGTTAAGGGGATCGGATGGATAGCCTGACAGCTGTCCACTATGTCTTAATGGCAGAACAAAATCACCCTGCCCTAAACATGTGACATGATGCCCTCTTAGTTTAGTGTTAAAGGGCAGGTGAGAGAGTGTTGTGTTTTTTGTGTTATGACAACATGAAAAAATGTAGTTGTGTTAGTCCTGCTGCAAGCCCTTTGCAGTACATGTTAATAAATAAGTGCAACATTTTTAGTTACATTTCAATAAAAGGTTCAGTAATCTCTAAACCTATAATGTTCTAACGCAGGGGTATCAAACATAAGGTGCAGGAGCCACAACTGGCCTGGTAAAGGCTTTGATCTGACTTCACTGGAGAGTTTTGGAAAAGGAGGGCATACCTTTTGAACTTTTGACTGTAATTTTACAACTTTATGTTTACTGATAAACATTTAGCTGCTTTAGGTACATAAATGTAATAGATTTTACAAAGGAATGATGGGAACGTTTATGTTTTTTCCATTATCTGCTATAGAAATATAAAAAATATAGAAAGGAGAAAAAAGTTTTGTCTGAATAAATAAAAAAAACCTATGATACTTTTTATTTTATATTTACAGGATAGTGTGGAACTGTTCATATTTGCTTCTTATAATTTAAGCCCAGAATGTCATGCTGAGAAATTTCTTTTATTTTCTACAACAGTATTTCTGTGTATTTAAGCTTCTTTACACTGACAGAAAGATGAGTTTCACTGGTCCAGCCCACTTAAAATGGGCTGTTTCTGGCCCATCATGTAAAATGGCTTGGATGTACCTGTTCTAATTGCTTCCTCCAGTCCAGTAGGTGCATTTAATAGAATGTGTGTGTGTGTGTGTGTGTGTGTGTGTGTGTGTGTGTATATATATATATATATATATATATATATATATATATATATATATATATATATATATATATATATATATATATATATATATATATATATATATATATATATATATATATATATATATAATTATAATAGAAACTTTACAGGAAAATAAACCAAGAAATCATGATTGATTTGGAATAATGAGAACATGAGGGTTTCCAGTTAAAACACGAGTTAAACTACACACATGTCTCTTTTAATGTTTCCTTTAACCTGCAGTTTCCCAGTTAGCTACACCATCCTGTCTGTGAAACAGGAGAGAGTTGTGGAGGAACTGGATGAGGAAGCTAGGATCCACATCATCAGAGGGCCACGGACTGGTGCCAACTCCTGACTCAGTTGGACTGGGCTTTCTGGCCCCTTAATACAGGTGGAGAAGTTTACACGTGGATGCTGGAGGGATCACAGCTCATATATGGACATTACAGTGTTTCTGGATCCTTTTCTGCTTGGAAAAAAATAAAAGCAGATATAATCATATATATATATATATTTCTGATCAGCTTTCTGCATTACTGTAAGCCTAATGTGCTGTGAATAAAACACTGATGCCCATCTTTGCATATAAATTCTCAGTAAATTTATAAGAAATCTCTAAATGAAACAGTTAACATAGAAACAGGTTTCAGTTTATGCAGTGTATTTCCAATAATAAGTCCAGACTAGAGCATTTTAGTCATTGTATATCAGTGGCATATTCCAGAACAGTAGAAAGTGTCTCAGTAAAACTAAAGAATTCAGCTTTCAAGAAAAAAATGACCAATGTTTACTTAGCATTATACAGATATGGTAATCACATAGCTCTTTTCTGCTCATTCATTCAGTGCATCATTCACACAAGCACGCTTTCCTATGCTTAGGACGCTGATTGATGCATCTTAGTGGCAACTTGGGGTTAGTATCTTACCTAATATTTGGCGTGCAGACTGGAGCAGCCAGGAATTAAACTACCAACCTTCTGATTAGCAGGTGAGTTGTGCTACCTCAGCCACAGCCACCCAATATATTTATGTAAGATCCCAATTTTGTGTATAAAAAGTAAAGCCCATAGCTCAATCAACAAGCAACTTAACTCCCAAAACATTTTTGTACACATAGCTACATGCAGGCTAAATGTATTCAGTTTGCAAGCAACCCTGCTGATGTCAGCAAAATATCTAAATGTTCATGACTGCACAGTAAGAAATATGAGCTCTGTGCCATTTATGTATGCATAGCCTAATGTGAACTGGATTTCTGTAGCCATGTGCTGTAAGCTCATTCATTCAGGTTTCCTAAAAATCTAGGACAAAGTGCTCTGGATTTAGATCAGCTGATTTGCTCATCACGTCTCATAAATATGAAGCATACTTGAATTATACAGTCATGTGACTCAGTGCAGTCCTTTGAAAAACTTAAGCACATCCCATTATTCAGTTTGCAGGACTACCTTTAGAATACAATAGAATAGCTCCTTTTTGGTCATTATACAGGGTGGGCCATTTGTATGGATACACCGTAATAAAATGGGAATGGTTGGTGATATTAAAGTCCTGTTTGTGGTGGGGCTGTGCGATATGACCAAAATCTCATATCCCGATATAAGAATTCTATCCTCCCGATAACGATATAAATCACAAAAATGTAACATTTTCTGTAAAGGCTGTGAATTTCGGGCAGCTCGACTTGCGTGAAGTGTTTCCAGCTGGGCGTCATGTAGCTGGAGTCGAGTGTTTTAACCGATGCATGAAACGATACATCTTTAGACATAAGTTGTAACGGCCGCCGTTTTCTTTGTGAGTATTTATTACACAGTGTGCTGCGAGTAAAAGCCTGTTCTAACGTTTGAGTCTAAGGTTTATTTTTTAGCACCTGGGCCCTATTTCAGGAAGCCGGTTTAGTAACCCCGAACTGTCCAACTCGGAATATTCGGTTTCAGAAAGGCTGATAACAATTAGTTCAGTCAACGCGGAGTTGCTTTAACCCCAAGTTAAGCGCGCGCATGAGGATACATAAAGCCCTGATTAGTGGAGCACAGATTAAGCGAGTCACTATGGAGACGGAGGGAAAGAAGGCGCGGTCAATGTATTTTACAGCGCTTGAGGCCCAAATTCTGATGGCAGCATATGCCGATAACATGCAAATTTTGCGGAAAAAAAGTAACACAGCCTCAGCTGCAAAAGAAAGAGAGCATGCATGACAAAACATAGCCGATAGAGTCAATGCGTGAGTGTTAATTTAAACATTGATCTAGGGATTTCCACCCCTTTAACACGTTATTTCATTTTATTTTATTTTATTTTGTATTTCATACATTTGATTTTGTGATGTGATTTGAGCGCAGGTGCAACCCAACAGGCCCCAAACGTTCCTGGCAGCAAGTAAAAATGAAATATAAAAATATAGTCCAAACAGGTAAGGTGTAATTGTATTATGAGCCATAGTGCTTGGTCTGTTTGTCCCATGTAAATCAATTGCAGTTAGAGGCTACATTAATTTCCCCTCTGTAAGCACTTATTGAAATTATTTGCTTACTCTGTATGCTCAAATGTGACCCGTTATAGCCAACAGAAAAAAAAGTGGAGGCCCGAAAAACAGGTGGGGGTCCTCCACCACCACCACTCACAGAGGCTGAGCAGTTGGCTTCCACATTTGTGATAATGTTGGCAGCATCACATATGATCTTCACAGTGCAGAGAACACAAATTAGCATCCATTACTATAATGAAATAATTTGTTAGTTTGAAATGCTACAGGGAGCTATGTACCTGTACATTAATGCTGTGGAAAGACTTCCTGTTCACATAGTCTCCTTCATTTACTGAAGGAGCAATGATTGGAATGTGAGTGCCATCTGTACAGCCAATCACGCCTGGGAACCGTGAGAATAAATGTAAAATTTAAGTAGTAGTTCAAATATCACCACATCATGAATTAAGTTTCGTTCATCCTGATACCTGCAATTTTGTGGAATCCCTCTTTGATGAATCTTGTGGGTCTATGACCGGGGAACACCACAAACGAGTACAGGAGACGTTTCAGTGCAACTGTAACATTCCTGACTGCCCGACAGACGGTAGCCTTGGAAACGTGCTCAGCGTCACCAATATTATACAGAAAGCTCCCGTTTGCAAAAAACCGAAGTGCAATACAAATAATATGTACAGAACTGAGAGAATGTCCGCGATGTGTCACATGAGCAATATTAGGCCTGAGGATGTTATTCAAATAAATTATAGATTGTGCTGAAAAACTGTAACGTTCGCACAGAAAATCATCAGGAAATGATAAAATGTCCAAACGCGCTCTAATCATTCTCTCCCGGCGAAGAGCTCTGCGGAGAATTTGGGCTTCAAGATCTACTGGCTCTTCAAGGAAGGAGCACGCCATGTCTGACACTTCCTACAGTCAGGTTTCTGACAAAGAGGCGGAGAAGGTCAGGGTTAGTAGAAGTAAACCTGCTAGGGGGCAGGTTAGCTTCACGGAGTGTGTCGTCATAGTAACTCACTCAGTATTAATCTAAACTCGCTTTGTGAAACCGAAAACCCAGAGTTTTCGTTAACTCAGGGTATACTTACTCAGAGTTTGCACTAAACCGGCTTCCTGAAATAGGGCCCAGGCTGCTCTTTTTTTGCTTCTCATCCGTAAATACTCTGCATCTTTCACGTGATTCAGTTTATTTAGAAAAGTCTCAACAGGATCTTGAGCTTTATTGTGAAAGGTTTATGTGGAACATAAACAAGCGGACACGCTATGGTGTTACCATCGTTGTTGCTAACGACAACGCATAAAAACAGGCGCTTGTCCGTCCGTAGTGTGGTTATATTAAATATAAGAGAAAGAGAGAACTTTAAGACATTAATATAGCCACTACAGTGACCATCAGAGCGGTGAAAAAATCTTGCAGTAAACAGTTTATGTTGCGACACCACGAAACAAACGATAGCATAAAATGAAAGAATAGACGTTTTTATATCGTCATCCGATATATATCGTTATATCGAACAGCCCTAGTTTGTGGCGCATTAGTATACAAGAGAAGCTTGTTAATCAGTTTCAGCTGCTTTGGTGTTAATGAAGTTAACAACATGTGCACTAGAGGAGTGTCTTTAGTTCAGGTGGTAGAACAGGTCACCTACTAACTGGAAGGTTGGTGGTTTGATGATAGCATGCAAGATAGTGGTGTGCGGATCGATACTGAAATATCGATTCAAACAGAGTCATGTGTGGACGCGTTTTACCTCCACAAACAGCCCAGACGCGGTTTGTGATATATGTGGCAAGACAGTGAGGTGTTGTGGCAACACCACTGACCTCGTCAAACACCTCGGAGTAAATCACATCACAGAATATGATGAGCTTAGGTTGAGGCGAACTGAAGAGGAGGACAGGGACACAGACGTCTCTCGCAGAGTCCTTTAGTGCTGCAGGCAGGCAACATGCTCAAATAGCGCACAACTTCAGTTTTTTTTTTTTATTTCTATATGATTATTCTGCATTATTAAGCAATAAAAACAAGTTGTCTGATGTCCTCTAATCATTATGAAGCAATATGGTTATGTTATTATTACAATTACATAATAAAATTATATATTGTATTATGAAATGCAATGAAACATTAAGTTTTTGTACAGAGTATCGGTATCGGATCAGTATCGCCGATACCACCCTGAATTTTACTTGGTATCGGATCGGAAAGGAAATCAGTGGTATCGCACATCACTAATGCAAGATACTAACCCCAGGTTGGTCTCTGACGCATCCATCGGAGTTTGAATGTGTGTTTAGTGTGTTAGTTAGATAGCACTAAGAATTTGTTGTGTGATAGGGTGAAGGAATGTACAACTCCTCCAGAACACACATCAATATATGGCACTGCCAGAGAGCTTGCCATGCAAACCCTCATCCCTCAGTCCACTCACACACAGACACTATACAGTCCACATCCTTTGCAACCTGTCATTTTAATGTGTGCCTTGTTCTTGTTTGTTATTTATTCCTGTTATCTTACCAATTGTGTTTCCTGCACAATTTTATTGTGCATGTACAGGGTGGGCCATTTACATGGATACACCGTAATAACATGGGAATGGTTGGTGATATTAAAGTCCTGTTTGTGGCACATTAGTATATGTGAGGGGGCAAACTCCTCAAGATGGGTGGTGCTACTTTGCATCAGTTTGGCTGATTTCAGTTTAAATCTGCTGAAACTGTGTATTAAAAACAGCTTAACCTTCTGAGACTAGCATGTATGCATCTACCACTCATTGTCTGATTTTCTTTTTAATCATTTGACAGAAATTTCTTGAAATAATTATTGTGGGGGTGAGTTTACTTCTTGCTTGTTTGAAATATAGAACAATAGTCTGTCATTGCATCAAGTGATTAAAAAGTACTCTAATAATGTTACTGTATATCTAATTTACAGTAACATTTCCCTTCTACTTCTGGGGAATTCTCAGCTAAATGTTACAGTGGAATCTTCTGTACGAAGAAGAAGTCCACACCGCAGTCTTCCAGTGCTTCCATTGTGCTACCTCAAACCGAGCAAGCAATATAAACAGTCATGTCTCTCATGGCAGTTAAAGATATTCAAACCTTTTAAAAAGGCAGGTCGTATAAAAATGGGTTTTTTTTATCCAATGATATAAATGTTTTTCTTTGTTGTTTTTTCTTAACATTTTATGCTTTGATTTTGTTGTAATGTTTTGCACTAACCCACAGCTAACAGTAGTAAGATATATAGCTGAAGATGCCTTGAGGAAAATGTGACAGAGATCAACTGGGTTAAGGCCTGTTTTCATATGAGTGATTGAAAACCATGATTAATTAAACTGTAGTCTCTGAAACGGCTTGATTCCTGAAGAGTTCTTACCTCTACATTTTTCAAACAGCAGTTGACAGAGAAGGCAGCATGGTGGCACGGTGGTTAGCACTGTTGCCTCACATCAAGAATGTCCTGACTTCAGTTCCACCATCACTCCTGGGTTGTTCTGTATGACGTTTGGATTTCCCCCTGTGTTTGCGTGGGTTCTCTTCAGCTACTCCGGCTTCCTCCCACAGTCCACAGTTATGCAGTTAGTGGGAGAATAGGTTAACTGGAAACACTAAATTGCCCAGGGGTGTGAATGGTTGTTTATGTGTTAGCCCAACGACAGACTGGCGACCTGTCCAGTGTGGATCCTGCTTTCGCTGGGATATGCTCCAGTGCCCTCCGCAACCCTGAAAAAGCATAAGTAGAAGTGAATGGATGGTTCACAGAGGAAATAGCTGCTTCCCCAAAAAAGAAAAGCTATCTCACTGGCTGAACTTAACTCATTTTTTTTGTAAATGTCATTACAGTGATTCATTTAAATTATTATTTCTATTGCTTTGTCTTCTTTTCTTTTTTCTGTTTTAATAATTAAAATATTTTATTTCTAAAATTTCATTTATGTTTCTGAAATTCTAAATGTTTTATTGATTTCTATAAACAGACACAAAATCCTACATCTGTGCACTTTAATTGTCTCTGCTGAAGAGTTTATTGATCAAAATTGTTCTCAGCATTTATCAGTAGAGCAGTATGTGGACTCAGTGACTGTGCTCTGTCCCGCTATAAAGCTGTTCCTCTGTGTCCTGGCTGTGCAGGCTTTTTTGTTCCAGTTTTCTTCTGTCAAAAACACAATGAGGGAGAATGTTGCCCTCCTGCTCATTCTTTTCCCCGTGTGTGCACATCTGCTGGACTTCACGTATTATACTGACTCTTACAAGAGAAACTGGGCAAGTGCACAAGCGTTCTGCAGGAAGCACCGCACTGACTTGGTCCAAATCAGAAATGCAAAAGAGAGTGAAGTTTTTCAAGGCTTTGGATGGATTGGTTTGTACCGAGAGGATGCATCAAGTCCATGGAAATGGTCCAGAGGAGGTGAAATAGCCATCTTCACCATGTAGGATCACAATGGTAACATATAGTGAAAGTCTGACACTCTATTTTTGACTCCTCAGATGTTACAAGATCAGACTTACTAGTAATTATGCAAAAGTCTTTTGCACTTTGACCTGAAATCCATTTGAGACATTAGTGCTGACAGAGGGTCAGATTTACAATATGCAGCAGTATTTTCAAGCACAGTGTTGACTATACTAGAGTTTTAATGATGGCCCAAACCAGCTGTTTTAGCCGTTTTAGCTGCAACTTCAGCAAAGAGGTTTTTTGTTAGAGACATAAACGCTGTACTGGGTAAATGATTTGACACCAAATCTAGTTTTATTTACCTTTGAAATATTTCTGAAATCTATCCCAGTCTTTGTTTCTCTATTGTGCTTCTTGCACTTCTTGCAGAACCAGATCAAAATGGAAACTGTGTGTACTGTTAAGATTCAGTATTGAGGAAGGGTACAAGAGGTGATCGAAGAATAACCACACCGATCCGGCCGGGTGAAGTCAAACGATGATTTTAATGAACACACGCGTGGGAAGAGAACTCTGTACGCAGACAGGAAGTAGTCTTCGACTTAATCAAAGCATGAACAGATATTTTATAGCATCAGGGTTTGTTTACTGACGCCCCTTCATACGTCACAGACACATTTTATACATAGATCAGATCAACATCCTCATGACTTTTCCCCTAGAAAATCATCTTCTATTTTCATGGCTTGGTACTTTCCGTTCTTATCTTAAAATGAATTGTTCCTCTTTCTTGCCGAGACAACAAGGAACGGTTCCTCTTTTACCGAGACCATTTTGCAGTTACAGCCAAACATAACTAACCTCTTCCTCTAAATAAATCTAATTTAAAGTGTGTGTGTGTGTGTGTGTGTTGACCTCACATGCTCTTTGTGTCACCTCTTACACTTCTGACCTTTTACCGGACCAGAAGCTCACTGAGACTATGTGTATGTCTTCTACTAAATAAATGTTTTAATCAAGAACCTCTACTAAAACCTTAATATAAAATGATAAAGCTATCTGTTACATTGTTAAAGCCTCGTCTTAGCCTGCGGCTCAAAATAACTTCCTGCTTCTTTCTGCATACAACTTCCTGTCAGCCTGCAACTCAGTCTTTCTGAAAGAGACACTGTCTAAACCTTGGAATGCAATATCCATGCTGCAAATTATATTATTAATGCAATAACAATTATTTAACAATAGCAGTAAAATAATTTCCCTCCTCGACACTCCCCCTTTTGACCTCTGGAAAACCAGAGGTCACAATACATTGTGTCCTCACGCAGACCCTTCTCTGGTGGTCTCGAACCTCGAGATCTCCAGGATCCTCGCCCCTCCTGTGGTCGCCGAGATCTTCTGCAAAGGAAACAAAACACCTTTCCTGCATCTCCCTAACTTATCCTATCTGGGACTCTTTAATCAAAAGCCTGATCCTAATTATCTTCTTAACTTATTGACTTGTATTTATGTATACTCTTCAACGTTACTCATCACTTTAAAATTCTTTTAAGCGCTGGTTTCACGTCCGGTTGCTCGCTCTATTTTCCCTTATCTGATCATCAACATCCTGTGCACAAGTTGTCGCTGCTGCAAGTTAATCTACTCCAAAAGAAAACAACCACTTCAATCAATTAAGTTTAAGCATATAAGCAATTACTCCTGTATACATTTCATCATAGCTAAATGCTGCCTTGAAACAACTCCTATGTGTTAACACTAACTTCATTTTAAAACCTCACATTTCCTATGTTATCACCTGTTTTGGTATAGCCTTTTTATTTCATTTTGCTCCTTTTAATGTAACAATACCTCCTAATTCTAGTTTATCAGACTTAACCAAAATATATGCTTTCCTTCCTCTTTGGTCCTTCTTTAAGTTCAGTTAAAAGCTAAATGAATTTAAGGCCTTTTGCCTGGAATCAATACTGTCATGTGTGTTTCTTAACTCTGTGTCTGTAAGCGTGTGCAATCCTTCATGAACTCATATTATCCTCACAGTAGATTGGCTAATCATAGCGCTAGCCAAAGGCTCATGACCCTCCAGAGACAAATTTGAGCCACAACTCCTTTAAAAGCACAAAATGCAATATGTATAAAAATCATTTCTATTTATAAGCTCCCCCTTTTATCCTAAAAATACCTCCTATATAATATCGGTATGTGTAAGCCTACATTATAACCACTACTTCTAGAAATCAAAAAGAAATCAAAGCTGTTCTACCCCTTCAACCCTCACTAATTTTCCCTCTAAGAATTATTCACAGCTTTGAAAAACCGGCATTGTATCTTCTAAACAGGATTCAGTTCTGTCATGGTCCTGGGCCATGTTGGCCCAGTATTCTTGGTTCCTTGTATTTTTGCTCCTTATTTAGGCCAGGTTTTCTGAGGTGTCCTGTTGTGGTGTTCCCTAAGTATTTTTCCTTTGTGACTCTTACCCCTTCGTGCCCCTCTGTGTATTTATGAGCTCTCGTCTCTCTTTGTATTTATTCCATGTTTCCCCCAGCCTGTTATGTCTGTGTTCTCCCCGTGCTCTGGGTGTATTTAAGTTGTGTCTTCTGCTATGGTAGTTGCTGGTTTGTCTGTGTTGTTTCCCCTCGGTCTCCCTGCGTCTCTTGTGTATTTCCCCGGACCTCCCTGCATCCTCGTTTCTGGTTTGTGTTATTAGCTTACCCAGTTTAGGTTGTTTTTCCACCAGTGCTGTTTTGTGCCCACCGTTGTAAATAAATATTCACCTGCACCAGAGCTGCCGCCTTTTGGGTCCTTTTCTACAACTCCACACGGCTTGCCTCGCAAACCGTGACAAGTTCACTTTTAATCCTTTAACCTTAACTTAAAAATAACAGTTTCAGTTTTACCATATCCAAATGATCAAAAACCCAAAAGGTCCTAAAATGATCCTAAATTATTAAACAATTAAATTATTAAACCCTAAACCCCCCTTTATCTTGATACATTTCATGTGTCAAGATACTATACAAAACTTAAAACTGCTCAGTTTTCCCTACTCATGATCCAATCTATGTCATAAAAATAAACTTAAAACAGAACAGTTATCAGTCATGTGTTTCTACAATTAATGGGAACTGAGTTACATCAAAAAATATTTCCCCTTTAGCATTTGGCATTCTCCCAACAATATACTATAATCCCATAATCTAACCCCACCTAATAAAACAAAACAGAAATTTTCTCTGGTAAAAACAAATTGTTTATCCACATTTATTCATCCTCACCTTCATCCAGTCACACATTCACTCACATGCAGTCACACCATATATTTGCTGATAGTGGAGCTTCCCGCACGATCAGATACTCCACCCTCAGCAAAATGAGCTCAGTCATTTTTTATTTTCCATAGGAAAATATTTCTTTATGCTTTTGGACTGGATTGACTCGCATAAAATCCTTTTTACAGGGACTTACGACCTTGATCAGTCCCCAGGTAGCTTTCTCCTCAGCCAATTGTAATCTGGAAAGCCGCCTTATATTTGTTCTTCCCGAGAACTTTCAGCGCCGTTATTCACTGTTGCAGGCCTGCTTAAAACAGAAATGAAAAAAATAGAGCTGATTGTTAGCTCATAAAAACAAAACAAAATCACCTGACAGGTTTTCTTTAAGTGCACTGTTACAAAATAATGGGCCCAATTTTTTAGACATGTCCATGTTTCCTAAAACTCCCTTTATTAAAAACAAAAACACCAACCCCAAACCTAACTGACAAAATCAACCCCTCACCACAACAACCTCAACAAGCTTAAACACACAAGTCTTGCCACCACATAATTTCACCTCCTCAATACACCAAAAGTCCCATTAAACCCACTCAATTTGCACACAAAAATCACCCCCTTATGCTCTATAACATACTTCAATTCAGCATAAAACCCCCTTACAACAACATATCACTACACTATAAATTTCCTACCCCAATCTGCACTTCTCGTCTCTGCTATGCTTCCTCTTCCTGAAAGTCACAGTCACACACACACTCCAGCTAATTTGCATACTGAGTCATCTCTCAAGAAGCTGTAACAACAGAAACATATGTTTAAACATTCCCAACTCATTAAATCATTTTATTTCTTCCAACAGTGATCACTAGTGTTGATCACTCAGTACGAGAGCACTCCTAAGTCACTCTTTTTTTTTTTTAAAACTACTTTAATCCCTTTTTCGTTTTCATAACTCCCTTTGTCATATGGCTTATTCTATTCCTCAATTACAAACTCAAATGTATTTTATTAAACATTCACACCCTTGTATCATTCATACAAAATAGCAAGCTGTTCTTCATTGCCTATGTTTGTGTTCTTAGCTAGGTTTAATCAGTGTCTATGCATTAAACTCCATGAGCTTGTCTTATCTTTATAAGTTTAATGCATTTTCTGTTTGTGTGTGTGAATTTGCATATGGTGCTTTTACAGTGTGTCAGACTCCTTCATAATTTTGCCTTTAAACAGTCAATTTTCTCCTCCCCAAATTTACTAACCCAAATTCTGATTTCCTACCTTAAATAGCAGCATTCCTTGTCCTCAGCCAGAAGGTAGGGCTCCACTTGCCACTTTCCACCTCCACCCTAGCCCAGCGGCCTTACCCGTCAGGTCCTGTCTTCTTACTGAAGCCGAGTATTCGTGACTGTGCCTGCCTTAGGTTGTCCCAGGGTTTCGAGGTGGGATCTTACCCGTCATGGGCTATCCAGCCTTCCATACTCGCCTGATACGGGGCCCAAGTGGGCAGGGGAGGGAACACACTGGCTCTGGGAATTAAAGGAATGTAAGCTGCTTCCTTCATTGCATCTTATATTAAACTATCTCTATAATAAGCTATCTCAATTCTGACTCCTTCCTAGAATAATTTCACATATGGCACTTTGTGTATGTGTGTTTTCTATTCATTAATGTAATTGTCAGTTATTTTCTCTCTTCATTTTACCTTATTTATCTGTTTGTTTGTAACGTTCTACTTTAGTTCTACTAAACCTTGATGTAAAAACAATACTCCCTTATTTCACGCACACACTCTGCCTTTTGCCTACACACACACTTCTCTCTCAGACTTCCTCTGTTCACACATCACCTTATATGGGCATGCAAACTTCCTGTCACCCACACCATTTCCTGTTACACACACACCGCACGCAGCTGCTCAGAGCAGCTCAAGCTGCTTTGCTGTTTCTCCAGGCTAATCAAACTTATTTTGTATTTACAATCTACAAACCCTCTGTAATTCTACTAACTTTTGACCTAAAATGTAGCATCATTCACACAATGATTTCATAATCCTCTCACACACACCTTTTAAATAAACTAAACTCTTATAACATCACTCATGCCTCTCTCAAATTAAAAACACTTTCAAAGTTTAAAACGTCCTACTTTACATCACCCAAGAAATACCTCTCACACCTTTATTCATCATGTCAAAGCTTCTAGTCACCGCATTCACACTTAAACGGTGACTAGAGTTAAGGAATATAACTCAACACACTTTCCTAAGAGTATTTTAGACATGCTTGTCATAATCAAAAAGAGCAAGTAAAAAACAAACAAACAAAAATTGAAACCTCCATTAATTCTCACCGCACACACAAGAAATTGAAAAAATAAAACCCACCAGCAACTAATGCTGGAGAAAAGTTACTACTGAAAGTGATGTGTTAGTCTTAAGTATACACAGTGCACTCAATATATTTATATATCTGCATCCAAACTCAGTCAATTACTATACATCCACTACGGCAACTCAAAACTTTATTTATAGTCCTCTAATAAACATAAATGGCATTTGAAACACACACTCAACAATGTTTGCAGCAGTATTTGTAAAACCAACTGTGGCTTAAACAGTTCACTGCTTACTAATTTGCATTTTCACTCACACACACCGTCTAAAAATAGCAGCAGCATTGCCTCAGACTCCTTTCACACAGAGATCTCTTATTTTACAAAGACGTCTTATATTTACAACTACTGTCAGATCTGTCAGCTTTAGCGCCTAACCAATTTCGACAAATTTAACATAACCACCCAGCGGATAAATTCCCTGAGTTTTTGCGACCAATTAACCAGTATCAAGACTTTAACTGTTTCTGGCCTCATTTCTAAAATCCCTAACTCAATTTAAAAGCGTCAACCAACCCAAACTTTTTGAAGTTTTAGGTTAAAGTTACACGCCCGAAGACCAACTTCTCCTGTCCAAAAAAGCGCAGATACCGTTTCAAACGGTAAGGAGATTCTAACTCCTAGTTATTCTGGAGTGCCCCAAGCTCCACAGTGACCAACTGACTATCCCTCTTCGAGGACAATGCATAAGCGTCCTTTGCATTGGCAAGCGTTACCTCTGAGCACTGCGCTTCCTAGCAGACTCGAACTGCCGTTCTAGAATAATTTATAATATTTTGAAACAACAATCAACACCCGAAACAAGTGTATAACTGAAGTAGGTGCAACCTAGTGGTCAAATGGAGACTCCAACTCACAAAATGACCGCTCAGGTCCACTCTTATGACCAAATTTGGACTCTAACCAACACAATAACCAATTCCCTACCAACTACTTGAGACTCTAACTCAATTTCTTTGGGACTTCAACCCAGTATTTAAACTTTTCTTATCAGACTCTTAACTACTTTCATTTCTTCTTAGCAGAACTCTAACTGCTTCAACTCATGAGATTTTCATCAAAATCAAAACAGACATCCACCAGTAACTTCAGTGAGTAGACTTAAATTTTATCATGTCCAATTTGGCACACTTTGGAAATAATTCAACAGGTAGTGCCTTACCTTTTGAATAAGCCGGCTTATGCCCACTCACTTAGACCACTGGAACTCATGTCTGCCCGTCAGACCACCCAAGACCACCAAATTTCTCCATCTAAACCTCCAACTCACCCTCCTCAATAACCGGACGAAGCCCCCAAATGTTAAGATTCAGTATTGAGGAAGGGTACAAGAGGTGATCGAAGAATAACCACACCGATCCGGCCGGGTGAAGTCAAACGATGATTTTAATGAACACACGCGTGGGAAGAGAACTCTGTACGCAGACAGGAAGTAGTCTTCGACTTAATCAAAGCATGAACAGATATTTTATAGCATCAGGGTTTGTTTACTGACGCCCCTTCATACGTCACAGACACATTTTATACATAGATCAGATCAACATCCTCATGACTTTTCCCCTAGAAAATCATCTTCTATTTTCATGGCTTGGTACTTTCCGTTCTTATCTTAAAATGAATTGTTCCTCTTTCTTGCCGAGACAACAAGGAACGGTTCCTCTTTTACCGAGACCATTTTGCAGTTACAGCCAAACATAACTAACCTCTTCCTCTAAATAAATCTAATTTAAAGTGTGTGTGTGTGTGTGTGTGTTGACCTCACATGCTCTTTGTGTCACCTCTTACACTTCTGACCTTTTACCGGACCAGAAGCTCACTGAGACTATGTGTATGTCTTCTACTAAATAAATGTTTTAATCAAGAACCTCTACTAAAACCTTAATATAAAATGATAAAGCTATCTGTTACATTGTTAAAGCCTCGTCTTAGCCTGCGGCTCAAAATAACTTCCTGCTTCTTTCTGCATACAACTTCCTGTCAGCCTGCAACTCAGTCTTTCTGAAAGAGACACTGTCTAAACCTTGGAATGCAATATCCATGCTGCAAATTATATTATTAATGCAATAACAATTATTTAACAATAGCAGTAAAATAATTTCCCTCCTCGACAGTACACAAACAGAGAAAAATGGGGAAACAAGAATTGTGATGATAATCGTGCTATGTTACGATGAAAACCTGATTCTGGTGAAGGAGAATAAGACTTGGGAGGACGCATTAGAACAAGGCAGGTCCCTGGATACAATGGACACAGATGATCCAGCCTCTTCATACTGGATCCACAGCTATGACCTGTCCTCCCTCATCACTCCAGATGACCACACCACTGCACAAGAGGCTACCACTGATGAGGTTGGACAGTTTCATGCACACATTTGTGTTGGTGAGAGACTGTATTTATACGGTATTTATATGTATCTCTTTGCTTACTGTTGGCAGGTGTGGACAGGCCTGTGCAACCTGGCTGGTGAATGGCTGTGGGTGGGTGGAGAACAAGTGCAGTATGAGGATCTCCCAAACTGCCCGACTAATGGCTTCTGTGGCGTCTTCGAGAAGAACAGCACTGAACCCTTTGCCATAAGAAACTGCCAGCAGAAAAGGAATTTTCTCTGTTACAGAAGCCCTTAAACACATTTAATTAAGTGGTGCTCCGGCTTCCTCCCACCGTCCAAAGACATGCAGCTTGCGGGGATAGGTTAATTGGATAATCCAAATTGCCACTAGGTGTGAATGTGCGAGTGAATGTGAGTGTGAATGGTTGTCTGTCCCTATGTGTTAGCCCTGCGACAGACTGGCGACCTGTCCAGGGTGTACCCTGCCTCTCGCCCTATGACAGCTGGGATAGGCTCCAGCGCCCCCCGCGACCCTGAAAAGGATAAGCAGAAGCAAATGGATGGATGGATGGATGGATGGATGTTCAGAACCAGCATGGAATTCACAAGTTGTTGTTTTTCAGTTTGGAAAATATCTTTTACTTTGTGAGCAAAGTAACTTATACATACCAAGTTTGTTTCCAGTACAAAACTTGTTACACAAAATTACATGTAATTACAGGGTATTAGGGTGTAATTATGTCAATATTTTATTGTTTCCTGTAAAACCCCAACCAGGTACACAAAATTACAGGCTATTTGTGTCTTATTCATGGGTGCAATAGCGTAATTGTTTTGCAGGTCTCGCAGGTTTTCACACCTATGGGCAATTTGGATTAATCAATGAACCTGTCCCCACAAACTGCATGTCTTTGGATGGTGGGAGGAAGCCAGAGTACCCGGAGGGAACCCACGCAAACTCTGTGTGTTAGCCCCGCAACAGACTGGCGACCTGTCCAGGTTGTACTCCGCCTCTCGCCCTATAACAGCTGGGATGAGTAAGCGAATGGATGGATGGGTCTTGCAGGTGACTCCTCAACCTCCTCCGACCACAGGTACAACATGCCCAGGACCCACTACAGTTCGCCTACAAGGCAGATGTCGGTGTGGAGGATGCCATCCTGTACCTCCTACACAGAGCCCACTCACACCTGGATGGGGAAAAAGGCATGGTCAGGATCCTGTTTCTTGACTTTTCCAGTGCCTTTAATACCATCCGGCCCTGTCTGCTCCAAGAGAAACTAAACAGGATGCAGGTGGACCCCTGCCTGGTGGCTTGGATCTCCGACTACCTCACCGACAGGCCACAGTACGTCAGGCTGAAGGACATCACGTCTGACACTGTGGTCAGCAGCACAGGAGCACCACAGGGAACTGTGCTGTCCCCTCTTCTCTCCACCCTGTACACCTCCGACTTCTGCTACAACTCTGAATTATGCCATATTCAGAAGTTTGCAGATGACACGGCCATCATGGGGTGTATCTGGGATGACCAGGAAGAGGAGTACAGGAGCCTGGTGAGGAACTTTGTCACATGGAGTCACACAAACCACCTGCAACTCAACACTTCAAAGACCGAGGAACTGGTTGTGGATTTCGGGAGGTCCAGACCAGGTCCACTGCCAGTTCAGATAGAGGGACAGGAGGTGGTCAACACATACAAGTACCTCGGGCTGTGGGTGGACAATAAACTGGACTGGTCATGCAACACGCAGAACCTGTATAAAAATGGCCAAAGCCGACTGTACTTCCTCAGGAGGCTGAGGTCTTTTAACATCTGCAGGAAGCTCCTGAGGAAGTTTTACCAGTCAGTGGTTGCTGGAGTACTTTTCTATGCTGTGGTGTGCTGGGGGAGCAGCACAGCAAAGAGGGACTCATCTAGGCTGGAGAAACTGATCAGGAAGGCTAGCTCTGTGGTCGGCATGAAGCTGGACACTCTGGTGACAGTGGCAGAGAAAAGGACATTAAAGAAACTGCTGGACATTATGAACAATGCTGGGCATCCTCTGCACACGGTCGTAAACAATCAGAGGAGCCTATTCAGCGACAGGCTGCTTCTCCCAAAGTCAAAAACCAACAGACTTAAAAACTCCTTTGTCCCACACGCCATCAGACTGTTTAACTCCTCACTGGAGGGGAGAGGGAGGAGAAACAGGGGGACAAGGGAGGGGGGAACAACTGAGTTGTAGGGGCTTTTCTACACGGTGCAATATTTGCAATATTTGTTTTTCGTTTTTTTGTCTCTTTCTTATATTTGACTGTGCAATAATCACTGTGCAATATACTCACTCAAATGAGCAATCCTATTTATCCATATTGTATATTCTGTATCTATATATGGTGTATTTATGCTTATATCCTTACTCTCATTCCCCTTAATATATCTGTAACATGCAACTTCTTTCGGTGCTTTGCTACTGGAAACTGAATTTCCCGGAGGAACCCACCCGAGGGATTAATAAAGTTTAATCTAATCTAATCTAATCTAATCTATAATATCAGAAAGGGTATTTACAGTGTACGTGTTTCATTGTTTCTTGCAAAAACCTGACTTGTTGCCCTCAGAATGCACATAAGTACTTGTGCCTTATTCACCGGTCGTGTTATAACGTGTTACCAATTTGTTTGATGATCTGAAACATTTAAGTGTGACAAACATAGAAACAAATAGGAAATCAGGAAGAGAGCAAACACCCTGGTAGTGGTCAGTTTGTTAATCTTTTATGGTTTTTAGTCTTTTGTAGTTGTGCTATATTGCATGTTTTTTATCTTAAGGCTTGTGTTTTTCGTTTTTTTTTCTAATGGACAGCACATTCTGAAACTAAAATGATTTACCCTGCATTAGTTCATGCCCCTAAAGGAGTCCACCATTAACCAATCAGGGTTAGTCTCACCAAAGACCACTAGGTGGCTCTGGTGGAAGGGATCAGGAGACGTGATGACTATACCACCATTCCCCGTGAACTCTGTTATCTCCGACTGCTCTATTTCGACCCACTTGTCAACCAATCAACATTCAGCAGTTGGATCATCTGCTTTCAGCACGGCTTGTGTGGATGAAATCCCCTCACTCCCTCTTCCTGACCGAAACAGGTGGACCCCACTTTAGAAGATCAGCGTCCTGAGCGTGTAAAATAAGGCCACTTCAATTGTGGGAACTCTAGCTTCTCCTGCAACTTTTAAGTGCACTTTGATTAGATTTTTAGTGTTGCTAAAAATCTAATCAAAGTGGGTTATGGTCTTATAAGGATTTTAACCTGTTTTGTCAACCCTCTGCTGCATTTTCTATATATCATTTTACATCTGTTTTTGTAAATTATTTTTAGCAATGGAAAAAGATGTTTTTGCTGCTTCCTTGGCTGGCTGCACACTACTCTCTGCCCGGTTGACGGGCTTTGGATAGGTTTAACAGAGGAAACAAAATTTTGTATACTGACATAGTAATCTAAGTAAGTAAAGCTTTAACATCTTTCTTTATCCATATCTGCCTGCAGCAGCCTATGAATGACCTCTTGCTACAGAAGGATAAAACTGCTTTGAACTGATGAGTAGAATTCAGGCCTGTCCCTAATATGACCCTGGACCCCATAATAAGAAGCTGTGATGTTGTATAAAACCGAATGGTTGCATAAAAGAATTTCAATATTCTGTAGAAATGTTTTGAAAGGCTTGCTTTGTTATCATTGAAACCAAATTATGGAGAATGAAAGTGACAACACGGTAAAAAACCAAAAAGGATAGAAGACAATGCAAAGTAAAGAAAAGCCCCCCCTGGGCCCCACAGGCACAGGTTCAGACTGCGGGGCCCTATTTAAGGAAGCCGGTTTAGAAAACTCAGAGTGAAAAACGATACTCAGGGTTGAGTAACCCCGAACTGTCCAACTCGGAATATTCGGTTTCAGAAAGGCTGATAACAATTAGTTCAATCAACGCGGAGTTGCTTTAACCCCAAGTTAAGCGCGCGCACGAGGATACATAAAGCCCTGATTAGTGGAGCACAGATTAAGCGAGTCACCATGGAGACGGAGGGAAAGAAGGCGCGGTCAATGTATTTTACAGCGCTTGAGGCCGAAATTCTGATGGCAGTATAGGGCTTTGGAGCGTGATGTCACGGGGGTGGGCGATAACATGCAAATTTTGCGGAAAAAAAGTAACACAGCCTCAGCTGCAAAAGAAAGGGAGCATGCATGGCAAAACATAGCCGACAGAGTCAATGCATGAGTGTTAATTTAAACATTGATCTAGGGATTTCCACCCATTTAACACGTTATTTTATTATATTTTATTTTATTTTTTATTTCATAAATTTTATTTTGTGATGTGATGTGAGCGCAGGTGCAACCCAACAGGCCCCAAACGTTCCTGGCAGCAAGTAAAAATGAAATATAAAAATATAGTCCAAACAGGTAAGGTGTAATTGTATTATGAGCCATAGTGCTTGGTCTGTTTGTCCGATGTAAATCAATTGCAGTTAGAGGCTACATTAATTTCCTTTCTGTAAGCACTTATTGAAATTATCTGAGCACATTACAAGTACATATTTGCTTACTCTGTATGCTCAAATGTGACCCGTTATAGCCAACAGAAAAAAAAGCGGAGGCCTGAAAAACAGGTGGGGGTCCTCCACCACCACCACTCACAGAGGCTGAGCAGTTGGCTTCCACATTTGTGATAATGTTGGCAGCATCACATATGATCTTCACAGTGCAGAGAACACAAATTAGCATCCATTACTATAATGAAATAATTTGTTAGTTTGAAATGCTACAGGGAACTATGTACCTGCACATTACAGTTTTTTACAGACGCTAGGACACATTTCTCAATACTTAGGTCACTTTTGCAAAACTCTTCACACAATCCTCCTAACTGACCGTCAGCTTGGCAAAGCAGTTCATTTCACATTCAAAATGCACTACAACTACCAAAACACTTTATTCAGGTCTCAAATAAACTCATTCTTCCAGAACACTAGCAAAGGTTGACAGCCGACAAACACACTTTGTCACCCACAAAACAATGACCTAAAAAACACTAACAACATGTAGCATTACACAGTGTTTTCTTGTGTAAAACAAGGACACATCTCTGTTTATAATTTCAATATATGTTACTGGAATGAATCAGACATCATGCAGAATTCGTTAATATTTGTTTATGTATTTTTTTATTTTTTTGCACTAAGTAATCCCAAAATACAAGAATTTGTATACACACCATCCACTGATACACATACAATAGTAATGCTAATCTACTCGGTCTTCTCCATTTGGCCACAGGTTCTCATCCACATCACATCTCATGTCATCTAGGGCAATACACCTAGGAAAGAATCTTCTGACTGCCAGAATTGAAGGAGTTGAAAAATTGAAGGAGTAACACCTGTGTAGATGTTCATCTACAATGAGAATAAGCTGTGGCTGGTTAAACTGCATTTTTAGATTTAAAATATGTTTCAATAAAATATTGTTGTTGAATTTTGCTGTCTTTTCAAGTTTTGCATTGTGTTATTGTTTTGGCCATAAGTTTAACAGTTTTGAAAACAGTATGTAAGCACATGCAAAATGTCCTGTCCGTACAAAGATTTTTGGCAGTTGTTGTGTCTGAGTGAGAAAATAATTCATGAAATTTGAGAGATGTAGTCATTGAATGCATTTTGTGCCAAAACAATGATAACTGATCCTCAGTTTAGCCCACATAGACTTCTGTTGTGCTCACTGTGTGAGGAGTTTTGCAAACGTGACCTAAGTATTGAAAAATGTGTCCTAGCGTCTGTAAAAAACTGTAATGCTGTGGAAAGACTTCCTGTTCACATAGTCTCCTTCATTTACTGAAGGAGCAATGATTGGAATGTGAGTGCCATCTGTACAGCCAATCACGCCTGGGAACCGTGAAAATAAATGTAAAATTTAAGTAGTAGTTCAAGTATCACCACATCATGAATTAAGTTTTGTTCATCCTGATACCTGCAATTTTGTGGAATCCCTCTTTGATAAATCTTGTGGGTCTATGACCGGGGAACACCACAAACCAGTACAGGAGACGTTTCAGTGCAACTGTAACATTCCTGACTGCCCGACAGACGGTAGCCTTGGAAACGTGCTCAGCGTCACCAATATTATACAGAAAGCTCCCGTTTGCAAAAAACCGAAGTGCAATACAAATAATATGTACAGAACTGAGAGGATGTCCGCGATGTGTCACATGAGCAATATTAGGCCTGAGGATGTTATTCAAATAAATTATAGATTGTGCTGAAAAACGGTAACGTTCACACAGGAAATCATCAGGAAATGATAAAATGTCCAAACGCGCTCTAATCACTCTCTCCCGGCGGAGAGCTCTGCGGAGAATTTGGGCTTCAACATCTACTGGCTCTTCAAGGAAGGGACACGCCATGTCTGACACTTCCTACAGTCAGGTTTCTGACAAAGAGGCGGAGAAAGTCAGGGTTAGTTGAAGTAAACCTGCTAGGGGGCAGGTTAGCTTCACGGAGTGTGTTGTCATAGTAACTCGCTCAGAATTAATCTAAACTCGCTTTGTGAAACCGAAAACCCAGAGTTTTCATTAACTCAGGGTATACTTACTCAGAGTTTGCTCTAAACCGGCTTCCTGAAATAGGGCCCAGGTCCTCTGGGACAGGTGTAAGTTGGGGTTGCTTGGCTGCTCTGAAGGCTAGGCTGGCCATTGTTGCTTAGCTGCTCCTACTCTAGGGACCAGGACTGATGCTCTAGAGAGAATCTGCAAGAGCGAGCACAAGAGAGGGAGAGTGAAAGAGAACATTATGTTCAGATGGTCAAACTGTCGTATCTTTTCTGAAATATTCCACTTTTTCTGGTGGTTGAGCGTCATCGACTTTACAGTCTTTTCTGATTGCTTAAGCACATTTTTTGTAACTATTGCCTATTTTTGCAAAACTCTTCACACAAATAAGAAAACCTGTCACCCAGTTAGCAAAACATTGTAGTTCTCTTGCAAAAGCGAACACAGCTAGATTAACTCTTCACACCTTCGTAAAAATGGTGTTTTCGTATCAAACAGTACACACAAGCCATCATCTACTAAGCACACAATGCGCCAACTGCACACTGATGGTATGAATACAAAACACATCTGGCTTTTGCTTTCTCTGTGCACAAGGTAGGCTATGTCAGATTGAGCTCATACTTTTGTCATAGGTCCATAAACATAGACGGATCCAAACTTCAAGTACTGGTGTTTATTCACACACATCAAAACAAACACAAGTGTTTATTTCCAAGTGAAAACAAAATAGTAATTTCACTGAGGAAAAAAAGAAATCAGTCTACATCATGTCGTCTCTCTGGGTCCGGTCACAAAGTTTTGTCTACATCACATGCGATGTCCTCTAG
Organism: Astatotilapia calliptera; assembly: GCF_964374335.1. NCBI lineage: Eukaryota > Metazoa > Chordata > Actinopteri > Cichliformes > Cichlidae > Astatotilapia > Astatotilapia calliptera. Next base: position 32,205,841 of record NC_137425.1, on the reverse strand, counting down.
TCCAAGCACTGGGGAAATATCTTCTGGAATTTTACATCTATGGTATTGGTGTGTTCCTCATTGGCATACGGCAGTGCTACAAATCTTACGGTTTTTTTCAATCGCTAACAAGCGCCTACCCATACTTCAGATACTTTTTCTAAACTCTTAACACAGACTCACACCTACAAAACACAATTGGCCAAATGGATCATTTTCTTCTCAAAAATACATTTTGTTAAATACACTCAACAAAAATATAAACGCAACACCTTTGTTACTGCTCCCATTCCCCATGGGATGGACGTAGAGACCTAAAATTCATTCCAGATACACAATATAACCATCCCTCCCAAACAGTGGTCACAAATCAGTCCAAATGTGTGGTAGTGGGCACATCTGCTATATTGAGATAATCCATCCCACCTCACAGGTGTGCCACATCAGGATGCTGATCTGACATCATGAGTAGTGCACAGGTGTACCTCAGACTGCCCACAACAAAAGGCTGGGGAGAGGGAGGTCTGGGCCTCTTTGCTTAGGCTGCTGCCCCCGCGACCCGGCCCCGGACAAAGCGGATGAAGATGGATGGATGGATGGATATACTAACTCTTCATTTCAGAATAGAACACATCTTTCTCTGCACACACTAACTGTACAAAAACACTATAAATCTGACTCAAAATAAAATTAGTCTGTCAAAGAATAACACTTGTTTTCACTTCACGAGGTACATGCAGTCAATCAAAGTACACCAGGTTTCAAAATACTGGCTATTATTGACATTACAAAAACTGCATAGACTTTTATGTTTCAGTTTTACAGGTATTTGCATGCGAAACATGCAATCCACCATTCTGACACCAGAAATGTCTTGGTTGGTAACTGTATGTCCACATGTACAGTAATGTTCACATTCAAAAGCATTCCAGTAAAAAGCAAACAAGTTTTTGTTTCTTTACTGTTTACTACAGGAGGTACAGTAGAAACACAGTATGATAGGACAGAGAAAGTTTTACAGTATTGCTTACAGTGAACAAAATATCCATGAAACACACAAGAGCATTCTGAACAAAAAAACAACAGCAAAAAGCCAAGATCAAAAGGGGGGGAGGGGGAGGGGGGCTAAAAAAAGGCAAAAAATTGGCATCTAATCTCTGCGATCTTCAGGGTTAGGCCACATGTTTTCATCAACATCACATCTGATGTTATCCAAGTCGATGCACCTGGGATAAAACCGCCTGGTATGTCGGATCCACCCTTGGCAATCGTCAACTGTGATGTCCCTGGAGCCAGCATCCATGGCTTCAAGGAGGGACATCTGGTCATGTAGCTGATGGTCATAAACCTTCCACCTCCATGCAGAAAAGAACTCCTCTATGGGGTTGAGGAAAGGTGAATAGGGTGGAAGGAAGAGACTCACCAGTCTTGGGTGGACTTCAAACCATGTTGTTATTGCTTGCGAGTGATGGAAAGCCACATTGTCCCAGGTAATTACAAAGGTCCTCATGTTTTCACCCTCCTGACCCTGCTCTGGAACCAGGCGCTGGTGGAGATCATTGAGAAAGGCAAGCAAGCGCTCTGTATTATAGGGTCCAACCTGACATCTGTGAAGGAGTAATCCTGCATTTGCAATTGCTGCACACATGGTAATGTTTGCCCCTCTCTGTCCTGGCACATCAACTGTGGCCCTTTTTCCAATTACATTTCGTCCACGTCTACGCCTTTTGGCCAGATTGAATCCTGCCTCATCGATGTATATGAATTCATGAGGGGCCTGGTTGGCCTCCAATTCCATAACTCTCTGAAACAAAGTTTATGTAAGTCATGTTATTACTGTATACCATACTGTACTGTAATCTAGTATTGTGTAGGTTACCTACTTGCAAAGTGCAAAGCTTATAGAACTGGACATTGGATTGAATATACACTATACCTGGACATATTGTCATCGTAGCTCCTTGACCCTCTCACTGTTCCTCTCAAAGGGAACAGTGTACACAGCAAAAACTGTAGTGTTGAATCAACTCCCACAGAGTTGATTTTAACATTTTTTCAGGGTTTATATAGCTCCACACTCTACAGAGTTGAATTAACATTTTCAAAATAGTTAATTATTTAACACTTTGTCAGAGTTCCTTCTTTAACTCTTAAAACCGGGTTAAATTAACACTGAGCAAATTATTATTAACACCATGTCTGAGTTAATTTTTAACTCTTAAAACCGGGTTAAATTAACACTGAGCAAATTATTATTAACACCATGTCTGAGTTAATTTTTAACTCTTAAAACCGGGTTAAATTAACACTGAGCAAATTATTATTAACACCATGTCTGAGTTAATTTTTAACTCTTAAAACCGGGTTAAATTAACACTGAGCAAATTATTATTAACACCATGTCTGAGTTAATTTTTAACTCTTAAAACCGGGTTAAATTAACACTGAGCAAATTATTATTAACACCATGTCTGAGTTAATTTTTAACTCACCAAACTGGGTTAATTTAACACTACACAGATTGAAAAATAACACTACTTTAACTCTTTAATATTTTATTAAGGTAGTTTTAATCCCTAAAAGAACTATTTATGTAATAGATTAACATAACTTTTTAACGACAACAAGTACAATCATGAGAATAATTTCAAGAAAACTGTACATTGTCCAAAAACATTTATTATCATGCTTCTTTTTCCCAGAAAGTGAATCAAAACATAATAAATGAAGATATAATGTACAAACTTTCATCTGCAGCACTGTATGAGTTTTGAATATCAAATGGTCTGTGACATTTGAGTTCAGTTATTTTTATGACACACCGTTCTTCAGTTTGTAGTACTTTGAATGCATGGTGATGTTCATCAAAGTTTTCAGTAAAGAGTTTGTGTGTCAACAAAAAAATGTCATTTTCAACCATAAGTGTATCAATTATTTGACAAAAGACTGGCATGTCTTCCTCCATTGTACTGCAAACAACGAGTCCAGCTTTGTACTCTACACCATCAATTTTAACCCAACTTGTTGAGAAAACATCTTTTGATAATAGCATTTCACTATTGACCACACTTTCACCTCTTAAAGAAAATGATTTAATTGGCCCAAACTCCTTCTGTTTAAGAGAAAAGGTTTCCCAGTGATAAGCAATGGCCATCTGATGCCGTTTAGCAAGCGATTTGGTGAGGTTTTTGAAATTTTTGAAATAATCTTTGAACAACTTGTGCTTAGCTTCAAACCTCATACTCCACATATACAGTAAAGGGCCAATTTTTCGAATACAGGATGGGTAATGAATCATAAAATGATGCTTAGGAATCAAGTTTCTGTGTGGATACGTGTGCTTAAATAGTTTGTGGTGGTCAATAATCAAATTCTTCAAATATATAGTCATTCCCAGAGTGAGACAAGGTGAAAAAACAATGTTCATTATTTGAAGTAACAACAATAACAAATTCCAGTGTCTGTTCCCTGCAGGAATAATGTCACCAAACAAAAGTGGGATGTTTTTCACAAGACAGAATGTCTGGATAGAGTTCAAACCAATGCTATTGCCAGCACTGTCCAATATGATTTTAGTGGGCCGGTTTTTTCTTTCTAAAAATCCATAGTCAAAACCATAAATCCTAGAAAGCAAGTTCTGTTCTGATATGAAGTGTTGCGTAAGATACTCAAAAAGCAATTTGACCTCATACTGAGCCACACCTTCAAGAAGGTCATGCATTATATCAAATGAGTAGTTATTGCAAATATGGTAATACTGCAATGAATTGAGTGCAGAATTTCTTTTCAACCCATACAGTGACTTCAATTTAGGATCTTCCCGAAGAGACTGGCAATGTATGTCAAACAAATCTTTCCCACGAAGAATAATTTTAGGATCATCCTCACTGTACACCATTTGACAATCATTCTTCTCAATCAAACAAAGGCGACAGAAATGACGGCTACTGAACGACTCATTAAAACCAAGAATTGAGTGCATCCCTAGGTTATCTCCAGTGATCTGTGATATTGTGCCATATACCTGCTCATCAGAAAATGGAAGACTTAGCCCTTGGCTTTCCAGTTTTTTGACATCATTTATCAGTGGTTCCAGTATAACATCAAAACCATACTTTTGCAGATCTGGTGTGTGGAAAAGTGACACTAAATGAATGTTCATCAAAATGGAATTAAATTTTGGGGGCAAGTTTCTTATAACAAAATAAATACAGCCAATTTTGTGAATTCCGCGTTTAGAGCCAAGAGGATTGGCTGTTTCAAAGTCATCATAGTATAGCTGAATTTGTAATGCATGCCTTTTGGCTGAAAACAAAGGGTGAGTTTTAAAGTAACTTCCATCACAAAAGTCATGATAAGCATCAGGCTCTGAGCTACACTCTCTCTGCAGGAAAACACAAATCTCTGGATTTCTAAACATGAACTTCAAAGACTCCAAAATAGGTACATATATAAAAGTATCCTTCACAGGTACTTGATCATAAGTACCAAACTTCTGATTTCGCCTGATGTCATACCTCACTCCAAGTGTTATTTCTCTAGGTTCTACAACTCCCCATTTTAGATTGAAGTATTTATTTCGTTTCCATTCTGTGTTCAGATTGGTGAAAGGGTTTTCAAAATTTTCAAAACATTCATTTATTAAAGATATGCTGGAGTCCTTTGTGGGTAACGCAGAAAGAATGGCCTGCTTTGCTTCTGAGCGAAGCTCACTTGTTAATTCCTCCAAATCGCCTACAAGTGAGGATACTAAACTGTTAGAAAGGCCACTACCCTGCAGTTTGGCCACAATGGATGCACAGATTTCTTTGGATGAATCCCTTGTAAGTACTGAATCAATGCTCACTGGAACACTGGAAGAACTAGACTCTGGAAGAACACTGGGAGAACTGTGAGGAAGATAAGAGGAATTAAACTGGTCCTCCAAAGCAGGTGAAACTGTGTCATTAGAAAAAGAAGCAATGGCTGAAGTTCGATCATTGTGGTCAACATTGCTGTGAAAACTGAGGTGCTTCCTAAAGCCTGCATAAGTTTGGAACTGAAGCCTGCAGCCTGGCTGCCAACAACATAACTTAAACTTAGGTCCAGGATAATAACCATGTTCACCTCTTAAATGTGAAATCAGCTGCTGACTGCTGAGATAAGCTCTCTTACACAAAAAACATGTCAGCATTTTAATGATTTTTACTTAGGTTGTGAGAAGAATTTCCTGGTTAAGGATTTTGGCTCTCAAGTCACGCACTCTTGGGGACTCCTTCATTTTCCCCATATCAATATTGTATACTGTTGTCTGCAGAAATGTGTAGAAATTCACAAGTGCAGCATCATAAGACACATTGAACACAAAATGAGCTTTAAAAAGCTCATCAAATGCCCCAAGGGAGCGGCTGGCCTGGCAGGGGATGAGACGCTTGTCTATGGCAACATAGAAGCTGTCGACCTTCCTCTTCTGGCGCCCAACAGCCAGGAGGTATGGCTGCTGACTCTGCTGATTCTGGAGATGCTCTTCCAAACTGCAGCAAGACTGGAGTTGAGACAAAGATACTGAGCATTAGACACAGGAGCAAGTCAGAGATAATAGCATCACAGAAATGAGTATGTAAACCTCCTTTGTAAGCTCAACTGTAATTTGTTTCATTCACCTCTTAACCAGTGACATGACAACTTATGACAAAAACTATAAATATTAAATTACCTTATGAAAGACTACAAGTCTCTCAACAGCATCAGAGGCGCTGATTTTTTGATACTTTGGTCCTCCTGGGGGTGGCGGAAGTAGATGTAACAGTAACAACAGGGAGGCCATGTCTTGGTCAAAGGCTGCGGCCAAAGAGTCACAAGAATCAATTGACAGCAAATCTTTCAAATGCAATTTTTAAGGAGAACTAGAAACACTTCCTAAGAAAGTTGAAATGTGCTGTCATAAACATTAAACTAACAGCTAAAGAAAACTGATGAAGCAAAGCTAACAGGTGAATGAATTGGTATTTATTAATAGAATCCTGATGCTATTGAACTTTAACTGCTTATAGCAAATCATATTTAACAAACTCACTTGCTGCCTCATCAAGATCACTTCCTGGTGGACTCTCTGCTGACTGCACCAATTGACGCAACTCTACTGTTGAGGTGAGCTGCTTGGCCTCTTTGATGATTTGATACCTAAAGATTGGATCCCATTTCTGAAGCAGCCTGGTAGATATCTCATCATCAAACAGGAGAGTGAAGTCTTGATTCACCTTTAAGAAAGAAAATCTACTACTGCCACATTCATCTTGAAATTTAAAGTGATATTAAAAATTCCACTGAATATTCTCACCAATCCTCTTGTATCCAAGAATCTTGGGAAGATAGACAGGATATCAAGACTTTTGTCAGGATCACTGATGACCTTCTGACGATGCTGAAAGGTCTCTCTCATCTTCTGGAAAATCAAGGAAGTGTCGGATGTATGTTTCAGCAAAGAGATGGCCTCCTGGCAAGCATCTCCATCAAGCTGCATGTCGACATTAATGGGCCTTTGGTAATTTGGGCCCCCTGAAGAAAAACACACAAACATAAAAGCATAGGTGCTGATCAGATAGGTAAATGAAAACAAAATAGTATCTAATGTAAATGAGCACATTATCTAGTTTGTGGACACTTAATTTCTTACCTCCTTGAGTAAAGCCAGTGGAGCTACTTGGTGGTGCAGATCCTCTTCTAGTCTTTCTCTGTATCGTTTTCAAACGCCAAGAAATGTATCCAGTGCTGCTTGCAGCATCATAGAAGTGTTCCTAAAATGTAAATACATTCAAAAATAATGTGTTGTCAATCTGAAAATTTTTAGAACTTAAATGTGAACGCACACAAATCCCAATGATGCACAGCATGAAAATTATGTAAACAAAGTGCAATAGTAGTGACTATACATAGCCTTTCTTGGAGTATGGGTCTTTCAGGGATGGGAACAATGTCACTACCCCTAGCGTGTACTGTTCTCTAACAGCTTTGGTGGGGAGGTGCCTGAAAAACGATTTTAAATTAACATGCTTAAGTAATGGCAAAATAGTAACTTGTATTTAAAAAAAAATAAAATGCACAAATAGAACACACATACCCATGGCAATCAATCATGTGAGCCACTATTATATTGACCATTTTTCTTCTGGTAGCATCTGTTAGAGTTTGTGTTGTGTGATATTCCTGGAGAACCTCTTCACCACCTGAATTGGTTCCAAGTACACCTTCAATTAACTTGAGAAAAAAAAAAGATGCAAAAAGTGAGGAATAGCTTTTCTACATATTAAGAATAATGAAGTAGAAAAAATACTATGAGAACTGAGTTTTGTCACAACCTTTTTAGCAGATGCTGCATCAACAGTACCCTCAACTCTTGTTTTCTTCCTGGGACCCTCATCTAGAAGTATAGTTGATGTACTTGCATTTGAGCTGAAGCTTGAGTCAGAACAATCAGATGCAGAAGACAAGGAGTAATCAGAAAATTCTAAAAGGAAAAAACAACATTATTCTGTAAGGTGTAGAAAAACAAATCTGGCTGCAGATTTTTAACTAACAAGGCAACATCACACTGCAGACCTGACTCATTTAAATTAACTGATCTCAATGTTCAAACAGCTGATTGGTCAAATTGTGTGCTCCTGATTATTTGGAACAACCAGCAGCCACACAGCCCTTCCCCATGTCTGGTGTTGAGCTTGCCCCTTTAAATTTCTCACCATCACTTGAGAAAACTGTTAGGACCACAGTGCCTTGGCTGATAAGATCACTGAAAATCACTTCATCAACTTCTGTCCCTGTTGCATCTTTGTACACTACTTTTGCATCAGGTGGCAGGCAAAATCTCTCGATGACTGGAAAAGATAAGATATATCTGAGTGCACCTTTTAAGTAAACTGTTCTTGCCTCACATTCACTAAAGTGATACACCACTGTATGATTCAAGAGACTTGGCGAAACGCCCTACAAAAAATTCTGTCCCCCCAACTAAAATTAGGTAAGATATAAACAAACCTTTTTCATGAAACTGCATAAACTCAAAACGCCCATCAACCTCTTCCAACTTCACATACTTCTGCTGTTGGCAGTATCGAACCTGGACCAGCATTTTACTGGGATAAAATAATAACAAAGATGGCATAGTATTTGACATTTAGAGCAATTCAAGCACAAATGATTAAAACACTGACATATACCGTACATGGTGATTAATACTGACCATGCGTTTGAATTTCACTGCAATAACATTTAATGTTATCAAATAAACCTGTGTCTGTCCATGCAGGAGTCCAATTGATACATAACACAATACAAAATACACGTTAATCTATGGTGTAGTTTACACCAGACACGGAGTGCTACGAAGCGATTGTTTCGGTATCTGGTCTATTTTTTGCGTGGGCCACGCATGTTCCGCAGGAAGTTACACCAAGACACACAAGACAATCCAGGCAATTTTGAAGATAAAAGCTATTCTCCAAAATAAAATACTGCGATTGACAAATGCGATCAGATTTGTGTATGAAAAGAGACAATAGAGATGAAAATGAACACATAGCAAAGGAGGGGACAGCCTAACTGACTATGTTTGGGGCGGGTGTCTCAAAGGGAGAAGAGAGTGAGACAGAGAGAGAGACAGATTAGAGACAAGTCAGCGATGAACGATGTCAAAGTAAAAGCAGGAGTGACTAAAACAAGCTCTCTTCAATTATTTTGGGATGTTATTTACTTATCAATTGTGAAAAAATTACTCTGAATAAACAGAGAAGCAAAAACGCTCATGAACTGGCGTGGAGAAAGACGTGTCTGTGTGAACAGGGGAAAAGCTGAACGTGGCGCGGCGCTTCCACGTGCAGTGTCTACCGTCACTTACGAGTAAAAAGACTGCAACATTAACATTAGCATTGGAGGCTAAATAGAATTTTCGACACATCTCCTCCTCTATTAAAGCTCGTTTTCAGCAACCGAACACCAAGAAACATCAAGAAAACCTCACTGCGCCGATAGAATACTGTGAATTTTATATAAGTTTGAATAACTTACCGTTTGTGTAAAATACTCCAAGCAGCACGGCAGGCATCCACCACGGTGTAACCAGCAGAAGCACATGGAAAATCGGCCCGGCAGAGCAAACTATTACAGTTTTTTACAGTCGCTAACAAGCGCCTACCCATACTTCAGATACCTTTTCTAAACTCTTAACACAGACCCACACCTACAAAACACAATTGGCCAAATGGATAATATCCTTCCCAAAAATACACTTTGTTAAATATATACTAACTCCTCATTTCAAAATTAGAACACATCTTTCTCTGCACACACTAACTGTACAAAAACACTATAAATCTGACTCAAAATGAAATTAGTCTGTCAAAGAATAACACTTGTTTTCACTTCACAAGGTACATGCAGTCAATCAAAGTACACCAGGTTTCAAAATACTGGCTATCATTGACATTACAAAAACTGCATAGACATTTATGTTTCAGTTTCACAGGTATTTGCATGCGAAACATGCAATCCACCATATTGACACCAGAAATGTCTTGGTTGGTAACTGTATGTCCACATGTACAGTAATGTTCACATTCAAAAGCATTCCAGTAAAAAGCAAACAAGTTTTTGTTTCTTTACTGTTTACTACAGGAGGTACAGTAGAAACACGGTATGATAGGACAGAGAAAGTTTTACAGTATTGCTTACAGTGAACAAAATATCCATGAAACACACAAGAGCATTCTGAACAAAAAAACAACAGCAAAAAGCCAAGATAAAAAGGGGGGGAGGGGGAGGGGGGCTAAAAAAAGGCAAAAAATTGGCATCTAATCTCTGCGATCTTCAGGGTTAGGCCACATGTTTTCATCAACATCACATCTGATGTTATCCAAGTCGATGCACCTGGGATAAAACCGCCTGGTATGTCGGATCCACCGACATATCATTGCAGAAGCAGAGGTTTTTATACTGTATCTAAGGTTTGGGATATTGTTTTTGCTATTGTGGGATGTTGTGTGTTAACATTCGTAGATACTACAAAAACAGTTCATGATTTTGCTGGGAGGTATAGCTTGTCTGTTAAGAAAATGTAAGCATTGTGGAAATGTGTTCACTGACTGCATATTGGGTGAACACGACATGAAATGTGTGACTGGTATGGCCACAACAGACCGATGCTGTGCTAATTGTGTTTAGAGTTTTGCAAATGTGACAACTGTTTGGACAAACGCTTGTTAGCGACTGTAAAAAACTGTAATTGATCCACGGGTTTACCTGGGCAGAAGCCCAGGGGCCTACCAAGTTAAATAACTCTCTTCAGAGTTCATTTGCTTGGACTTGAATAACACTGTTTAATAACTCCAACACTGAACACTATTTGAATCAGAATGTGTTAATATGACACTTTGAGAGTGGAAATCAACTCTAACATCTTTAACCCTGAAATTTTAACACTCCAGTTTTTGCTGTGTAGAGCTGCTTCATCCGCACTCTGTGTTTGGACAATGTCCGCGTAATGGTTGTGAGGCTGATTCTATCGATATTGTCAAATATCTCATGGTCCGCCACAATTCTAGTTTGAATTTCACGCAGTTTTATTGCATTATTTGCAGTAACCATTTCTACAATGGCAAGCTCCTGATCATTACTGAGGAGCTTTCCTCTTCCCCCAGAGGGTGGAAGACGTTGCATTCTTTAGAAAGACAAAAAATTCAACATATGCATTACTGTATGACCATATTGACATGTCAAGTGAGAATAGAAACAATCCATGTAAAATGCAATACTTACCTGTTGGTTTGTTGAAAGATGCGTATAATGGAGGCAACCGTTGACCGCCTCAAATTGGGCTGCACTCTTTCACCAGCCTCTCTTAGTGAAAGACCATGGTTGATTACATGGTCAATGATAGTGGCACGAATTTCATCACTGACTACTGTTCTTGCAGCCCTTGGAATGCCACCACCATGCATTCTTACACCTCTACCTTGCCCTCTCCTTGGGCCTGCTCTTCTCCCTGGGCCCCTTGCTCTTACTCTTCCTCGACCAGACAATACAGTGTTTGTCTTTTTTTTGTTTCCAAAAACATCACTCCTCAAGGTCCTGCCTTATAAACCCCACTGAGTCTAAGCCAGAATGGAAGAAGCTGTGGTTGGCCCAATTTACCCAACATAAATCAGCTGTGTGTCAATTATTCAATTGTTTGTTTATTATCAGCTGAGATATATTTTTGATATTGATATTGTTTTTGTACTGATATCATTGCAGAAGCAGAGGTTTTTATACTGTATCTACGGTTTGGAATATTGTTTTTGCTATTGTGGGATGTTGTGTGTTAACATTCGTAGATACTACAAAAACAGTCCATAATTTTGTTGGGAGGTATAGCTTGTCTGTTAAGAAAATGTAAGCATTGTGGAAATGTGTTCACTGACTGCATATTGGGTGAACACGACATGAAATGTGTGAATGGTATGGCCACAACAGACTGATGCTGTGCTAATTGTGTTTAGTTTTGCAAATGTGACAACTGTTTGGACAAATGCTTGTTAGCGACTGAAAAAACTGTAGTGCAAAGTGACGGTACTAACCGACTCTCATTTCAAAATGTCCTTATGATGCTTGCTACAGTGTAGCGGCTCAAATTAGGCTGGACCCGTTGGCCAGCTTCCCTCAGGCTCACTCCATGGATGATTACATGGTCCACTATTGTAGCTCTGATGTCATCAGCAATTTTATTTCTTACTCTTCTTACCCTTCCTCTCCCCCCTCCTCGTCCTCCTCTTGCTCCTCCTTGTCCTTGTCGTCCTCTTCATCCTACTTCTTCACCTCCACGTCCTCTTCCTCGGCCTTCTCTACTTCTCACCCTTCTTGCTCCCTCCATTGTACTCCGCACACACAGCTTACCTGTATTATAGTGCTTAGGCTGATTGCAAAGTGAACTAATTATCTAAAAAAGTTTTCACATGTGGCAGTGTGCCAGACAGTTGGCAAAATAGTGTAAATAATGGCCTTAAATGTGTATAGTTTTGCTAGGAGTGCATTGATCATTTGGTATTTGAGTGTAAAGCAGTGAGTTGTGTTTACAGTTCTGCAAAAAGAGTGCTGTGCAGTGGATTGTAGCTACAGGTTTACAACGTGTGTATTACAAAATGGCAAACTGAGTGCAAAGCAGTGTTTGTGCTTTTAGTTTTGCAAACTCAGTGAGTGGTTTTGCTATAAGTATTAATAGTTTTAGAAATTGTGCTATAAGAATCACAGTTAGGGTTTAAGCATTCAGAAAAAACTGTAAATTGGGAGCCAGCCCTCTCCGTCAACTTTCCCTTAGTGGTTTAGTGTAATTTACCACTTGCTCTCCCTTGCGTGTGCAGCAGATGACATTTTTCGCAATTACATTTTTTGTTGTCCGTATTATATATTGCACATAACTTTTCAGAAATATCTTTTTCTCCTTATGATAACAGAAAGAAAACTGTAAACCTCTTCCTATGTACATAATCCATACTTGTAGCAAACTGCAGGATAGCTTTACTACAACAAGGTCCCTGAGCAATAAAGGAGACTAAATGTTAAATGGACTTGTTGTTATATGTCTTTCTACTGTCACGGCACTGGGTTGTGTGGCCCAGTGTTTGAGTTCTAATGCATTTTTTTGTATTCACATGTTGTAGTTTAACGCATCTAGTTGATTTCTAGTTTGCAGTTTAGTCCTTTGTTTCTTAGTCCCTTTTGTCATCTCTCCCTGGTCCATGCGTCTACCTGTCATGTTTCATGTCTGTGTGGCTCTTGTTGTCAAGTTCGTGCCATGTCTATGTCTCTGTGTTTCCTGTTTTATTTTGGAAGAGTGTGGTGTTCTTTGTTCATTGTAGTTAGTGTTACTCTTCCCTGTATTGTCATTATGTTTCATTCTAGTCAGCTGTGTTCTCATGTGTCTCCACTTCCCCTGATCACCTCATGTTTGTGTTTAAGTCCTCAGTCTTCCTTCGCCTGTTCAACTTCCACCACGTTATGCCAGGTTTCAGGACTCTGTGCTGGTCATGTAGAGTAATTAATTATATTTACTAGTTACTTCTTGAAAAAAGTAACTGAGTTACAATGTTCTAAAAGTAATTAATTACTGGAAAAGTAACTATTGCGTTACTTAAAAAAAAAAGTTTAACCCTCTGGGGTCAAGGGTATAATTGGCCATTTTTAACTACTTTTGATTTTCCCTCCACATTTCACCTTTAAAAACTATTTACTTTGCCTTGTTTGGCATCATCCTTTTCAGCACAACCTCACGTGTCTGAATTTACACTTACGTTTTCATTTTGACATACTGTATTAACACAGTTGATCTAAAATCAGACAAAAAACATACAATCAGAGTAGAAAATGTTATATTTTTACTGTAACAACCACAAACATGTTTAATGATCATATTTCATAACTTCCATCCATCCTCATCCGCTTTGTCCGAGGCCGGGTCGCGGGGGCAGCAGCCTAAGCAAAGAGGCCCAGACCTCCCTCTCCCCAGCCACCTCCTCCAGCTTATCCGGGGGAATACCAAGGCGTTCCCAGGCCAGCTGAGAGATATAATCTCTCCAGCGTGTCCTGGGTCTGCCCCGGGGCCTCCTCCCGGTGGGACGTGCCTGGAACACCTCACCCAGGAGGCGCCCAGGAGGCATCCTTGTCAGATGCCCGAACCACCTCAGCTGGCTCCTTTCGATGTGGAGCAGCAGCTGCTCTACTTTGAGCCCCTCCCGGATGGCCGAACTTCTCACCCTATCTCTAAGGGAGAGGCCAGCCACCCTTCGGAGGAAGCTCATTTCTGCCGCTTGTATCCGCGATCTCGTTCTTTCAGTCACTACCCACAGCTCGTGGTCATAGGTGAGGGTAGGGACGTAGACCGACCGGTAAATTGAGAGCTTCGCTTTTACACTCAGCTCCCTCTTCACCACGACGGACCGGTGCAGCGTCCGCATTACTGCAGCTGCAGCCCCAATCCGTCTGTCGATCTCCGGCTCCCTTCTACCATCACTCGCGAACAAGACCCCGAGATACTTGAACTCCTCCACTTGGGGCAGGAACTCATCCCCGACCCGGAGTGGGCACTCCACCATTAATTATTATCTAAAACGTTTATGCATTAAATGAAAATCTGAATATATGAATGAAAATCACATTTGATATTTGTAATTTGCTTTTATATGTTATTATTATGAGTCGTAGTTATATGCAGTGGCTTAGGAACATCAAGCGCTATCTACACATTGGACATGTTTAAGTGACAAAACAGAACAAGACACTTTTTATGCAGTAGTCACAAAGGTGTTTGGAATAGGTGTTCTGTCCACTATAAAGGAGAACATCACAGCCTGATACCTGCAGGTCTGACAGCAGCAGCTGTATCACTCCTGCAGTCGCCTCATTGTTCTGACACAACACAAAGCTATCCACAACACACTAACTACACAAGACAACACATTAACTACACACTCCAAACACGCTAAACGTCACAAATCTCTCACATCTCAAAACTCGCTCTCTCTCCTTTTCTGCTCTCTCTCTCTCTCTCTCTCTCTCTCTCTCTCTCTCTCTCTCTCTCTCTCTCTCGCCATCACTCCTAAAACGTTGTTTTAGGTGACAAATGTTTTTGTTTTGTTTTTTTGCTCATAAGCAGAGAGGTCTCGCTGCGCTGTCCTTAGACAGTAAACGTGGCGAAACTATTGAGGAAAAAACGCCGCGTATATATTGTTTATCATGACTCTGGTTTTACGTGGCCTATCAACACAGTTTATAAACTGGTATATATCACCTTGTTGCTTTGTCTTTAAGTGGTCATGTGATTGGCTTACCATGACTCCTTTATTCTTCCCCAGTCAAACTCCAGGTGTTGTGCTAGACAGTGATCGTGATCACCGTCCGCGGGAGCGCGCAGCTGCTTAAAGCTGTAGCGTCCAGATTACTCACGTAGTCAGCTACTTCCGTGCAACTGATATAAGCTGCGGTAAGCTGAACACAGCTTCAACCGTCTGTTTGTTGAAAAATAGTAACGGACCGCATTTTCTTGTTAGTAACTGTAACGGCGTTGTAACGATAGGAATAGTAATTAGTTACATTACTCGTTACTGAAAAAAGTAACGCCGTTATGGTTATGGGTTGTGTCCTTCTCCCATATACTTTTCCAGTATTGCTTTGTCTCCAGCTTTGGTGGGGCTGTTCTTATATTGTTGCCCTGCCACTGAAAGTATACCTTAGATCAGGGGTCCCGGACCAGGGGCCACTTGCAGCCCACGTCACCCCTACTTGCAGCCTTTATATTAACATGTAGAAATATAATGCAATTTGGCCCTTAAGGTTACTTTTTTGTTAGGGAGGATTTCTTTGTTGTTGTATAGTGTGATGTTAAAATAGGTTCTTTAAAAAAAACAAAAAAATATTTAATATGAAGGCAATATGAACAATTTTGCCATTTCTCCGCAACAGTTGCCCATAGTGGACCTCATCACAGCCACAGAATCTGCCATACGGATTAATGAATTAACACAGACAGAAGCAGAGCAAATCAGGATGAGAGTCTCGGCCACCCTCTCCAGTGCCAAAGTCCCTCCGTCTAACCTCACATTAGAGAAGGCCGTCGCTTCCCTGAGCAAAGACCACAACATCACTATTTTACCAGCTGATAAGGGAAGGTGCACTGTGGTCCTAAACACAACAGATTACCATACAAAGATCACTACTCTCCTCAGTGACAACAATACCTACGAAGCCTTAAAGCGAGACCCCACAAGCAGCTACAAAAAGTAAGTTATAGCTTTCCTTCAAGACCTTGAAAGGGACAATATCAGAAAGAAAACGCAGCGTCAAAGGTGTGCGCATTTTTTGACGTCACACTGTGCGCCAGGTTATTGTTTCGGTGAAATGAATTTCTACAATGGCAGACTGACACAAAATACCATTACTGTTAATTTTCACACCGGGACACAGAGGAGGACAAGGTAAGAGAGGCAAGAACAGCCAGAGAGGAGGGCTGAGTCAAGCAGCACAGAGCTGAAAAGCTAAACCACAGAAATTGCCAGTCCCAGCCCCAAGGAAGAAGCTTCATGGCACCTCACCACTGTGGCTAACTGCTGCAATAACCCTTTCTTATCCGCTATCTCCGTCCAAGGTCCTAGTGGCTATAAACGCTGAACCCCGCTAACTGGGAGCAGCAAGAACATTGAGAAAGGAGTGCTGGAGCTGTGGGTAGCTGGGACTTGGCCACTTCCATTTCACCAGAGTGCATGTGCGTTATAATAGTTCTAGTGGATTATTCAACACAATATCAACACAAGTAGTGCAGCACAGGTTCTGTTTCAGGTCATTTCCCGAGTCAGCACCCTGAAAGACATACTGACTGACTCAGACACATAAACCATGTCTTACACTGAACAGCTGCTCTGCATTTTTCAATTAAATGTTAACCTATTACTGAACTTTATTACCAGTAACTCATTAAAAGAGCTCTATGTGGGCTTTGAGAGCACGACCAGTGAAGCGGAGATTGGATTGTTAAACTGCAGAACATTAAAGCAGAGTTTTTCTGTAAGTCTCGTTCGGCAATTTTATCCAGTAATGGCATGAATAATTAAATGCTCTATATAAAAAAGGGAGATTACTGAATTCCATTAATAGATTACATTTTTACTCAAGTTTTGAACTAATAAAAACTTGAACTAATAAAAAAAATGAGAATTCGTCTTGTGATCTTTTCAGAGCTGTGGGTGCATGATAGCGCCTAACAGCTCCCCATTCTCGGGAATGCAAAATAAAGATCATTTTTTGAGTTAGACCACTTTGAGCCCAGTTTTTCCTCGCGGCCGAAAGAATGCAAAGAACCGAATTCAATAGTATATATTCGTATATATTGTTAGTAAATGTTAGTAAAAGTGTTAAATAAAAGGGCTGAAATGAGGTCATTTGCATTCTTTAAACTAATATTTTTGTTTTCCATTGTATCAGCAATAAATCACCACTGTATAACCATCTGCCTAATGTTGTTTAGGTCCCAAAATAGCTTAGTTCTTTTGACACGATAGCTTTTTAGGCATCCTGCGGTGTCTAGTTCTACAGTTGGTTCTGTGGACTGCGGAGTTTGACATTTATAGACTGGCCTTTTTCCAGCGCATTGCACAAATGTTTGATCAGCTCAGGAACAGATTAGGAGTTTGGAGATGTCATCAATGCCTTTGATTTTTTTGTTGCTCATTGTGGTCCTGAGCAGTTTGTCTATAAAAAGTTTATTTGGAGCTTGTGTCAAAGCCAGATCACAAGTTTTCCATGAAAACTGTATTGTAATAGTCGCCCTGACTATTACAATAGTCAGGGACGGACTCAGGAGCAGACTGAGGAATACAGTTCTTTTTTAAACAACACCGGGTGAACTACATACAGGTGGTGGTGGTGGTGTGTGTGTGTGTGTGTGTGGTGGGGGTGGGAATGTGGGGGTGTTAGGGGTCGACAGCTCCTTGCTTGGAATTCCTTCCTTTCACACACACTCCACTTCAAGCTGCCAACACTCACGCTCAGGGGCTTAGCCATCCTAAATCCAAAGTTAACATTAATTCCCGAGTAAGCACCAGGAGAAACACACGTTTGCAGAGCCGGGCGTTCACCAACACGAGTTACTCAATACTCCAGCGACGAGTAGTTCTCCTGCATTATGAATCAGCCAGCAGCGACTACACTGAACAAACATACATTTTTAATCCTCTGCTCTCTGTAGAGAGAAGGTGAGAGACGGCAACATTTATAGATATAGCTGTAATTTCTAAATAGTTAACAAGTAAAGTAACAAATAGTTCCTTTTCTTAAACCCTTTGAATTAAAGCTGAAAGTCCACACATCAATCATATCTCTATCTTAACCTGACTAACACAGATTAATGACTAGAATATGTGTCCTAAAGTATAGACAGTGGATGCTAAAACATATTTAATATCAATATGATTATTGATTGGGTTGCTTAGTTGCACTTCAGCATGTGACAGTAATTAAATTATTACACTTTAGCTGTGGCTCATTGTCAAAGTAGCCGTTCATCTTACCTGAATCTTTAAATCTCTCCCCTCCTAATTATGCCCCTCCATCTATTTTCTTACCACATTAATTTCATCTACTTCATCTTCCTCACTTCTCCACAGCTGGTGCTAGTGGCAGCAGCCTCATGTGACTGCGAGGCCTAGTTACAAGCTGTTATTAGTTGTTGCTGGTACTACTGGTGCCACTAATAGCTGATGTTGTCACAGCTACGAAGCGTGTGTGTTTAAGGAAAGGACCCAATACGCACAAATGGTTGAAAAACAAATTAAGGCTAACAAAAGGCGAGCCATTATTACGGCTGGTAAGAAGAATACAAAAACAAAGCAAACAGGGGCGAAAACTAAAACTAGAACCTAAACTGGGGAAACGAAACTGTGATAACCATGACAACAGACATGGACATGATTCTGAACAGGAACGTGTGACAAACTATGATGAGGAAGAAACATAAACGTAAATCACGAAATACATGGAACATGACGTGGCGTGGTGGGAGGAAACACAGACGGCCAGACAAAGACTGAAAGAACACACAGACTAAATACACACAGGAGAAGAGGAAACACATGGGGAAACAGCTTAGTGAGGAACATAATGATGCCACAGGAGAAAAGTGAGACTAAACACAATCAACATAGAACACGTGACAATATGGAACACACAGACAAGAAATGCATGACAACTAACACAGAGGACGTGGGTCAAACATAACCTAGACTACAACTTGAGGCAATCTAACAATAATCAAAGAACTTAACATTATCTCAAAATATAACACAAGAAATCAAAAACGTAAACTGAAAACGCTGCACCTGTTGTTTCAATTCATTTAAGTTTAATTCGGTCTTAGAATTAGAATAGAATTATTCTATTCTCCATAGGGCACTATGGGCACTACACTATAAAATGAGTATAGAAACAGAGATACTGATAGATAAATATTAAGATAAATAGATAACAGATATAAATACAAATATCAATATAAATATACAAGTAGCTGTGAAAATATATGTCGTGGAGTACGAAAGTGACAGGGTGCATTGAGATGTGATTAGTTCTGTTCCGCATGTGTGGATCTGACCCAAGTGGATGAATTAAAGAGTCTGATAGCAGCAGAAGGAACAACTTCCTCTAACATTTTCTCAGACAGCGACAGTGAAGGAACCTGTTGCCAAAACTGCTCTTCAGATTGTCCAGTGTGCTATGGAGCGGGTGGCAATCATTGTCAATGATTGCCAGAAGTCTTGCCAGCATTCTGTCCCTGATCACCTCCTCCAGGGTGGCAATGAGTGTGTTCAGTCTGTTTGCTTCCTTGCCTGCCATGCCTGCACCTCAGCATGACACAGCAAAGAAGGTGGTGCTTGCAACAACACACTGATAAAATGTTGTAAATTCTGACCGTTAGTTCTTGCCATAGATCAGCGGTCCCCAACCCCCGGGCCTCGGACCGGTACCGGGCCGCGACAGTAGAGGCTCAGGTGTGAAATGTATAGTTTTCAGGGTTTTTACCGGTTTTCAGCGTTATTTTGTTATCATTTTTATCGTTAACTCGGTTTTCCTGGGACTTTTCACGTGTGTTATGAATAAATCTTCTTTTTTTTCGGTACCGGTACTAGTTTTATTTTGTTGTATTTATCTGCGACACCTTAAAGGCCGGTCCGTGAAAATATTGTCGGGCATAAACCGGTCCGTGGCGCAAAAAAGGTTGAGACCGCTGCCATAGATCATCAGCTGGATTCAGGTCAGGTGTTTGGCTGAGCCATTCTAACAGCTTTATTTTCTTTCTTTGAAACCACCTGAGAGTTTCCTCAGCTGTGTGTTTGAAATCACTGTCTTGCTAAAACATCTACCCTTGTTGTATCTTTATCAACCTGGTAGAGGACGGCGAATTTCTATCAGAATGTCTTGGTATCTTTTTCCATTCATGTTTCCTTCAGTTATATAACGCATGTCAGTGCCCTGTGCTGAAAAACAGCCCCACATCATGATGTTCTCTAAACTTCACTGTTGGCATGGTGAGGTAATATGCAGTGCCCTTTGACCACCAAATATCATGTTTATGGCATCCAAAAACAGACTATACTCTCCCAGTATTTCACAGGCTGGTCTAAATGTTGCTCAACATTCTTCTTTCATGGAGTCTCGCTGGTGGTGAGAGTGCATGCAGTCCATTGTGGTTGAATGCATGACTCATTGCTTACTTTGACACAATTGTACCTGCTGATTTCAGGTCTCTCTGGCTCTCCACAATTAGCCAGTCTGTATCAAGCATGTACATGTCTCTATCAGTCTGATTTCGTACTACATTTAACCAGCTGTTTTGCCAACGCTTCACCTTCATTTTCCATTCATATTTCAAACCCCCTGTAGGTTATTATCCATGCCACATACAGCTCAATGCTTTTAATTCAGCTGTTTTTTTTAATTAATGTGTTTTAATATATTTATGATAGTTCTGCTTCTCAGCTCGTGAACAATTGTCTTTTTGGTTTGTTTGTTTTATCATAGCTACGTGGTCCTCACAGGACAGCCACCGCAAACATATGCTTGGATGCTGGACATTAAACAGAATATAAGTATTTAAAATGAGCTCAAGCAGTATTAATTCATTTTTATTTTTGGTAT
This sequence comes from Astatotilapia calliptera, assembly GCF_964374335.1. Taxonomy (NCBI): domain Eukaryota; kingdom Metazoa; phylum Chordata; class Actinopteri; order Cichliformes; family Cichlidae; genus Astatotilapia; species Astatotilapia calliptera. Next base: position 32,185,177 of record NC_137425.1, on the reverse strand, counting down.
TTTAAGCAGAATTTTCATTAATACAGTTTTATGTGTTAACTTTTGTGTGTACTGTTGTACTGTACTAAAGGAATGCTTTGAAAAAGTCTTTCACCACTTGTCATTGTCAGCTAATCTTTGGTAATCCAGTAGATATTTATTTAACAAATGAAGTAATAATATGTTACAGTTCTTCAGTCAGGAAGAAACGCAGGAAGGTAAATTTACCATGTAGAGTGCAGATGGGCAGTATAAATAGTATGTTTTAATCTGGTCCTATTTATTTTGAACTGATAAATCATGGAGGAAGCTGTTTTGTTGATGCTGTGTGTGTATGAGTTTATGGGGTGATGGCATCTCTGCTTGTCTTTCTGTAAAAGTCATTTGGACCTGTATTATTTTGGATTTTACAGTCTACTGGTGCTTTTTGATAGTCTCTTTTTAGAACTCTTTTTACAGTGCAACAAGGGGAAGTCTGTGGTGCAGGTAGGCTGTACATTACACCTTAGCACCGAGGGTATTTGATAGAGGTGTGCAGGCAGGTAGGAAAGACACTCCCCCAAGGGGTTTGTCGTCTGTCTTCAAACAAGTGTTGCTCGACATTTAACATGTTTGGATTTGCTTTTCCCCATACATGATTGAAATTAGCTTTGGTCAGGCTTGGAGAATCAAACACGAAGCCACACCCTGCTGCCATTGGGAAAGGTCTGTATTAATTCTGTATCTTTCACAAGGCGGAAGTTTGTCATAGTGGAGAACCGTGTTCACGCTTTAACTATAAAGGCTATTTGACTGAGGTGCGCATGCAGGTGGCAACAGGACTCCCCTCAGGCTCTGTCTTAAAATAAGTATTAGTGGATATTTGACATATCTGGATTTTGTTTTTTGAAAGACAAACGCTGCTGCTTTTCAGGAAAGCTGTGTATTATAAGCCAACTTTTACTTTACTGGGAAGAAATTGGTGCTAAAGTTTATCTCCGCAATCACATTACCTCATCGTAGTGGCTGAACATGAGGTACTCTCGTAAGTCTTGTTGTGACAAGCACAAACACATTGTTTTCAATGTTTCTCAGGTTTCTGTTCCTCCATAACAGGCATTTTGTGAGTGAGAGAAGAGGCAGCTGCTAGTATGCATATTCTGATTTCGTGAAAAACATTCCTAATCTGTATATGATGAAACAAGAATAGTTTTATGTGTATTGACCTTGTAGTCAGAAATGGAAATAGTATTTGTTGACTGCTATTTTTTAGACAGTACCTCAACATGAGGCTTTGAGATTACGTTACATTGTCCGTCCCCAGTGGAGAGGAATATGTTTGTTTGTCAATGTCTCATCATTGTTTTTAAATGAATTGTGTTGAATTCAATATTATATGATTTTTATATATCAGATTTTACATCCACACAATTAGCAGAATTTGAAAATTCTTATGTTCACGTGTTCTTCACCCTTATTTTGGGTTTCTCTGAGGAGCCAGGCAGAAGAGCTTTCTCTGTCTTTCTCACTGATTGTCCTTCCTGTTTATGCCTTACACTATAGACAAAAGCAGTCACATCTTAAACCAGTTTTTCTGGCTTTAACTGGAACCCATTACAATCGCTTCTGTTCCTGATATTGTTGCAAGTTGACAGAATTTTTAGTGTAGTTTATTTACACTCATGGCTAAGTAATGTAATAAGTACTTATTCTAAGTCAGATGTACCCTTTACTTAGAAAAGACTCATTTGAATTAGAGGTAGAGGATTCTGCCAAGGAGCAATCAAATACTGCACTAAAAGAAAGCTACTGCACTGAAAGCATGTGCTTTGAGTCCAATATAATAATAATAATAATAATAATAATAATAATAATAATAATAATAATAATAATAATAATAATACATTTTATTTATTTTTTATAGGCACTTTTCAAAACATTCAAGGAAAACTTACAACTAAATAGTAAAATAGTAAAATATTACTAAAATAACAAGTATGCATAACTTGACAGTTGAAGGCATCATATTATTAAAATCAAGCAGAATAGGCAAGCTTCAGTTCACTTCAGTTTTATTCATACAGCGCCAAATCACAACAAAAATCGCCTCAAGGTGCTTTACCTTGTAAGGTAGACCCTACAATAATACATACAGAGAAAAACCCAACAATCATATGACCCCCTATGAGCAAGCACTTTGGCGACAGTGGGAAGGAAAAACTCCCTTTTAACAGGAAGAAATCTGCAACAGAACCAGGCTCAGGGCTCTGTTAACTTTCTATAACATTAGTGCTTTTGCGTATGTCTGTCTCCACAGATGTTTTTCAACAGATTTCAGCTGCTTTTTGCTGTTTGCCTGATGATCCTGATGGCGTTCTATTTCATAGATTTTAGTAAATATCGTGGAGAGCCACCCAACATCACTCCCACTACACCAGAACGAAGGTATAACAAACTCTCTGTCTTGATGCATGCTCAATCATCCAGGTAACTAAACTGCAGGTTTCCCCAACCTGCAGTCAGCTGAGACTGAAGAAGTCACTTGGATGAGTGACAAAATGTTTCTCCCACAAAACGCTACGTCCAGATGAACAGAATCAACTTTTGGAAACCAACTCTCTGTGTGTGGATATGAATTCTGCCTGCTTCTAATTTATTCTATGTAACATTTGATATTTTTTAGCAGTATTTCTAAAATAAATTGTTTAGAATGATCAAAGAAATACCATCCTTTTTCATATTCATATTAGTAGTTTCAACAATAATGAAAGCAATGACAGGCAGGCACAGGTAGTCAATATCAATACCATGAAACACACTTTTTATAACCTGCTTTGTCTTGCATGCCCATTCAAATATACCTGCAAACTATATCAAGTGCCTCAAAAAGTATTTGGATGGTTGATGATGGAGAATTATATAGGAGGTCAATCTGTCAAAGAGTTGCACTGTGTCTTTTATGATGTGAAAGAAAACATGATAGGATGCTGAGAGAGAAAGTTTTGTATTTAATGAGGACAGAGAAGCATGTGTATGAAGACAGTGGGACACCTGTGAGGTGTGCGGTTGGAGTGACTGAAGCGTTCAATGTGGGGATAGGAATATATCAGGGATGAGCTCTGAGCTCCTTCCACTGTTTGCAATGGTGATGGATAGTCTGATGGATGAGGCCTACCAGGAGTTTACATGGATTTGGATGATTGCAGATGACATTATGATTTGGAGTTAGAGAAGAGATCAAGTTGAACTTCCCTAGGTTGGGTCTTTAGAAACTGAACAGCAAACTAATCAAACACTGAATGTATTAAAGAATGGAGTGCTAACCATACAGGACTTCTATATAACAGCCATTCTTCAGCATCTTTATCCTACAGCCATGTTTCCAGGTCATCTGTGACCAAACCTCTACCTGGTTCCTGCATCTGTCCTCAAGACTCATATATCCTAAAAGATCACCTCCCTAAGGAGCAAAGTGAGGAGCTAAAGCAGCGACGAGCTAGGGAGTTTCAGCTGAACAAAAACAGGTACCAGCTCCATGGATAGAATGCTGGAAAATTTTATTTTCCAAAGCATCAGCATGTCATGAATTGAACAGCAGTATAAAACTTGTGGGTTTTGACCATTTAATCGTCTACTGTGTGTGTGTGTGTGTGTGTGTGTGTGTGTGTGTGTGTGTGTGTGTGTGTGTGTGTGTGTGTGTGTGTGTGTGTGTGTGTGTGTGTGTGTGTGTCAAATATAAATGACAGAAACTGAACAATTGTATTTCATGTTATAAGTCAAGAAGGTAATCTGTCTTTTCCTCTGCTCACACCTCGTCTCTTCAACAGGACAACTTCAGTACTGTCCAGACTGTTGTTTGCCTTGCCTAACTCTCCTCTGCAGTATCCTATCCAGGGTTACACAGTGCAGCCTTTGACCTCCACTGTCATACCAGGTATACTGGGCTTAATATACAGAGCACTTTGTTACTGTTTACTGTTATTAAATTGAATGAAATGATCGTGGACAAAATAATCCCTGTGTGCACGATCAAACATGGGAAGCTCATGTTTATTGTGCTCCCCCACATATTTATTGCATTTGTGTGGCTGTACTCTGCACACCTCTTCTTCGCCCTGGCAGCTACTGAAATAGCTAGGGAAGGTGTGGTTAGCATGGCTACAACGTCACACCGCCAAATTAATCTCACTTTGATCTGTGGCTTAAGTGATTTCTATATAGAGGATCGTGGGGTTTTCCATGTTCTCCTAGAATGTTCACTGTACCCTGGGCCTGTGTAGGTTTTCTCATGATTTTTTTGGCTCCTTCCCACTGCCCAAAAAAATGCTTATTAGATTACCAGGTGGTTCTTAAGTGAACATGCATGCGAGGTAAAGTGTTTAAACTATAGAGTCTAAAGCACTGTATGAATGTGTGAAACACTTTTTAGAAAACATAAATCTGGATACCCCAAACCATTTGCCTTACCTAATCTACTTGCTTTGCAAAGTTTAGTCTTGTTGTAAACTCTAAATTTGAGTTAATTATGTGTCTTCTCATGAAAGAACTGATTTCATTTCCAGCTTTAGGGCTGCATGCAGAAAAAAGAAAGAGCTACAAGGTTGGTGTGACATCACAGATGAGTTGGGGATTTCTGACACTGATGCCACTATGGAAGCTTATTTCCACCACAAAAAAACATCTATGAGTAAGAATGATGGTCTTAAAGTCAAATTGGTCATCTTAAAATTTTGTGTTATTATCTCAAAATTTCAAGTTAGGCATTTTCATCGTATTAACTTCTGAGAAAAAGTCACAATTCTGAGATAACTCAAAATTGTATCATTTTTGCCAATCAGTTGCCAAAAAGTATCAATTCATTAATACTTTTTTCAGTGGTGGAAACAAGCTTTCATATCTAACTGATGGTAAAGCATAGTAGATGTTGCCTGGTCTAATCAAGATGGCTGCTGAAAGTGTAAAGTTCACACTTCAAGGGGGATTCTGATGTATTTAACTTTCAAATCCCTAAATGTCATTAAATGCAACGATTGTGATCCTACAGCTGATGCTAGCTTGGATCCTTCTCTTTGTGAAACAAGGACAGAAAAAAATTACATTGATAATTTTGCAAAACTGATTATGGACAAGACACGTGTTTTTTTTTTATATCATTATTATTTTACATCAGCCATCTTGGTGTTAATCTTGCTAATCTAATATATTAATCTCAGTTTGCCAAGATTGATTTTATGGCATGGACTACATAAAATATTGCATACTATTATTCAAATAACTTGGTAACTTTGTAGCAAATAGATTGGTATACATAATCAGCAAAATCAGAAACAGCTTTCTAAAAAGGCCTGCCCACACCAGGTCTTAAACATGTCATGTGATTTTAGTTCAATCTCAGTGATCATAAAGGATATTTAGCAGTAGTGTCATTTAAAAAAACTAGCATCAGTTTCCATGCTATTTTCCTCATTTTCCTCATATATCAAATTAGTAGATATTCCCATAGGCATTTGTAGTGTTTCTTATATAGCGCCTTCTACTCTTCTAGAGCACTCAAAGTTCTTTATAAAACATGCCTAATCTGCCCATTCACACAAGAACGCTATGCTTTAACGTTCACACTCTGAGAGAGTTGGAGAGCACCTTGGGGTCAGTCTTTTGCCCAAGGATATTTGGCATGCAAACAGGAACAGCCATGGATCAACCGACCAACCTTCCAATTAGCAGATGACCTTCTGTACCTCCATAGCCAAAGGCATTCCATTGTCATCAAATATTTCATAACAAACATGATTTTCATTGAAATGCTTTCTGATTGTGAAACCTGATTGTGAAACCTGTGTTCTGCACTATCTGCACACTGTACCAGTACGGGTATATAGTTAAGACATAGTTCAATCTGCAATACCTAAGAAAATCAGAGTAACTTAAGCCTGTTTCATATACAGCTTAGTGTAGCTATTATTGTTTAGATGATTGTATAGGTATCAATATTCTGCTTCACATTATTGAGGTCTTTTTGTTGTAGGTGGTCTTAAGTGTGTCTAAAGGCATCCTCACAACTGAAATACAACATCAAGACGTGACAGTTAAAGGTGAGAATTGACTGTCAGGACTAAAGTTTATTTATAAACTGGTGAAAAAATTAAATAGTTTAAATTCTAAGGTGTATGGGGCATTTGATGATGTGTTCTTTTTAGCCCAACTCTCCTGTTTCATGGAAGGGTCAGTAAAAATGTTTCCTTTTCCTAGTGGTCGTCAAGCAAATATGGGTAAAGCTGATCTGGCTAAGCAAACTTTCACACTGCTTTAGATACGTAAAAATTGAGTATCATGTATGATAGTCATACTATGTTATACGATCATTACAACACAAAACGAAGTTGCTTGGCTCTTACACATTAACATATTAACCAAGTTATTGTAAGACTGTTGTGAAATTCTTGATTTTTTTATTAATTCACAGGTTCTGGTGAGAACAAACTGATAATTGAATCCAATAACCTGGTAATCCTCAACAACCTGCTGGCCAAAGTGTCGTATACCAGCACTATCTACCATGTAAACACTGGAGACCTTGGTAAGAAATGATAAATGACCTACAATTTCAAATTTTGATATCTGTATGTTCTTTTGTTTATGAGCGTTAATGGCTTTCTCTTTGCTCTGAATGTAAACTTCTAACATCTTTAACATTAAATGCAGGCGGATTCAGGTAACAGTGAAAAGTGTTTTCTTAATTTACTTTTGTTTTCTCCATTTTTTCTATAGCCACATTCCAGTTTGAAAACCATGAAGCGGTGTTCCCCATTGCCATCAAACAGCCTCATATACCAGTCCTGTACGACATAGGGACAGGTAGGAGTGCGCTTTTTACCAAGATTCAGTCATGAAATGCTTATTATTTGTAAGTGCTGTTACAGATTCAAATATTGGGGATGGATACAAGAGGAAAAACCACAATAACAACACTGGTCCGGCCGGGTTGAGTCAAACGATGATTTTAATGATCACACGCGTGGGAGATGGACACCGTACGCAGACAGCATCAGATCTCAAAATAGTGGAGCATTGATCAAACTCTTATAGCCTCTAGTGGCCCCCATCTAATCATAAAAGCCTAAACATTCACATTCTTTTCTCTCACACGACGCCTAAGCTACGACCTTGGCTCCCTGTTTATCTGCTCCTGCTGAGATGGGGCAGAAAACTCCAGCATGTTCTGTTCTCTTCTAATCAGACAAATAAGGCGATGACTTTCTGCGAACAGTATTTCTTATAACTCAGCAGTATAATGCATCATATAACAATATCATTCATTCACAATAAATCAGCAGTCTAATGTAATGCAAATCAGTTTAACAAACGCAATAGTTACCACCTTCTTCTAATTCAGGAGAATAATGCAAACTAAAACTACATAATAATTCACAATCTTTAATTAGGGGTCTAACATGGCATAAAATAATATTATAATCTCACACTCCCCCTGATGAGCTCTTTAGAATAAAGAGCTCACCTACACCCTGTAATCCAGTGTTGCCGGGTCATTTCTTCTTACCCCTTAGGTCCTTTGTCCCCCTGTTGGGCGAACCATATGTGAGATGACCTCTGTGTTTGCGCAGTTCAGATGAAAGAAAAACTATTATTCCAACAATAGCAGGTACAGATGACACTCCCCAGTTCTCCCACAGCTTTATTTGGTGCTACCTTATACCCTTCAGACGTACTCAGACTAGAACCTCTGTCCAAGGAGCTTTTAGCCTTTATTTTATTGCTGCAGCCACCAGTGTCGTCCAGTTGGGTGATCCTCTGCTCTTCTTTCTTAAACCTCAGGGGTTAGACAACCCTTCAGTCGTTGCACAGATCAGGGGATTATTCTGCCCCGATTTCAAACAACGATCTGTGTGTCCTCGGGTCCTGTGTGTCCTGTGTATCCCCCAGAAAAAGGAACAGGAACGTGTCCCCCTTTTTACCAAGAGCCTCTCGAACCTCGTTGGTCTGGTGTTCCTGGATTTCCGCCAACCCCTTCCTGGTTATTGCTGTGTTTATGGGATCCATCCTTTTGAGGTGACTAGCTGGAGCCCAAAACGCCATGACACTTGAACCCATTTGGTGTCTCGGCAGTCACTGTGTCTGTCTCTGCTGCGAAGGATCCTCGTATATCTGTGACCTCGTCTGGTGTCTGTTCCTTTCTCTGTAAGAGACAGAAAACCAAAACACCTCTCTGCCTAGCTCTAATAATCTAATGTTGTTATCTACTGATCTTCTGGCGATTCAGAATTGGTTTAGAATATTCAGAATGTCCCAGGGACTTATTCTAATCATATCCTATGTGTGTGTAAGCGTGTTTGCATTATGCCCTCTGCACTCAAGGCATTTCCTACACTTTATCAGTCCGGACGAAGCTTCTGACCTTCAAAAGACCGAGTGCCAACTCATTATAAGCACATTTGCAAGGTGTGTCTGAAAATTATTAAAACCACTCATTTTAACAAAAGACATCAAAAACAAATTAGCCATTTTTAATTCTAACATTTGACCCCCGTTTTCACAAAAATCATGTGTTTGCTTCCGCCTCCTGTCCCACGGTTTCCTCTCCAGTGTGGTACTCAGCTTCTCGTGAACACAGGCATTTTATCTTCTAAACGCTATTCAGTTCATTTTAATGATTAATGCTTAAACATGGAAATAATGATTTATGCTTCTCCCTGATTCTCTAAAAAAGTCCGGAAACCTCTTGGGTCACTATTAGCTTAAGCTTTACCACACCTAAATTATTAAAACACAAATGAAGTCATAAAAATGTTCATATAACCCTTGTTTGATGTTAAAACTCGACTTCCCCCCCTTTTTTTGACACATTCCCATGTGTCAAACCAACGGAGCTAGAAAATTAAAAGAAAAGGTTAGTGACTTTATATCTTAGAAAGTATCAGACTTTCTCCTACCCAGTGTCGTTGCTCCAGTCCCGTCATCCTGTGTTAGGGAATGAAATCAATTTAATTGTCATGTTAGATCTGTTCAACTCCTGGCTCCGCCCAGAGCCTGCGTCCGCAGAATTGCCAAGAAACATAACCTGTAATAATATGAACTTCACTTCAATATGAACCTGTTGACTACTTTAGACACAGCAAAGAAACATTCTCTCCTCCTCGAGGACAGGCACTGACTCCCACCTATCTCCTGGAGCCAACTGTCCCTTATTGAGACCCAATATTGCGGCTACAAGGTTTTGCAGATTGTTAAATTGATCTGTGTGTAATGCTCTGAATCAGGTATGTAATATTAAATAAATGTCGTTTAATTAACTGCCACTACTTAAAACTTAGCAAAAGATATAACTGAATAAAAGATCACAAAGAAAAGCATGATATCAGTGTTATGTAAGCGCGTGCGGCCTTCCACGCCCAAAGTCACTCCAGTCCATAGATCAGCCAAACATCGCGCTGACTGTAGTTTTTAACCCTTATTAACTTGAACACAACTCTATAATGAGCAACAAACTGCAATATGTATAAAAATGATCATGGTTACACCTGCAATGAAAGATCATATGATTATCCCGACACCTGTAAATAGAAGATTAACCTGAGGTTATAACAATCACTGGGACACAAATGTTAATGTAATGTCAATAGCTTCAAGAAATGTTTAATGCAATGCTTGTTATATGATTCTGATGTAACAATAATGCTGATGCTGAAATAACAGTAAAACACCCCCTTTTATCCCGTTTATAAACTTCACACATAAACGTTTATAATTGCCTCTTTTAAATTTTATTTCCCCCTGTTTTCTCCTCACTGACCACAGCAGGGGAATCTTAGTTTTGAATCAGCCATGAATCCAGCTCACCTGATTCATCACTGAGCCCCACCGTCACTGGCGTCTGACGGGGTGACGCTGCATACTCTTCCTTTAATGTCACTATTGTCAATCTGTTAATTAGAGTGCTTAAACATGAAGTAGACTGCGTCCACAACAAGTCAATACAGCTGTAAATGTGGCCAATTATCAATCTATTACCAATCAATAATGAAAAATAGCTTTTATTTTATGCATGCTTTTAGTCAACCACTCACCCAGAGGATCTTCAATCCCAGAAAATTCCTTCTCCTCATTTAATGAGTCCACCCTCCTTCCATGCCCTGGCAACTGGTCCATCCAGAGCCACATGATCTCAAAATATACATACAACAAGCCAAACCACACCTCGGTCACACCAACCCTTTTCCGCCCTGAAGATGTCCAACGCCATCTCAGTCTGGACCAGGGTTTTAATAGTTTTGCAATTTTCATTAGTTTTTATTTTTATTTAGTTTCAACTTCAGACTTTCAATTTTATGTCCGTTGTAATTAGTTTTTACCAATTGTTTGCTAGCTTAGTTTAGTTTCTATTTTTTTTTTTTTTTTGAAAATCCTTAGTTTCAGTTTAGTTTTGGTTGTGTTTGCAGTAATTAAGTGTAACAAAATCCCAGTTTCATCATATCAGTCATGCTCTTGTGCTTATCCTTGGGTATTGAGACTATTAACTCTTGCAGCACCGGGTGTTCGTAATTTTGGTTCAAGTGAATTGATAAACTTTTTGAAGGCAACTGACTCACACAGTTATGTAGATATCCCCGTCCTGTTGTCTCGGGATGCATCACGCTGCCTTGCCTGGGGTTAGCTTCTGTTTTCTGGGGATGAGGGTTGAGTGTGCTCCCTTACCTTCTCAAGGTAAGCTAGGTTAGCCTTCTTGTGTGAGCTTTTCAAGTGCACTTTAAGGTTTGTGGGATTTTTCCCTTTAGAAATGTCCCTCATTTGCCCCTCAATTTGTCTCTTTCCACTACAAGACACTTGCTTTAACCAAAGCACAGTCATACTCAAAGTAATCCCAAATTGGACTCTGGCGCTTTCTCCCGACTTTTCCTGACATGATTCTGCGCGTGGATGGAGCAGCGACACAGACGACTCGACTAACGTGCTGCCACCTGCTGGCATAATGAGACAGCAAGAAAAAAATCTGGAAACTAAACTTTATCTTCACCCTTGACTATTGTATGACACGCACACATCAATGAAAACTAAACACATTTTTGCTATAAATTCAGTTAATTTTAGTTAGTTTTGTGAGCACTCATTACAGTTTTAGTTAGTTTTCCTTTTTTGTTTTTCTTTTTATTTCCGTTAATATTTTTTCACTTCTAGTTTTCGTTATTTCGTTAGTTTTTGTTAACGATAATAACCTTGGTCTGGACTGTCAAAGGTGACTTTAACGCTGACTGTTCCGACAATCCATTTTATAACATTTCCTGGTCAGATTAGCCAATCTCTGCACACTGGAATAAACATAATCAACATGGTCAATATTTTTCCTGCGTGTTATTTCACCATCTTATCGATTCAAATGCTCCATCCTTATGTGGTTTGCGACATTATGTTTATCCACTCTGTCTCTAAATGTTTGAAGAATTTTTCAAGTTTGGGGTCAAATTTTGAGAATTTGACCATAAGTGAAATTTATGGTGTCATCACCCCCTTCGGGGCTTACCTTTCCCAGTTTTGATGATATTCCTCCCTATTCTTTGCAAGTACCCCCTGTTGGTGGCGAGAAACTGTTGGTGTGGTCAAGCGGGTGCTGTAAAAACAAAAGCTCAGGACAGAACAGCTATCAGTCATGTGCTCACACACAAAATTAGCATATATTGAATTTCATATTGATCCTCTGAGTGTAATGGTACATTTTAATTTGAATTTATCAAAGCTAAACACAATAATTTTTCTTCATTTTGCTCTTGTTCTTGTGCAGCACCACCTCCTATCACATGCCCCTGTCGATTATATCTCTACTTTTCTAAATTATTAACTATTTCAATGAAAGGACCTAAAAGACGGGGACCAGTGTTTATCATTACATATCTCCATTTTGAATGTGACAAGCCTAACATTTCCTTGTTATCAGTAGATATTAATAGAGTTTTTTGGCTTTTTTTTTTCCTCTATAAAAGTTAATTGACTCTTAACAGTGGCCCGCTACCGCTATGGTTAATAATAACATGTTCAGTCATGAGTGAAATCAAACCTTTTCTTCACTTTAGCATTTAACCTTCCCAACAATATAATGTGATATATTAATCGAAACACAGCTACTAAAACACACTTTTCTTAATGCAAACATCAGAAACTCAAAATTAGCAACCAAAGGGTTCAGTCTGCAGTTCACACTCCTGTGAAGCTACAGCCTCCCCCTTTAGTCTCTGTCATCCTTCTGTTCTTGCAAAAACTAAACAAAGCAAGACAAAACCTCCACCCTTCTTTTACAGGCTGGGTGACTTGTTTGTGGACATTTACTAATCCTAAAGTCGGCACCGTTTTTGTCTCAGTATCAAGTCAGTTAAAACTTTTAGTCGTCAGTCCTTCACAGTCCAGTCACATGCATACACACACATTCATACCAGATATTGCTGATAGTGGAGTCTCACGCGCAACCTATTCGAGCCTCCCTCACCAGCAAGATGACGTCATCATTTTAAAAGGAAAACAGTTACTTGTTTTTTGGACTGGATTGACTCGCTGCAATCCTTTTAGGCTCAGGACTTCTCATGTGATCAATGTCCCATATAAGGGAATTTCTCCCAAGCCCATTATAATCATGGAAAAAAATACTTTGCGACTGTTTTCAGTAAGAATATTTTATAGCGCTTTAAAGTTCAGTCTCTCAGGCCTGGATTAAAGAGCTGATTTGTTAAATCAGGAGCTCACAAAATACCAAAATATCACCACCGGTGGATCACACCTCTCAGATGTTCTTATTTCAGTGCACTGTAACAAAGGCAAAAACAAACGTAACCAATAAAATACTCATATAATAACAAATACTGGGGCCTATTGCAAACATGTCCAAGCATAAAACCATCTTTCTATTTCTTAGAGAAAGAAAACAATCCAAACCTCACTGATAGAATCAACCTAGTGTCAAGCAAAACCCAAAAATCAACCAAAACTTCACCAGAAAGTTTTTCTCCCTCCCGGGACAATGTTGTGTAGGAATACAGGTACCGTAACTCCTTTTTGCACTGACAAACACATGTTGAATTGACTTAATTCAATAGTGGACACTGGTTGCACACAAATGCTTTGCTTTGGCAGAAACTTAAACAACTGAGTTAAATCAACACAACCTTTTCATATTCAGTAAACCTGTGCATTTTGTGTTCATAAAACACGATTGAAACATGTTCAGATGGAGTAAGTTGAGCTCTTGTAATATTCTAATTCTTCACAATTCTGTCATTTTATTTCAACACTATTCAGTAACTTTTATGCAAATACTACTTGGTCACTTAAATACTACATGTTGTCTTCATATTGCTTACGGTTCAACAAAGTCTAGATCCTGGTTGCCATAAAAATTGAATGGGTCTTCAACAACTACCATCCTCCTATCTTTATCCTGGTTGCACCAGGGCTGAGAAATAACCCTGAAGTGATAGGTTGCCAGGCAGGGTACACCCCGGACAGCTGACCAGTCTATCAGATAGAAACAAACAGCCGTTTACACATTCATGGATAATTTAGAATCATCAAGTAACCTAGCTCTAATAACTGCATGACTTTTCACTGTGGCAGAAAACCAGAATACCCAGAGAGAAACCACTGCAAACTAGCGAGACTGTGGACTTGCACCCAGGAGCTTCTTACTGTCAAGCAACAGCACTAACCAGCATGCCAACAATGTAGGAAATACAGGAAAGATATGATTTCCTGTATTTGATGCAGAATTCTTTTGTTCTTGCCCTTGACAGGTTAATCCACAATAAATAGCAACAGCATGCATGTGGTGTGTGTGTCATTGTCTGCCTCTTATAACTCCAGTGATTTTCCTGTAGTTTGAAATCTTATGCGGTGTTGTGAATTCCATGAGTTCAGCAACTAACCACTCTTATTAGATTGTATCGTGTCATCTCAATGAGAACAAATTGAGTTGTTGGATTTGGTACAGATCTTTAAAGCCTGAGGCAATTGTGTTAAACACACGCGAGATGCTTACGTAAATCCAAGGGCTGGCCCCTTTTTTTTTCTTTTTTTTTTCAGTGTGTTCCTCCTTCAATTAAATCTCACTCACAACAATGTGGTGCTCCGAAATAAAACTCACACCGTTAATTCATCATTTTCACTCTGTACCACTGCTCCTTGTCAGGCTGTGTGAAGCACAGTAAACAATTCAGTGGAGGCCTTAAGCCATAAACAGACGTCAGGCACAGACATTGTTTTCATAACCAAACTGCCTTGGACCTTGTCCCCTAAATCTACACAAATGCCTTCTGGGTGACATGAACTGCATTTAACCAATAAACAATCAATGGCTTCTTGTTGTTGTAACAGATTCTGTATTTGGGGATGTTTGTGTGCAGCATTTGTTAGTAAAGCATTCTTCATTGCATCAGCGTGTGTGTCACTCTTCATTGCACAAGCGTGTGCATGTGTGTGTGTGTGTGGATCACTTCTCAGTGAATTGAATCAGCATTTCGATTTGTGTGCGTGTGTGTGTCATTTCTCACTCAATCAACGAGTGCAGATGTGTTCATATGTGTGTTTCTCTTCATTCTGAGTCAGTGCATGTAGATGTGTGTGTTTGTGTGTTTGTGTTCATCACTTTCCTGTTCTGGTGTTCTGGGTAAACCACGGCCTGAGGTGTGCCCTGGGGTCCTGCCCTCCTCCTTTTCAGTCCGTTTGCATCCGTTGGTGCTGCTGCTCAAAGTTCTATCCATACTGGTTCTGGCCCCAATTGAGGCAGTCCTTTTCTCCAGTGTCCTGCATCTTCTCCTTGTTCCGCTCCTCCTTAACTTGACCCTTTTGCTTCTGTAGCTCCTTCAGGGTTTGCTCCTGCTGTTGGAGCTTCTCGTCAGGTTTGGCGACCTCCTGCTCCAGCAAGCTCCGGCCTGATTTCAAGTCCTGCGTCTGGGACTCCAAGCCTGACTGATGGGTTCGATTAGCAGCCAGCTCCTCCTGAGCCATGCTCAGTTTCTGCTCTGATGCCTTGAGCTCTTACTGAGGGCAGAAACCTCAGAGTCTTTTCCATACACGTCAGATTGAAGTTTATTGATGTTTTCCTTGCTTTGCTCCACAGCCTTCTACAGCTCTGCTGTTCGGCTCTTCTCAGAGGTCAGCTCCTGGCCGAGCCCTGACACCTGTGCCTTCAGCTTATTTTCTTCTGGTGCTTTTGTCCATTCTGAGGTGCCTTCTGACCTCAGTTACTCCTCCTGTCTCTGGCACGCCCTTTTTGCTGCCCGATCATCTGTGTTGGTTCGTCACTGTCCTGCACAGTTTTAATGCAGAGTTGTTAAGGTCAGCATTGTCTTGCTCGGCCTCACTTTTCCTCCGGGCTTAATGGGCGTCTCGTCACAGCTCTGTCAGCTGAAGCTGTCCGGAAATCTCCCCCGTGTAGTGAAACGGGCCTTGGATTTAACGCTCTCCGTCTCCGCTGCATGAGATCGTTTTCCTGCAGCACTGTTGACGTTTTCAGGTTGTTGTTGTGGGTCCAGCTGCTGTAGCATTTGGTCAGGGTCACATCAAAGATGGTAGAGGAGAGAGCAAAGATGGTAGAGGGGGAGAGCAGGAGTCCAGGTCAGCCTCGGCTTTCCGGGCCGACAAAGCAGCCTGTAATCAAGCATAAAGAGAAAAAACAAAACAAAAACAAAACATTTTGTTTCCCAAATTTTGATTTCCCACCTTAAATAACAGCACTCCATGTCTTCAGCCAGGAGTCAGAGCCTGCTTGTGACATTCAGGGACACATGGTGCCAATAACAATTCAGCCAAAAACTTGCCTGAAAATTTCCAGTGATGGTAACCGATAACTGGAGGAGAAGATGTCCTTTAAGCTTCTTTTACGGGTGGGGACAAAGTGAGGTCAAGCTGTAATTTTGAGCCAAAGCTTGGTCTGTCTGTCGTCCCAATTCTGTTTATGCTTTTGCCGCTGTACTCAGTCAAAGTCAAAGTCAAAGTCAACTTTATTTGTCAATTCTACCACATGTACAGGACATACAGAGAATAGAAATTTCGTTACTCTCAATCCCTAGATGAAATAGCAAAAGAACATTTAAATATAAGAGAGTGATTAAAAAATGCAAGTAAAATAATTAAAAAGTAAAAATTTAAATAAATACAATGCGATTATACCAAGAAAGCTATACAATATACAATATTCAAGTAAGGGTAAATGACATTGAGTGTAAACCGAGTAGTGCAAATAGGCAAATAGTGCAAAAGGAGATTTAGTAATGTACGGTAAGAGATAGTGTAACAACAAAGTCTTATGAGGTAATGGCAGTCCAATGCTCCACAAGGTGACTGGTAACTGGTGCAGGCCAGTGAGTGAGTCAGAGAGTGTGTGTGTGTGTGTGTGTGTGTGTGTGTATGTGACAGAGTTCAGTGAGACCATGGAGGAGAAGAGGGGAGAGGGGGCAGAATCGGGAGGGAGTTTAGCTTCCTGACAGCCTGATGGATGAAGCTGTCCTTCAGTCTGCTGATCCTGGCCTGGAGACTCCGCAGTCTCCTCCCTGACGGCAGCAGCTTGAAGAAGCTTTGCATTGGGTGCGTGGGATCAGCCGCTATGCAAAGGGCTTTTTTAGTGAGACGGGTGCTGTAAATGTCCTGGAGGGAGGGGAGAGAGACACCAATGATCCTCTCTGCAGCCCTCACTATGCATTGGAGGGTTCTATGACAGGACGCATTGCAGGTTCCAAACCACACAGTGATGCAGCTCGACAGGATGCTCTCAATGGTGCCTCTGTAGAAAGTGTGCATGATGGGGGCTGGTGCTCCTGCTCTTCTTAGTTTGCGGAGAAAGAAGAGACGCTGCTGTGATTTCTTGGCCAGTGCTGTGGTGTTGTACGACCAGGAGAGATCCTCTGTGATGTGCACACCCAAGAACTTGGTGCTGTTCACTCTCTCCACAGACGCTCCGTCAATGGTCAGAGGAGCATGTTGGGTGTGCATTCTCCTGAAGTCCACAACAATCTCCTTTGTCTTCTCCACATTCAGAGAGAGATTGTTGTCAGCACACCACGTGGCCAGGCGTCTCACCTCACTTCTGTAGTCGGTCTCATCCCTGTTGCTAATGAGACCCACCACCGTTGTGTCGTCCGCAAACTTGATGAAGAGGTTGGAGCTGTATGATGGAGTGCAGTCATGGGTCAGCAGAGTGAAGAGGAGGGGGCTCAGCACGCATCCCTGCGGGGCCCCCGTGTTTAAAATGATGGTGCTGGATGTATTACTGCCGACCCGTACTGCTTGAGGTCTTCCGGTGGGGAAATCCAACAGCCAGTTGCACAGTGAGGTGTTGAGCCCCAGCTGGACCAGTTTTTGAGTGAGCTGTTGGGGAATTATAGTGTTGAATGCTGAACTGAAATCTATGAACAGCATTCGAACATATGAGTCTTTTTTGTCCAGGTGTGTGAGTGCTGAGTGGAGTGCAGTGGAAATAGCATCATCGGTTGAGCGATTGGGCCGATACGCAAACTGGAAGGGATCCAGGGAGGGGGGCAGGACAGTCTTGATGTGTTGCATGACTAGTCGTTCGAAGCACTTCATCAGGATGGGAGTAAGTGCAACAGGACGGTAGTCATTAAAGCAGGAGGGAGATGACTTTTTTGGAACCGGAATGATTGTGGTGGCTTTAAAACATGTGGGGACGACAGCCTGGATGAGTGATATGTTGAAGATGTCTGTGAAGACATCAGTGAGTTCCACTGCACAGTCTCTCAGTGCACGACCAGGAATGTTGTCAGGACCCAGAGCTTTACGTGCATTGATCCTGCTGAGGGATCTCCTCACGCTGTCTGGGGACAGAGTCATCACCTGATCACCAGGAGGGGGTGGGGTCTTCTGTGCAGTGGTGCTGTTTTGGACTTCAAAGCGAGCAAAGAAAGTGTTCAGCTCGTTCAGCAGGGGGATAGTGCTATCACAGGTCTGTGGTGGGGGCTTGTAGTCTGTGATGGTCTGAATGCCCCGCCACAGGCTCCGTGAGTCTCTGCTGTCTTTGAAGTGATGAGATATTTTCCTGGAGTACTGTCTCTTAGCCTCTCTGATGCCACGGGAAAGGTTGGCCCTAGCTGTCCTCAGGCTCGCCTCGTCTCCATCTCTGAAGGCAACATTCCGAGCTTTCAGCAGCCTGTAGACCTCTCCTGTCATCCATGGTTTTTGATTGGCCTGGACAGTTATGGTTTTCGTGACTGTTACATCCTCAATACACTTGTTGATGTAGGCAGTAACAGTCTCTGCGTACTCCTGGAGGTCAGTGGTGTTGTTATAGGTGGCAGCCTGCTTAAACATGTTCCAGTCTGTGGTGTTGAAGCAGTCCTGTAAAGCCTCTGAAGACCCTTCTGGCCACACTTGTATCCGCTTACGAACCGGTTTGGTGACTTTAACGAGCGGTCTGTAAGCAGGCATTAGCATGACAGTGATATGGTCTGAGGCGCCGAGGTGGGGGAGGGGAAAAGCTTTGTAAGCTCCTCTCTGGGTGGTGTAAACAAAGTCCAGTGTGTTATTTCCCCTTGTTGGAAAGTCTATGTGTTGTTGTATTTTTGGAAACACGCACTTTAAGTCTGCATGATTGAAATCCCCAGCCAGGATGAGAAAAGCATCAGGATGGGCTGTCTGCTGCTCACTGATGTGCTGGTACAGTTCATTCAGTGCCTCACTCCTGTTGTTGACATTGGAGGAGGGAGGGATATACACAGCGCACAGTAGTATGGCTGTATATTCCCTCGGTAGATAGAATGGCCGGCACTTAATAACCATGAACTCCAGCACTGGTGAGCAGTGTTTGCAGACCGCAACAGCATCGCAGCACCAGGCATCATTGATGCAAACACAAAGTCCTCCCCCGCGGGTCTTACCTCCCGCGACGATGACTCTGTCAGCACGGTAGCATGTTAGCTGGTCGAGCTGAATGGCGCGGTCCGGGACACTGTCGCTGAGCCATGTTTCCGTGAACACAAAAGCACAGCAGTCCTTTACATTCCTTTGAGATGAACGTAGCAGTCGGATGTCGTCCAGTTTATTTTCTAGCGAGCGTACGTTGGCCAGAACGATAGAGGGGATGGCGGGTTTGTGTGGGCTAGCCGCTAGCCTAGCTCGGATGCCACCGCGCTTACCCCTCTTCTGCTTCCTCTCACACCGCTTGAGGCGCATCCATTGTGGGCGAAGTGCAGGAGTGGAGGTCGGTGATTGAGTAGGCCTTCGGAGCAGACCCAGATCTTTCAGCTTCTCGATGTCCACAGAGTTTAACTTAAAAAGTTTGTTTCTGCCGATGTCGAGAAGAAGTGTTCGGGCATATCCTTGCTTGCACACAGATAGACGTGACAATGACTTACAAAAACACTGCAACTTACAGGACGAAAAACACGAAAAAGTAGTTTGTTTGGGAGAGAGAGAAGCCGCTGCGTGTGCACGCACCGCCATCGTTTCCAGGTTGAGAGAAATCCACCTGTATTAACACACTAAAACATTCACTTAGTATTTCTTTTCTGAAAACATCCATTCGCTTCATCTGCCTAGATTTTACTATCTCTCTCTCTTGGTGCATACTTCACACAGTCAGGCAGTTGCCTTTTATGGGCATGCAAAGTTCCTGTCACACACACTGCTTCATATGACACACACAGCTACTCCACCCAGCAGCTGCAAAGCCGTCTTCATGTCCTCTCTCCACACTCTCAGCCACAATCCTCCGTCCTCAATATGAATGTATAAAACCAGTCATAATTATCCCTAGAAACACACCCTCAAGAAAATTCGTTGTATTTACTCATCTATTCGTACTCACTGTGACCAATGCAATTCATGTAAAGAAGATCCTCTATAGGTGAAATTTCAATTCAGCACGACCCTGAAATAAGCATGCCTTTTATCTAAGTAAAATGAAATTACTACACCACCACCAGTGCTGAAATTCGTGCTTGATCACACCCTATATTATGATAAAACTAAAAGTAAATCAAATGTAACTGCTTATATTATTGAGCTGAACCAAGAGTCACTTAAAAATCTTATAAATCCTGCTTCACACCACAAAACTGAAACAAATCACAGCTGTATTTATCACTCAATCTTACTCTGCCGACTGAAGTGCCGGTCTAGATCATGCACGATTTGTCTCTTCTATATCAAAACCCAGCCAAACATCAAACATTCAGCGTAGTCATTCAAAACTTTATTTGTAATATTATAATCAGCAAAATCAGCGTTTTAATTACAGGCATGTATCATTGTTTGCAAATCATAATTATAAAACTCAAAAACACGCTAAACAGGAAGCAAAAGTCCTCTGTGCGCTTCACAGCAGCCACCTCATTTGCATGTTCACACACCGTCTAAAAATAGCTCGCAGCGCTGCAGCTGCACGTCACACACAGTCTCACACACAGTCTCACACACAGCTCTGTTATTTTATATTACAAAGACGTCTTATATTTACAATCACTCTCAGGCCTGACAGCTTTAGCGCCTACACAATTTCGACAAATTTAAGTTAACGGTCCAACCGAAAAAGTCCAACTTTTTTGTGATCAATTAACCAGTATCTGTCCAACAGTCTCTGGCCTTGTCTCTAAAGTCCCTTACTCAATTTAAAAGTGTCTATTTTAACTCCTAGCTTATTCCAGGATGCCCTGTACCCCACAGTCAAGCCAAACTGAACTAACCCTGTTCGCCGACAGGTCAAGGTCGCGCGTTCCTCGGCCAGGAGGGAGCGTAACCTCCGGGCTATGCGCTTCTCAGCAGTCCAACTGCCGTTCTTGAAAAATGTATAATACTTTGAAACAACAGTCAACACCCCAAAACAAGACTATGACTGACGCAGGTCCAACCTTAAAACCAACAGGGACTCTAACCCACAAAATGACCAATTCCCTATCAAACTAAATTCACTCAGCAGTCCAACTGCTTTAACTTCAATCAGCAGTCCAACTGCTTTAAATACTCAGTACTGTCACTTTCCAGTAATTTCAGTGAGTAGACTTTAATTTTATCATGTCCAATTTGGCACACTTTGGAAATAGATTCAACAGGTAGTGCCTTACCTTTGTATAAGCCGGCTTATGCCCACTCACGTCAGACCACTGACTTGTGCCTGTCCGTTCGACAACCTCGGACCGTCCAAACCTCCAACTTCCACCCCAATACCACCGGACGAGCCCCCAAACTGTTACGGATTCAAATATTGGGGATGGATACAAGAGGAAAAACCACAATAACAACACTGGTCCGGCCGGGTTGAGTCAAACGATGATTTTAATGATCACACGCGTGGGAGATGGACACCGTACGCAGACAGCATCAGATCTCAAAATAGTGGAGCATTGATCAAACTCTTATAGCCTCTAGTGGCCCCCACCTAATCATAAAAGCCTAAACATTCACATGCCTTCTCTCACACAGCGCCTAAGCTACGACCTTGGCTCCCTGTTTATCTGCTCCTGCTGAGATGGGGCAGAAAACTCCAGCATGTTCTGTTCTCTTCTAATCAGACAAATAAGGCGATGACTTTCTGCGAACAGTATTTCTTATAACTCAGCAGTATAATGCATCATATAACAATATCATTCATTCACAATAAATCAGCAGTCTAATGTAATGCAAATCAGTTTAACAAACGCAATAGTTATCACCTTCTTCTAATTCAGGAGAATAATGCAAACTAAAACTACATAATAATTCACAATCTTTAATTAGGGGTCTAACATGGCATAAAATAATATTATAATCCCACAGTACCAGATACAGCCTGCTCTAGGTGTGTAGGCAGGTAAAACTTATGACTGAAATCTTACAGAGAGAAGAGGAAAGATCAGTGTGTATCCTTTTCTTCTGACCTTTTTCTGTTCTGCTGTTTAATTTTTCTATTGACTGAAGAAAAGTGAAAATAATTTGCTTTCTTTTGCCTTTTAGACATTAGTTCTCAAGTCACCATCACCACAAAGACTTTCCTGCGCTACAGAGAACTGAAGGTGTTGTTGGACAGCATCCGAAAATTCTACAACAACATAAAAGTGATTATTGCAGATGACAGCTTAGAACCAGAGCCAATTCACAGAGAAAACATCTTACATTACATCATGCCTCCAGCACAGGTATGTGTGGTAGATCCAAGAATTGGAACCACAGTTGTGTTTACTAAATATGCAATGTTGGTACAAACTGTCAGTTTGAATTTTCTACAAAACCAGATAAATCTCAGATATAATTCAGATTCTTGTATGTATGAATTTAAAATAAGTCTGACCTATGGTGGAACGGTTCACAGCCGAGAGTGAAGCGGTGGGAATGAGCACCTCCAAATCTGAGACCATGATCCTCAGCAGGAAAAGGGCGGAGTGCCACTCCGCTTACGCTGTACTGGTCTGTTGTGGTGAAGGGTGAGCTGAGTGTAGAAGCGAAGCTTTCAATTTACCAGTCAATCTAAATCCCTACCCTCACCTATGGTCGCGAGCAGTGGGTAGTGAGTAAAAGAATGAGAAATAGGCTTCCTCCGAAGGGTGGCTTGCCTCTCCCTGAGATAGAGTAAGGAGTTCAGCCATCCGGGAGGGGCTCAGAGTAGAGTAGGGCTCCTTCACATGGAGGAGGTGGCTGGGGAGAGGGAGGCTTGGGCTGCTTCTTTCGTGACACAGCCCCGGATAAGCAGAAGAAGGTGGATGGATGAAATTTGTTTTTTGCTAATAAAACAAAAAACAGTGTTGCTTTACAATGACTTTTATTGTATTGATCACTTGAGAGCACCATTACACCACAGTGTAAAAGATTAAAATGTTAAGATTAAGATGTGAAAGATGTTTCCTTCCTCAGGGCTGGTTTGCAGGCAGAAATCTGGCTGTTTCCCAGGTAACCACCAAGTACTTCCTGTGGGTGGATGATGATTTTGTGTTTACAGAGAAGACAAAGATAGAGAAGCTTGTGGAGGTCATGGAGGCGAACCCTGAACTGGATGTGGTGAGAATGAAATAGCTCACATAAAGCATTTGCAGTTTATTTAAAATAATTTGAATAGAACATTAAAATGTAAATATAATACACCCATAAAATACACATGTTAGACTGATGTAATCCTTTTTTCCTTTATTACATCTGATCTAGTTAGGCCTTTTGGACCATGTAGCATGCCAACGTTTGGGGTCTTAACTTCACAATAACTTGCATGGAGCAGATCCTTTATAATCAATGAAGACAAAGGTTATTCTAGATTTTTGGGTTTACTGTAACATCTATTATTAACAAAGATCAGATGAGCAGTTATGACCACGCACAATAAAGTAAAGTTGGTGGAACCAGCTTCTGGACAGATGCATAGGTTACCTGAAAGACTAGTCTCATTTCTAGATTTGATTTTCAAAAACAAGCATGACAAGTAGTGTCTACCTGAACATCGACTGAACAATATTGGAGCTTGCAGTGAAACACTAGCCATTTTGTAACAAGATGTTGTGTTTCTTTATTCGTATTAGGTTGGTGGGGCTGTAGAAGAGAACCAGTTTTATTTTACTCTTATATATGAGGAAGGAAAGGAAAATGAAGGTGGTTGCCTATACAGAAAGTCTCAGGGGAAATTCCACTCACTTCCTGGCTACCCACAATGCTTTTTGACTAATGGAGTAGTCAACTTCTTCCTGGCTCGTACAGATGCTGTACAGAAAGTTGGTTTTGACCCTAAGCTACAGCGAGTAGCACATTCAGGTAGGTCCAGATCTCAAAGAAGTTTATATTACAAATGACAGCAAGAGCATTTTGTGTTAAATATTAAATTCCAATTTCTAACTCTAGAGTTTTTTATGGATGGTCTGGGCTCTTTGCTGGTTGCATCATGTAGTCACGTATCCATTGGTCATCAACCCAAAACAGCCGACAGCCAAAGTTCTATATACGACGAATATAGACACCCGGGAGAAAATGATGAAGAATTCAAACTGCAGCTTCACTTTTACAAAAACAACCTTAAGTGCATTACATATGGATAGAAGATTCATTCAAAGAACATCAGTGTCACTTGTAATGTCATATTGTTTTGTCATGGTCCCAGGGTTATCTGAGTTTAGGATTCTCAGTGAATATAGCCGAGTTTGGCTCTCTGTTTGGATTTTATTCATCAAGATTTTTTTTCTTTATTATTCCTATAGAGATTAATATCTTGTGATGTTGGTGACACTGAGTTCTGTTTTTACTTATTTTCTTTTGCTGTTTTGTCATCCTGTGTTTTCACTCATGTTTTCATTGTAAATCTAATACACTGAACTTTAAAACGTTATATATCTTCACAGAAGTACAAAACACGCTAAAATCTAATAGATGTTGTGAGTCATTTATCTATGCCACCTATGTTTATATTTAATAAAACCAAAGAAATAAATATACATACTGTACAAGAATGAACAGTGTCGTAACAGTAATAGTTCCTTAAAATTTATACTTATGATAGTTTACACAGATGTAATCAGATGCCATAATTTCCCTTCTAACCACATGTTTGAATCCTGGTGTAAATGGGCTAAAGAGTTCACTTTTATAGAAGCAATGTTTACTGAGAGGGGGGTGGTTGTCAGTGAGCTTTAGATGCTGGTTTGTTGAATGAGTTCAGTTGGTTTTTTGTTCAGTCTTTTACAGACAACCCACTAGTCTGAGATGCATAGGTCAAAGATTTATCCAAACAGGTGTGTATCTTGACGTCACACAGACATCTGAGTGCCCTATAAAAAGCTTTTGGACCCATCTATTATTTGTTAAGCAGAAAGAAAAACCCTAACTCACATGTCATGTATTGTTATAAGTTATGTAATATGTTTTTTTTAATAACAATTTAAAGATATGTGGTACAAAAGGCTCAAACAGGTTAAGTTCATTTCAGTGCACGTTTCAGAAACATATTTGAACTGCTTCCCTCTGTTGGCTCTTGTGCTTTGTGTTTATTTTTACTTCATTTAGCTTGTTTCCATTGATTTGTTGCACCTGTTTGGGTTTTTTTACGCATGTGTTCCCCACTACCCAAATAAACGTGTGTGTATTTACTGCCTCGGTTTTCTCTTTGCCTTTCTGTCTCAGCACCTGTTATTCTTACTCAACACCTGTTTCTATTCATGGACTTTGTCTTCTGCAGCCTTTGTGGACATCCTCAAAGCTGAAGTACAGGTTTTTCTTTGGGTCCACATTATCCCCACCCCGTGACAGTTATCACTTAACTCTGCAGCTTTGCTCTGATTACCAGAGTTTCATATTGTGATTGTCACCTGTTCCCAACTGTGGTTGACTCACCATGTTGATGATTTTGGCTACAACAGGAAGCTGCTTCCAGTTCTAAAGCATGGCCTGCTCACCAAACACGATGCCATGTATAAATCCAGATACTCCCCTCAGGAGTTGGGAGAGAACAAAATCACAGCTAAAAGAGCCAATACATTCAGATGGCCAGAAAAACAGCTCTGTTTAAAGATATGGTGATTTAAGTCTACTTTGCACTGGTTTCATAAAATGAAGTTGTAGTGCTCATTCTGAAGAAGGTACTAAGAAAACCATTATTTGAGCTCAAAATATTACCTCTTTCAATTATGAATCATGATTAGTTGACATTTATAAAAACTATATATAAGTAACTGCATTGGGGGGAAAACTGTGACATTACGGTGACACTGAATGGAGTTATCATTTAAATCTGTAATTCTGCTCAGTTTAACAGTCACATATCGAATTTCAGTTCATTCGCTATTCTGTCCCCAACTGTGGTTCACCCGTCATGTTCACAACAGGATTTTGGCTACAGCACGAAGCTGTTTTGTGTTCTAAAACATGGCCTGTTCAGCACCAAACACACTAAATCTTGTAAGAGGTAAAGAACATAACTTCTTTCTGTATGGTTAAATATTTGCTTGTTGTAAATAGGGACAAATGTGTAACTACATGCAGTACTGTATGAATAAAGAACTAACTTTAAATGAGGAACTCTTAAGTTTCATCAGATTCTTCCTCTTTTTCTGTGTTAACCCCACACAGATTCAAGACCTGAACCAAGAGGAGCTGCAGTATGGAAGGGAAAGGTACAGTCTATGATTGTATATGACCTAAATTTCTACAAATACCTGTTATACGCTAAGTTAAAAGCAAAGATGCACTCTGGGGAGTGACGTCATACAGTTGCATCGTTGCAAATAGTCAACCAGCACTTAGTTTAGTTGAAGATGAAAACAATCTGTCACACGAGGACGAGAGAGTGACGGAAAACTACTGGTGTCTATGCGGCTAATGCTTGACAATGGCAACAGCGACTGAGAGCGTTTGTTGTAAAGCACCAAAACTTTGAAGCCGTATGGCTTAATCCAGATGTTCTTTGGGCAGCACTTGTTAGCCTCCATGACCGGTGTCCGGTCTTTAAGTGATAAGATTATGAATCCTGCTTCCGGGCCCAGTCTGCATTTAATAAGACTGTTGTATTTTTAACATGTTTTAATGCTTGGTATCTTGTTCCATTTAATCTCAACAAGCCCCTAAAAACAGTCAGTGATCACTGTCGGCTTCTCTCGGCTTTTATTACTGCTAATCACTTTAAAGCTCAGTTTTTAAACCCTTACGATGTACCTACAGCCCAGCCCATGCCGCAGTGTGACTAACCTTGTATCGTGGATGGATTATCTCGGTGGTTCTCCTGACTAGGGTTGCCAACCGTCCCTTAAAATACGGAATCGTCCCGTATTTCGAAACAAAAGAACACGTCCCGTATTGAGCTAATAAGGGACGCACTTTGTCCCGTAATACAGTGAGAATCAAAAGTAGTCTATAAATGTTTATGGAATTAACACTTTGTTTGAAAACATAATTCCCAGCCCCTCTCCTGCTTTGTGACCAATGAGCTGACAGCACACTTATGACAATTCGAGTATGACAATTCAGATTACCGCTCATCTCATTGGTCGAGGAAAGGTCGCTTGCGGAGAAAATACCGGAAGACAACAGATGACCACAACAAGAAGCATGGCCAACAGGGAAACAAACGCCGACACTGCGGTGCAAGTCTCGGACGACAGTACACCTAAAGCTGGGCAGACACTGTGCGATTTTTTCAGTCACGTTATTCAGCTCCTGCTCAAACTGCACGATTGACTCGCAGGGGTTAGAAGTTGGTAGGTCACGATGCAGGTCTCACACTCTCACCGATGCTCTGATGCGACCTGAGTGCTCACACTGTGCCTCCATAACATGAAGGTTATAACAGAAAATCTGTCGCTCGCGCTCTCTGTCTTTCACTCACACAGACACACCACCACCATCAACTTTGCTAAATTGCTAATGAAAAACATGATCAGGCAGCTGTGATTGAGCAGCAGTGTAAATCCAACTGTTTTCACGGTTGTTGTGGTCGTGATAATTTTGTGATGCCACATCGAAAAGGCTCGGATGAGCTTTCCAAAGTTCTACAAGTTGTGCCTCCATCGCTTGTGTCCAGATCACACGCTGCACAGCCGTGCTGCTCCATCTTTTTCACCAACGTTTACGTGTTTGCGCGCGAGCAGTGTGAGCGGCTGTGGTGAGACCCTCACGAGCGATTGATGATCGGGAGCTGGTCGTGAGGTGTTAATCACTTCTCTTTACCCCACGTATACTACACGACGCACGATGAAGGCCAAAATCGGTCCGATCACTCAAAAATCGGCTCAAAATGGGCCAAAAACCGCACAGTGTGAGCCCAGCATTAGAGCAGCAATGTTTGTTCCCCTCAGAGAAAGGGAAGAATGGGAAAAGGAAAACACCTGGCTGGAAAACGTTAATATGGGCATGTGCAGTGAATATCGGCGCTATGTGGCCAGAAGTGTGATAATATAATTTATTTTGTGTAATAAACGACTGCAAGGATAGATGATTACAACAAATAGATGACTAATACATAAAAGTAATACACAGATGAATAATGATGATGAGTTATGATGCATAATCATGGGAACAAGCGGGTTTACAAACAGGAGCAGCTGATTAGAAAAGCTGAAATAATACCTCAACTGAAGCCAATTGTACTAAATGCACTAAATGTGCACTGTTACAAGAATGTTTTTCTTTCTATTGTTTTCTATTATTTTAAGTTAAGCAGGACAGAGTTCTTTTAAAGAAAGATTTACTTATATTCTCAAAAGTTAAGCATGACAGGCTTCTGTTTAAGAAAGAGACCTGTTTTACTGTGTTAATGTTGTCATTTTGAGCTAAAAATAAATGGCTAAATGATCATTTGTTTCACATGTGTTCATATCACAAAGAATAGAATATGCATCTACTTAAATCAACTTCAAGTCAAATGGTTAAAAAAATAATTTCACACACAAAAAAAGAGCTAGAAAATTCACCAAACTGGGAAGGGTGAAGACAACTGGGTCGCCCGGCCCTGGCCACGAGGTGTCCCTTATTTATTTTTCAGGGAGTTGGCAACCCTACTCCTGACTGATGTTTGGTCTGTTTACAGCATCCTGCCATGCGATTACATTTGCCCCTAACCATTGGGAACCCTCATATTAACTTTCATAGAATTGAAAAAAGTCCTCCGTTCATTAGCGTTCGTCCTCCAGCTTTACTGTTTATGTTATGCTAACATGGCTTTGTCGCGCTAGCGGTCACATAGCACATCATTATATACCAGCTAGTCCAACTTCAGTGACCCTACAAACGTCACTGCTGTTTACTTTCCTGTCTTCATTTATGTTGGAAGTGATAGCAGAGCTGTACGTTTGAATTTGTTTCATAAATCCCTTTAGCTAGCGAGCTAACTCCCTGCTAACTTCTAACTCAGTTAACCCTGTCATGCATGAATTATGACAACCTTAATTTTCTTCTTAAGCATTTTTAGTCATCTTTAGGCATGAAAAGATGAATAAAAATGCTTAATAGACGTTGTCATGGGACATGGCGAGGGATCTACTGTATTCAGTCTTTCAACCACTTATGCAAGTTCACTGGCTTGACAGAAATGGTCAGGCCTTGTGTTTAAAAATAATAACACAACATAAAAATTAAAACGTTCTTCATTTAAAACAGTACTGAAGTTAACATGTGTAATCAGCATAAGGTAGCAAAATTTAAAAAAAAAAACAATAACAAAAAAGTTGCTTTAAGTATGTTAAATATTTTGGGGGATTCATAGCACATCAGGGTCAAGAATTCACAATATTAAAAAATATGAATAAATATGCTATACTGTAGTAATGCTTTCTGATCTGTCAACAGGCATTTTGATGGCAACCGCAAGTTAATTAGTGGTTAATTAGCAAGTGTTTTCTTCATTTTTACACCTTCTACATTGAATCCAATATTTTGTAAATAATAATAATAATAATAAATAAATAATAATAATAAATTAGATAATTTAAGGAAACATATCTGATCAAAACTAACAACATGTTCAAAGCATTTTCCTTAAAATGACAGTTCTGTTAGCAAGCAGAAACTGAGACAGGCAGAAGAATAAACAGACACAAAGACAACATATCAAATTCATTGACATAGAAAATACATTTTGTTGGCAAGCCAGTTAAGATAAGTACCTCCTAAATATTGTACAGGTCTTAAAACAGCTCTGGCCCTTGTGGAGAATGCTTCCAAGTGTTAGAGCCTGTGGTAGAAGATATTTTTTGCCATCTTTTATGCTCCTGAGCTCTTCAGCAGTCACATGGATATGTTGTACTTAGTCAAGATTAAATTTAGTTGAGTGATGATATGAGTTGCTACCTTATAAGGTATTCATTCATCCAACATTCATTCAAGTTGGATGTCCAAAAAACTCACTGAAAAGCCTTCAGCTAATCCAAAATGCTGCAGCAAGAGTCCTGACAGGGACTAGAAAGAGAGAGCAGATTTCTCATGTTTTGGCTTCCTGTTAAATCCAGAATTCAAAATCCTGCTCCTCACATACAAGGTCTTAAATAATCAGGCCCCATCTTATCTTAATGACCTTGTAGTACCATATCACCCTATTAGAGCACTTCGCTCTCGCTCTGCAGGCCTACTTGTTGTTCCTAGAGTATTTAAAAGTAGAATGGGAGGCAGAGCCTTCAGTTTTCAGGCCCCTCTTCTGTGGAACCAGCTTCCAGTTTGGATTCAGGAGACAGACACTATCTCTACTTTTAAGATTAGGCTTCAAACTTTAGCTTAAAGCTTTTTTTCTAAAGCATATAGTTAGGGCTGGACCAGGTGACTCTGAATCCTCCCTTAGTTATGCTGCAATAGGTGTAGACTGCTGGGGGTTTCCCATGATGCACTGAGTTTTTCCTTTCCAGTCACCTTTCTCACTCACTCTGTGTTCATAGACCTCTCTGCATTGAATCATACTTGTTATTAATCTCTGGCTCTCTTACACAGCATGTCTTTATCCTGTCTTCCTTATCTCACCCCAAACAGTGTTATGAAACAACTCAGGTGGACCCAGATAGCAGACCACACGGGCACATTAGATGACAGTGCAGATGGTTTATTTACAGTGAAGGAGAAACATTAACATAGTTCAGGGATCGTGTGGGAACTGGAGGAGAACTCAAACGGTCTACGGGAAGGAAAAAGAGTGGCAAATGTGGATTACGTGAGGTAGGAGAGTTGGAGAGCTTACTGGTCACAAATCTTGGTAATAAGCTTGACTGAGCAATGTGAGGAACTGGTGACAGCGCAGGCATTCCAGGAAAAGACAAACTCTGAGGAACAAGCTGGTGACTGTCTGCCAGACCTCTTCCTGTCTGAGTTTCTGAGTGTTTTTGGTGAAAGAAACTGTATTCACTGACACCTTGACTTTCTTTGGAATTTCTTTGTGACTTACATTTTTAAGTCTTATGATGGTCTGTCTCTCTTCCATTGTTAATTGCTTTTTTCTCACCATTTTTGTAGCAACACACTACTTTCTGCAATACAATACTGTCCAACTGATGCTCACAACGGCATGGTACCACAGTGTATTCCAACACTGCTTTTATGCAGACAGAGGGGTTGTTTGTAAGTAATCCAGAGAAGTCAGAACATGCTGGCATTTATTTTTATCCTTAAGGCTAATATCTCATAATTAGCATGTTACACTTGGAGCATATTCGTCTTCTCTCTCTCAAATATTAACCCAACAACAACAACAAAAGTAACCCAACAAAGACCTGTACGAATCGTTGGGATTTATTTTTATCTGTAAGTATAATATCTCATAAATAGCATTGCATATTTGTGTTTTGTCTTTTACTGCACACAGTGTAGAATAGTCTTCACTCACTCTGATATCAACACACTGAGATCCCTACACAAGAATGTGGATGGGAGTTTTAGTACCTACAAGACAACGAGGCCATAAATCAGGTGCTGCTGGTGTGCACTCTCCCTTATTCTGACCAGAGGGCAAAAGATGGTTGCCATAGTAATGGGGCGTTGCTGGCAGAAGGCTTATCTCCAAATAAGGAGATGCTCAGAAAGCTGCAGAGAAAGAAATGTGAGCTGAAGCGCTGGATCTTAGCCAAATAAGGAGATCTGTGGCTTTCCTCCAACTCTTGACCAACTCTTGACCTTAGTATCCTGTTTATCACACGTAACTAAAAGCATTTACTGTCTGCGTGTGGTGCTCTTTTAGATCATCCTGGAATCAAAGAGACTGCCGTTTTTAACTCCAACCTTTGACTGCTTGAATAAAACAAAGATAAAGTCATATGTTAAGTTTGCATTGCCTTCTCTCATAAAAGAACTCAGCAGAATTAGTAGCACCAGCTTTCAATGCTTTCAACCTTCATTGCTGCAGTTTTAAATTTTTAACCCATTTTGTGTTTCCTGAAAAAGGCAATTTTTACATAGGCATCAGTCAACAGATCTTAGCATAATCTGATGAAATTCATATCGATCTCTGCTGCACTTGATGTAACCGACCACCACAGCCACTGTGTACCAGTCAATCACTGTTCTTTACTTTGAATCTATCACAGTACAGCAAACTTGTTTATCCTGCACTAAACTGCAGAATATTTTCATGCAGTGTTTAAATAGCAGTTAATCCACTTGAGTTTGATTTGCAGCACATTTCATAATATAATAAAAAAGATAATGTCACATTTTCCGGCACAATATCTGGTTTAAAAACACTCCTTATCTTTAAATCTAACATCTCTTCTTTCTCTCCTGTCCTCTTTCTTATCTTTCTCCATCTCTGACAGAAGTTAGTTCTTTTTCTTGTCTCTCCCTGTGAAATACAGAAGCTCCAAAAGTTGATTCTGTTCATCTGGACGTAGTGTTTTGTGGGAGAAACGTTTCATCACTCATCCAAGTGACTTCTTCAGTCTCAGCTGACCCAGGGGAATCTACACCGAGCCTGTATGGTTTACCAAAAATACATAAACAGGGTGCACCTCTAAGTCCGATTGTCTGCATGATCAACTCGGTCACCTATAACATCTCCAAGTTTCTGGCTTCGATCCTCAACCCGCTGGTGGGCAGCTCTGAACACCACATCCAGGACACCCTGGATTTTGTTGTAATGTCCTGATGACACCTATCTGACACCTTCGCACAAGAGAGAGCACAAGAGGCTAACACTGATGAGGTTGGGTAGTTTTCTGTACCCTGTTGTTACGGCTGTGGCCATAAGAACACTGTGTGGGCTGTTTGTTCTGTCTCTTTACTGTGTTTAAGAGCTCTTTACAGGTCCCTCCCCTAATGAAGAGTAGTGAGCAGCTGATTGGACCATGGAACAGGTGACCACATTCAAAAAGCCGCTCTGACAGCTCCAGAGAGAGAGAGAGAGAGTGTGGAACGAGCGAGTAGCCTGACAGCCGTCGCAGTCCTGACCCTGGTTTTCCCAGCCTGTGTTTATCTTGTGTATTTGTGGGAGTGTGAATTGTAAAAGCCGCTCCTAGTGCATTAGCTGAGAGCTTAGGCACTCGTGGGCTGAAGCGGAAGGGGTGAGCTGCCTTTTCTTTTGGAATCGTTTTCTCCTGTTTTCTTGGTCAGGGAGCGAGGGATAGCTCTGTCATTTGTTTGTTCTTTTTTCTTTCTTAGGGTTTAGTTAGTCTTTTCTGGTGGGACTTAGTTGGTTTTGTTTATTATTTTGGCCTGGGCTCACCCTGGAGCTATGCTTCTTGTCCTTAAATAAAATCACTTTTTTTACTCACAACTGGTTTGGATGTTTGGCTTGGGAACCAGGGCGGGGATTTGTCTCTCTCTCCTCCAACCTTATGTGCGTCCCTACCCGCCTAGACTAGGGGCGTAACACCTGTTCATATTTTTGAGAACTCATACTAGTTTATAAGTTTTTATATGTATCTGTCTGATAGGTGTGGACAGTCCTACATTACCTGGCGGGTGAGTGGCTGTGGGTGGGTGGAGAAGAGATGCAATATGTGGATATCCCATGCTGCCTAATTGAAAGCTTCTGTGGTGTCCTTGAGAAGAACGGTGCTGCATCCTTTGGTATAAGAAATTGCCAGCTCAAAAGGAAGTTCTTATGTTACAAGAAGCCTTAAACACATTACATTCAATGAAGTACTGTAGTGTAACAAATACATGTACTTGATACTTTGTCCGCTTTCATACACTGTGCTCAAAACATGAATTACAGTCATGATATTTTAATTATCAAGTCATGATATTTACTCGAAGTAATCATTTTATCATCTTTTAGAATTCACATTCAGTAAATTCTGTGTACATAATAATTCTACCAGTCTCCTTAACGTATGGTCAGCCAGCTTTTTAATAAGAAGCAAAGATGAAATCCTGAGGCCACCCAAGTGGAAGCCCCACACCATCTAGCTACACCTTAAAAAAAACAACAACAACAAAAAGAAAAAACTATGACTATGCCCAAACAACAAACAAAGGCAGCTCTGACCGTGGACATCCAACAGAAACAAGTCCGAATACTGCTGGCAATACAGACCAAGCTCTTGCCACAGTTGTACAAGGACTGAATGGACAAACAACAATGAAAATAATAATAATGACAATGTGCAGTAAAAAACACACACTCATTCTTTTTCTTTATTAAGCAAAGTTACAGTGCTGTGTTATGTTGTGTTGTGTGTAGTGCCGACATGGGTCAGTTTCCATATTCGTTGTGCTATTGTACTAGTTATGACTGTGCAATGACAATAGGGTTATCTCTATCTCTCTACTACGGTGTATGAATAATAAACAAGAAAGAAGATGCTGAGCATGTGGTCCATTATCAAACTGTAAAGAAACATCCACCAAACGTCTTTGTTGAAAGGTAATACCTAAAATATGACTGATTCAAACAGCCGTCATAAATGAATCAGGGATCTGTAGAGTGTGTTAAGTATAACAGCAGACATTGAAATCTACCACATAAAAGCAAGGGTGGGAGGGTGTTTAGATGACCTCTGCAAGTGTGAGGCTGTTCCTCCAGCACAGAGAGCTTCAAAAACCCTCAACAAAAATCAGATTCTCCAGTTACAGACAAACAAAAAACTCCAGCATGGAGAAGGAAACGTGGTCCGGACCTTGCTAGATGCTGCTGGTCTGAATCACACATTAGCAGAGCATTTGTTGTTCCCACTGACCCATGTGGACAGTGACTGTGAAGAGCTGCTCTGGCAAACTGTAAAAGGGACAGAAAATGTAAAAAACCAAACAGGATTTCTAAAAAAGACCATCTTAGAATCAGTAATGACAGAATGTACCCTGCCTCTGTCCCAGTGTTAGGTGGGACACACATAACACTGGGAAGATGGCTTATAGTAGGGATTCTGTAGAAAGATTGCTAGCTCTAATATTAATGCCACAAAATCCAAGAACACAATAACAGTTAATACCTCAGATTTCTAGAGCCATTTAAAAAAAGTCAGTCTATGCATCTACTGTCTTCTGCCTATTTAATCCAGGGTCACAGCGGGAGGGTGGGGGGGGCTACAGCCTGTCCCAGTCGTCATAGGTACAGTCAGCCTGGACAGGTCACGTCTTTCGCAGGGCTAACAGAGAGACAGACATTAGTTAGAGTTGCAAATCTGTTTAAAATTACAGCAAGTTTTCAACAACTGTATGACTGACCACGTGTTTCTGTGTGTATAGTCCACTTCTCAGGCAGCTGCACTTAATTTTTGTATTCCCTTTCAGACTGACCTCACAAAAGGCTGATGTGGCTGGTCCAGTGGTCCAAATTAAGTATAGTACCTTTGATCAGCCATTATTCCAGTACAACCCCTGCACCGCCTTCATTTTAGCAGTCCTGGAGTGCGTACTCTTACGTATTTTTCCTACACCTGAATAAAAAATATGTTTACAAATAACAGATTCAGCTAATTGTAAAAATAGTGCTGTTGACACAGGGACACAACAAAGAGAGGAGGGCAAAGTCTAATTTAAGCATACACAGGTTTTGTTGTTCTGCTCTAAGGACAGAAAATGTTTAGTGTTAACCTAATTCACTGATCATTTACATTATTCCCAAGAGTCTGTCAGCCTTTGCATGATGTACGAGCTGTAAGCAGACTCTCAGGTGTGGGAGGTGTGCCAGTAGGAAAGCAGGTCTAATAAACCTGCATCCTGAGGTTTCTCATGCAGGATTAAAGGAGCCAGACTTTGTTTAGACATCTAGAATTTTATTTTACACTGACCCTGGGTCAGTGTGTGTATGATACAGTTTAAATGAAGCACTGGAGCTAGAAGAACTATAGCCAATCAGCAAATTTATTGGGAATATGTGGTTGGCAATAATTATTTTAGTTAACTAGTAACTTAATTACCAATTAGCAGTGACACAAGCTAAAAATTTACTTCCCTAACATAATTTAAATAATAACTGTCCATCCATCCATCCAGCCTAAGCAGAGAAGCCCAGACCTCCCTCTCCCCAGCCACCTCCTCCAGCTTGTCTGGGGGAACACAAAGGCGTTCCCAGCCCAGCTGAGAGATATAATGTCTCCAGCATGTCTTGGGTTGACCCCAGGGGTGGGCCATGCCCGGAACACCTCACCCAGGAGGCGCCAAGGAGGCAACCTGATTACCGCTAATAAAGTATATTTAATGGACTGGTAACGTACAATATCTCTTTCTTATTGTTAAACCATTGACCACAACGCAAGCATGTGAGGTCTGTAGTTCTTTAGGTGCTGTTCTGGGTTCTTTTATGACCTCATGGATGAGTCATCAAAGCACTCTAGGATTCATTTCAATACTAATTTGAATAACAATTTAAATAGCAAAAATATAATTTAAAAAATGGTCAGGTTCATCGACGTTACAAGTTTCCTCCCTCCCACCATGGTTAGCTGGAGTTCCATAGCTTTAAAAATGGGTTTTAATCATTTCCAGCATGATGATGCCAAATACTTTGTTTCCCAGATGTTTTGTTTTTGCGTGACATGAGGTGTTACTTTAAAACTGAAGTGGCCTTTTCCATAAAACTCGGGTAATCATAGTTAATCCATGATTTGGGGTTGAGGTTGCATTTTCACAGCTTTTTTACACATTCAAAACTACCTGGAATACATGGAAAATGGTAAATGGTAAATGGCCTGTATTTATATAGCGCTTTACTAGTCCCTAAGGACCCCAAAGCGCTTTACATATCCAGTCATCCACCCATTCACACACTGGTGATGGCAAGCTACATTGTAGCCACAGCCACCCTGGGGCGCACTGACAGAGGCGAGGCTGCCGGACACTGGCGCCACCGGGCCCTCTGAAATCACATGATGCTTGTAAAGAAAGCAGCAAAGCGAGTTATTAATTAATGAGACAACTAAAGGTTGTAAGCTTTGAGTTAAATAGCAAAACAAACAAACAAAAATAATAAAAACATCCCACATGATGATTTCTTCTTTGATTGAGAGCCAAAACAGAAGCAGAAAGATCGCTAAACTACAGCTGAATGCTGCTGCTTTGCATCTTTCTGGGGAATGACACAAAGATGCAAATGCTTCTAACATAGGTGGAGTCACCTATGCTAAAGAAAAGCTTTGACAGGTCTTTCACAGTACATGAGTGTCTCACATCATCAGTAGACGTTGAGGTTCCCCCTTATCTGTTGCCAAGGTGAGTTCTGCTGTAGAAACTGATATACAGTGTAATGAATGGTTTAACCTGCTGATAGTATTTCACTTATGTGTGGCTCACTTCACTAGGAATGATTATTCAGGTGTTAGTTATTTAAAAAAAAAAAAGTTAATTTAGCTTTTTAGTTATTTGTTCCATACATGATTTAGGCGTGTGAAATTCTTGTAGGATGACATTGAGCAAATGCATTAGGTAAAATATTAATTTGATAAAGTAACATTACTTTGACTAAAGATCAGTAACATTTACACAGTACTTGTTCTAACCAAACCTCACCCAAATATCATTTTATTATTTTATATGTTAGTATGTGTGCACAGATCTTCATGCAATGTCATTTTTCTTGTTTAAATTTATAGTTGATGTATATTTAAAAATACAGATGTTAGAGGAATTGATTTGCTTTAAAAAAATTATGATATTTATTTATTATATTTATATTGAAAGGTCATTTTTATTCATTATATAAACTTCTCCTTACATTTCCTAACACTATATTGTGTCCTACATTGTCATTGCTCAGAAAGATATATAGACTCATTATCAGTGAAATGTTGTGGCAGCGCAACGGACTCCAGTCTTCCCCTCTGTGATTCTTTTCCTTTCTCTGGCTGTGCATACCTTCTCATTACAGTGTCAAGGCATCCTAAGGAAGATGTTCATTCTCATCCCTCTGCTGCTTTTTCTTTCTCCTGTCTGTGGAGATCTGTCAAATTTTACATTTTACACTGATACTTACATGACAAGTTGGACAAAGGCACAGACCTTCTGCAGAAAGTACCACACTGACCTGATCACAATCAGAAATGAACAAGAGAACACATTCTTTAATGGCCGAGGGTGGATCGGGTTATATCGAGCTAATACAAATACATGGAAATGGTCCAGAGGAGACGAGATAACTAGCTTCACCAAGTGGAGTAGTTTTCGTAAGTAACATGTTTTAAAGCTCAAATATTTATCTTATACTTTTTTAGGTGTAAGTGCAAATTATTGAGCTAGTTATTGAGTTATTATAGAGATTGCAAGATCAAATTCTTTGGTATTAACACAAGAGTACTTTGTATTGTAAAGTACTATATTTATTTATTTATTTGTCTGTTTGTTTGTTATTTAATTGAAGCACTTTTCATAGGCCACTTTTTGCCAACGTCGGTGGCCAGATTTGACGCTTCTCAGCATGTTTTGCAATTTTGTTAGATGTGCCGAGGTTGAAACTGCACTGAAAAAAGTATTCAGTGTTAAGGACAGAAAACTTTCACACATATACATGATCAACACAAAAAGACACAAAAAGGCTTTTCTAGTAATTAATATTTCTTCTCTGCTTCTTCTTCTTTCAGAGCCACGTCCAAATGGAGACTGTGTATATAAGAACTATGGTGTATGGTGGACTGACGGTTGCGATGTCGATCATTCTTTCATGTGTTATGATGAGAAACTGGTTTTGGTGAAGGAGAATAAGACGTGGGAGGAGGCATTAAACCACTGCAGGTCTCTGGGTGCAGTGGACACAAATGATCCCAACTCTCCCTACAGGAACCATCGCTACGACCTGGCCACACTGATCACTACTGATGACCACACCTATGCACGGGAGAGAGCACAACAAGCTAGCACTGATGAGGTTGGACAGTTTCCTACAGCTTATTCGTGTTGCTGAGAAACTCATACACCATGTTTACAATTGTCTCTCTGTTCAATGTTGTCAGGTGTGGACGGGCCTGTGTAACCTGGCTGGTGAGTGGCTGTGGGTGGGTGGAGGACAGATGCAATATGAAAATATTCCAAGCTGCCCAACTAATGGCTTCTGTGGCGTCCTCGAGAAGAGTGGGACTGCATCCTATGGCATAAGAAACTGTCAGCAGAGAAGGAACTTCTTCTGTTACATAAAGCCTTGAATCTGACCACATTTACTCAAGAACTACTTTAGTTTAATTTTGATTTCCTTATTAATGACTCTTAGTTTTGACTGCTCAAAAGTTTGTACCCCAACCGCATTAACATTTTCCCTGAAAACTCATACTTTCATTGTTCATATGTGATAATAGAAAACAATCATGGCACTGCCAAAGTTAGAAACAAGTATCTTTACATACAATTACAATTTTGTGTGTTAAACATTACTTTGTCAGAGAATCATTGGCATTGGCATGCAATTCCTTCTTGCTTCCTGGAGTGCCCGCTACAAATTCTACATTTCAGCAGCAGTGGAGGAGTTATCAGGTGGTGTAGGTTTAATTCCTTTTCTTAATTTGTCAAATAATTTGCACAGAAAATGACCAAAAACACTTGATGTAAATTCTTTCATTGTTTTTTCTTCTGCTTGTGGCAGTTTTTATCATGAATATCCACTGCTCTGCTGTCACACAACATGCTGCATGACAAGTGTAGCCAGTGATTGACAATGGCCAATTAATAAAGTACGTAGTTCAAATCACTGGGCAAAACAGCATCTGTATCTGTATGCAGTATCTCTGTGTTCCATGCGAGTCCATGTCCATGTCCATGGTCGGTTTCATGTTTCATGTCTTAGGTTCCCAAGTCATCTCATGTGTTCAGGTTTTAGTTGTTTTTCCCAGTTTAGGATTTGTTCGGTTTGGGTGTTTCCAAATTCAGGGGTAGCATGCTTCAAAGTCCGCATCTGTAAGCAATGACATCACAGTGATGTGACGAAGGCTGTCCAAATTTGAAGAGTCCTCCAAATGCGACGACAAATGCGTCTTCCTTTTCCCCAGATTTGAAGGATGGGTCGGGTACATCCTTCGTAGTCCACCATATCCTAGGAGTCATTGCGGGTCATACGGGAGAATGTTTTGCATAAATTTAGAAGAAGAAGATGAATTTTGCGCATAACAATGGCGGACGAAGCGGGAGTGAAAGCAGGAGAGGAATACACTTAGCAGTTGTAGGAGACCCTATTGGCCCATTTCTATGGTGCTGATTACCACTAATAAGGTATATTTAATGGACTGGTAACGTACAATATCTCTTTCTTATTGTTAAATCATTGACCAGTGGGGCTCGGTCACTCTGGCACAGCTGGCTGCCGGCGGAGCTCCTGGGCACATCACTGCAATGTGCCCGGGAGGGCTGTGGCCCCCCCACACCCTCTAGCAGATCATTACATGAAGGAACCTTTTAAAAACAAACCTTTAAATACAAGCGCGTCCATGCTCACAGGTGTACACACGGGTGCTCACACACACAAACGACACCCTTTTTGGCTCCTACCTCAAAGCACACTGTGCGCTGTCGATCTTACGTGCTGCACAATAATGTTTAATATTTAGTATTTACTGTTATATTCCCATATATCATCGTGATGTTGTTTATTCTATTGCTCTTAACAGGTGATCCAGGTGATTGATATATGTATTTTTTGTCTGCTTGTTTTGTTGGTTTTTGTTCATTGCCCTTTCTCCCTCTTTCTTTCTCCTTTTTCTTTTCCTCATTCAAGTCTGTCCCGTATCTAGCAAGGGAAAAAAAAACAAAAAAAAAACAATAAAAGGTGAATCAAATGGACCATTACGGCAAGGCTGGGATGGTTCATTTGGTAAATTAAATCCGTTGGGCATCTTTCTTTGCCTTTAGACAATAATTCTGATGGCAAAAGAGCCAAACGGGACAGGCACAAAAAAAAAAATCATTGACCACAACGCAAGCATGTGAGGTCTGTAGTTCTTTAGGTGCTGTTCTGGGTTCTTTTATGACCTCATGGATGAGTCATCAAAGCACTCTTGGATTCATTTAAATACTAATTTGAATAACAATTTAAATAGCAAAAATATAATTTAAAAAAAATGGTCAGGTTCATCGACGTTACAAGTTTCCTCCCTCCCACCATGGTTAGCTGGAGTTCCATAGCTTTAAAAATGGGTTTTAATCATTTCCAGCATGATGATGCCAAATACTTTGTTTCCCAGATGTTTTGTTTTTGCGTGACATGAGGTGTTACTTTAAAACTGAAGTGGCCTTTTCCATAAAACTCGGGTAATCATAGTTAATCCATGATTTGGGGTTGAGGTTGCATTTTCACAGCTTTTTTACACATTCAAAACTACCTGGAATACATGGAAAATGGTAAATGGTAAATGGCCTGTATTTATATAGCGCTTTACTAGTCCCTAAGGACCCCAAAGCGCTTTACATATCCAGTCATCCACCCATTCACACACTGGTGATGGCAAGCTACATTGTAGCCACAGCCACCCTGGGGCGCACTGACAGAGGCGAGGCTGCCGGACACTGGCGCCACCGGGCCCTCTGAAATCACATGATGCTTGTAAAGAAAGCAGCAAAGCGAGTTATTAATTAATGAGACAACTAAAGGTTGTAAGCTTTGAGTTAAATAGCAAAACAAACAAACAAAAATAATAAAAACATCCCACATGATGATTTCTTCTTTGATTGAGAGCCAAAACAGAAGCAGAAAGATCGCTAAACTACAGCTGAATGCTGCTGCTTTGTATCTGAAATGACAGAGATTTAAATTAATTTGTGGATGGAAAGCCAGAGCAATTCAAATGCTTCTAACATAGGTGGAGTCACCTTTTGCATAAATTTAGTAGAAGAAGAAGAATTTTGCGTATAACAATGGCGGACGTAGTGGGAGTGAAAGCGGGAGAGGAATACACTTTCAAATGTACATATATGAAAATCTGGTGGTACAAAATCTCCAAAAGTTGATTCTGTTCATCTGGACGTAGCGTTTTGTGGGAGAAATGTTTCGTCACTCGTCCAGGTGACTTCTTCAGTCTCAGCTGACTGCAGGTTTCCAATCTTATAAACAGGACATTTGCATAATGACTGAAACCAGCCCACTGAAGGAACAATGGGCTGGGAGGTCAGATCCTTAATTTTAATTATGCAAATTCTCATGACCCTTGATCAGCAACCACTGATCAATGGCCATGAGTACCATTCACAGAAAGTTCGGGAATGGCTGCAATCACAGCATTTTGTACTGGTGGTAAAAAAGTTAAATTTTTGTAGTGGTTGTGGTTTTAGACTTTGTGCTTTTGCTTATGGTTATTTTTAATAAAAATAATCTTTGTAAAAATTGCCAGTAAAATAGCTTGTATGGTGGGTCCTGCAGTTTTTCATGTAGTGGAGATTTCATCTGAATTTCAGGCGTGTGACCACGCTTCCTTCACGCCCCTCCGGCCTCAGGCTATAAAAGCCCCCCTTCTCAAATACCTGCTGTTCTCATTTTCATCCCCCCATTTTTCCTTCTCTTCTCCTCTTTTCCTTTCCTTCATTCATTTCTCATTAGTGTGGAGATCAGGGAAATTATTTTGCTGCTATTGTTAATAATCATCATCATTATTGTTGCATTAATAATATAATCTACAGCATTGATATTGCATTCAGATGTTTAAACAGTGTGTGTCTTTCAGAAAGACTAAGTTGCAGGCTGACAGGAAATTGCAGGTTTGCAGAGCGTGCCTTTTGCAGAAGTGAAATCGAAAGCAGAGTCTAAGTGCAGGTTATTCTGAGGATTACATGTAAGGATGAGCCTCTGTTCTGGTGAAAGGTCAGAAGTGCAACGGGTGAGATGAGAGAGCATTTAAGGACGAGACACATACAGTTAGTGGGTTCATTTATAGGTGAGAGGTTAATCATGTTTGCTTGTAACTGTGGGTTTTGGAGAAGCGGCAGTCAAAAGGTTGACAGGAAACATCTGCCATGAAGATAGAGACAATGTTCCTTTTTAAACTGTGTTAAAAGTCATTGTGGTTTTGATGTGACCTATGTATGAAGTGTATCTGATGACGCATGAGGGGGCGTCATTAAATTCAAACCCTGATGGTATAAAATATCTGCCTATGCTTTGATTAGTCGGAGATCAGCGCTGTCTGCGAACGGAGCTGGTCCCCCCACGCGTGTATTTCATTAAAATCAATTGTTTGACCAAGCTCTTGTTGGACCATGGTTGTTTGTACTCTCCTTCCTCAATATTTGAACCTTAACATTAGTACATGGGGATCTGCCGTCGGCAGTCCCAAACTGCAGCATCAGTTCACACTTCCTCATCCCTCATCGCCCAACGTTACTGAGGATGTGGTCCCAGCTAGTGAATTGCCGCTTAACACAACTAATTTTGATTTTTTCAAGTTAACCTTTGTGATATGTTTTAGGGAACAAAGACAAAATGGCTCAATTTATTAAAATGAAAGGAGAAATTGATCACCTCCTCTCTGGGGTGAAGAATTCGGCCACTGTGGCATGGACGTACAAGAATAAATCAATAAATCAATGCACACATC
This sequence comes from Astatotilapia calliptera, assembly GCF_964374335.1. Lineage (NCBI taxonomy): Eukaryota > Metazoa > Chordata > Actinopteri > Cichliformes > Cichlidae > Astatotilapia > Astatotilapia calliptera. The sequence goes on along the minus strand of NC_137425.1, from coordinate 32,141,921 downwards.
ATATTCATCATATAAGCAGGGGTGCACATAAGTGGTCCGCAGGTGTACATTTGCTGTCAAAATAAAAGACGCGCACCAGATAAGAAGTTGCAACGCGCGTTTGCGTCCATATAAAAGGCTGTTTTTGTCCGCTAGAGTGGGATTTTCACGGCACATTCTGCACCACATCTCTGTGCGTTCATCATTTGTTTGAAGCCAGCTCACCTGCTGCAACCACTTTTCTGAGACTACGTGCTTCTTTTGCGGTTCGGACTCCTTCTGACATTTCTTTGGAGGTGGAGGAACACCAAAGTAATTGCTTAAAGGAGCTTACTTCTTTGACGTCTTTAAGAGGTCTAAACAACTGTCCTCCTCCGGAAAGTCTTATGTACGCAAACGTGCGTTGCAACTTCTTATATGGTGCGGGTCTTTTATTTTGACAGCGAATGCGCACCTGCGGACCACTTATGTGCACCCCTGCTTATAAGTACGGTTTTATTAACCCTTATGCTGTACAGAACCTGTGATGTCCAGACGGTATTCCTCTTGTGTCCTGCTGTGAAAACCTTTGGATTTAGGGATTAACGTAGTTGCCATGGTTTTCTCTCTTCTCCTTTTTTTTGTGTGTGATCAGGACAATTCTGGAGAAGGTGACCCTGCAGGGGAAATTCACCTCCTTGCAGGTCGGGAAAAAAATGGGGTAATTTAAAGAAAAAATACAAAGTATGTTGCTATCAAGAAGATAATTTGTAAGAACACACGTTAATAAATGTGCATTTACTAAGAGTTGTTGTGTTGTTATCATTTGTCAACTGTCATTTCTGATTTCCTCTGCCTTTAGGATTGCAAGTATCCAGGGTCAGGAGAGGGAGTCAGCCACAGAGGCCTCCCATTAGGCCCCCTGTCCAAATTTCCTCTATCCCTGAGGACACTCCAGGACCAAGCACAGCAGTGTGTGAACAAAATAAGAGGGAAGAGGACACTGATGAGGAAGGGCGGGAGCCACCCACAACATGGAGAAGAGGAGAAAGTGTCACAGCTGCCAAGGCGAGCCGTGTGGAGTTGGAAGAAGGACCCAAGATGCAGGCAGTGGATGAAATGCTGGTGAGGTTTATTAACAAAGGTGTAGTGGCAAACAAGCAGTGGGGCATGACAAATAAATGAAGACACCTAAACTGGGAGAACTAAAAATAACAGACCTGGGAGCATACGACAAAGGGGATGAGAAGCAGAGAGACGCAGACGAGGAACAGGACACCGTGGAACGCAGGGGAACGCAGGGGAACGCAGGGGAACGCAGGGGAACGCAGGGGAACGCAGGGGAACGCAGGGGAACGCAGGGGAACGCAGGGGAACGCAGGGGAACGCAGACTGACACGAAGTAACACAGACAAACCAGCAACAGGCAGGAGAACACACAGGGCTTAAATACACACACCAGTAATCAGGGGAATGGGCCACAGGAGGGAGACACAGCTGGGAGCAATTAGGCTAACGAGACAGGGAGAGGTAAAACTGAACACACTGACATAAGACATGAACTTTCAGAATAAAACAGGAAACTAACAGACACAGAAAACCAGACAGGACACTGAACTTGACAGGCAGACTCATGAGCAGGCACAATAACACCATGGACAGACAGAGGGAACACAGAGAGTGGGAGCAGGCAGGCAAAGAACAGAAACCTAACAAATGGCAAAGTCACAACAGAATACACACTCGGAATGAACAAAAGCATAAGGAAACACAAAACACTGAGTCCTCAGACTCAGGACCATGACAGAAAGGATGAGAACGATAAGCTGCTTGACCTCATCAGAGAGATTATGATGCATCAAACAGAGGCTGAGGAGAGGAGAGAGGAGGGAAAAGATGGACAGACTTTTTCCATTCTTGAATGATTAGTCCCAAAATGAGACTGTATTGGAATGTTTTTATTACATTGTTATATTTGTTTTGTAAGTTTAAAAGTTTTATGTTATCAATAAATTGATTAAAACAAACATTAAACTCATTTTATTATAGGTATTTTCAACATGCATAAACAGAAACATAAACACTAACTTTAATTTTAAATGGATATTTATTCAATGACAAAGTAAATAACAATAAAACAAGAATATTTGCAATACACCAACAATATTTGAAGACAGGGGGGAAAATATTTACTGCTATTTACAATTGTTCACACAGTTTAACCTGAGCTACCTGCTCCTTTACCGTTTCTTTAGCTACTTTAATAGATTCAAGGAAGTCTCTGGCAGTGTTGCTGGATCTGCCAAAGCAAGATCAGACATGGATGGGGTGCTGCAACTGAGACCTGCGGTTTGTCTTTTCTGGTCAGTAGAGAATCACACAGCTTGGATGTTTCTTCCCACTGTCCACTGCATCTTCCATCCACAGGGTTTGCAGGGCTGGCTCAAGAGATGGCTGCCATACCACTAAGATATTTTCAGAAATATGAAAGCAGGACATGGGAGATGCTATATTGCTACTAGTATAATACTAGTAACTCTTTAGCAGACAACAGTTTGACAAAGTGCTATATTAAAAAAAACACACGACTCCTAGATAAATTTTCACTTGCCTGTTAACAGTAGTCGTGGTCTGGTGGTGGTACCTCCTCCTGGGCAGACACCTCTGCCCTGGAGTGGCGCCAAATAGTGGCGCCAAAGAGCACCACTAACTGCCTCTGAACCAGCCTCCCCCTCCTCAGCCTCTGCTCCATCTTCCTCAGGCTCATCCTCTCGGGCTGCAATGTCACCAGCACCGAGGCAGTTGTTGTGGAGGACGGCACATGCTGTTACAACCTGTAGCGGTTAGAACAAAAAACTCAACTATAACTCAAATGTATAGCTTCATCTTGCACCAGTTTATTCAGTCAGTTTCAATCAACTGATACATTAAGGGTTTGTTCTGTTCAGCTGTCTGCATTTGGGTCCAAACTCTCTGCAGTCCACACATCTGCCAACACAGACATAACAATAATGTACATTAAGACTTTTTCTTCCACTGCTAACAAAACTGCTTGAGGTTGCATATCAAGCAGTTGAAGATGCACATCTTTACCAAATATAGTCTTTTTTCTGTCAGTGAGGGATGTTTGCATTTAAATAGAAGAGCATAGTGAAACTTATCATTCAAAACTTATTTGGATGCAGAAAGAAAGTGGTACTAAGTAGACCACAGGGTGGAGTTTTAAGTCATCAGCTAATACTTCTAAACTTTGTTGTACAGTAGCCTCAATAAATTGAATGGTTCCAATGCAGAGAGACAAATAAAGTCCTAATTGTGCTAAATAATAGACCAGTACGATACCAGATTTTCATGCATTATTACTGGTTGAGGTTTTTCCATAAAATATCTTTCAAAAGATATTAATATTACAAACATGTTCATGTTCAGCAATTCTAATAAGAGGTAGTTAGGTTAACAGCTACCGGTGCCAGGTGTATGTGATGACATACCTGTCAAAGCAGACATGTCCCTAAATTTAAGTCCAGTTTGGTGGACTATCAAAAAATGTGTTTCTGTGCACAAGGAGGAAATCATATCAGACTACGTACATAGTTTTTAATGTTAATAAGCTGTCTTAAAGAGTGTTTGGGGATTAATTTGCATTTTGAGCTGGTTTCAAGTGGCCACTGTAGGTACTGCAGTTTCTGGCACTCTCACATTAGTGTATTTTAGTGGTGATTGAGCAAATCGCACTGCATTCCAAGGTTAGAAAATCTGTCATTCAGGCAGCACATTATCATCTTGCAGGACCCATATGTGTGAGAAAAACTTTCCTTCATGTGCTCCATCTCTTTTCCTGGACATGTTTAAAATGTGATGTCTCTAAATCAGTAAAGACTGCCCATGTTTGTTACATTCAATGCAAACCTAAATGTTTGATTATCACAGTGCAACAGTGTTAGGAAGCAAAGTTCAGCTTCAAGTTAAGATCCAAAACCATTCTGAACGTCACCTCCTTTAGTAACGACTAACGTAACAACAGGAGAGGCAACAACAAGGAAAATCCCAAATACAATATTGACTAAGTAATTAGTAATTAGTAATTAATTACTTTTTAAAAGTAACTTACCCAACACTGAAGATGACATGCTCAATCCGTTTGTTCAGATATTCACCAATGAAAGAAACGTCAGCTCCATCTGGACTCTGCGTTGACAGTGGGGTAAGACCCATTGGGATCAGAGGTTAAAACTTATAGCTGAGCCAGATTTCAGATGAGAGAGAGAGATGTGGCATATAGGCAGACTGATATGCATATCTGATTTGATTTCTCCTTTCTGAAGTGCCAGCTTGTGGACTCTGAGATTGATTTTGTCTCTGCACACTTATACTTTTATATGTTGATCTGGTATGATGAAAAGTTACTCGAATGTGTGTGTGTGCATGTTTATGTGTGTTTGTGCATGTACTTGTTGTTACTTGTTATTGTATAGTAAATAAAGAGGAATTTTGATCAACCAGTGTTTGATCTGTAAACCAGAGAGACCTCATGTAAACAGTTAAATTACATATAGTAAGTGTAATTATTTTACTATTTTTTTGTGTGAGCCTAACACATGTAGTGTAATGTGCATAAAATCCAATAATATACATATATATAATCTAATCAGTAGTTTAAAGAAAATTACAAAAAGTAAAATGAAGGTTGATATGATTTTTTTATGCATCTGTGCTGCAACTGTAATCTTCCAACATGATCACCAGGGGGTGGTATGAGGTTGCAAAAAATGGTGGATCAATAAGAAACCATTTTTGAGATTTTTTTTTTTTTACACATTTTTTAATGTTTATTCTTTACTTGCTTATAGACTCAGAATGCATGTCAAAAACCCACCAAAATAATTTAAACTGCCCCACTGACATTTTAAAACATGTACAAAAGCAGACATCTTACAGCTTTAACTCCTGGTACAAACCATGAACCAGGAGTTCATGCCTTCTTGTGAAAAATGGAGGAGCCCAGTATCTCATTTGTGTACATAGACAGCATGCTAACGCAAAGCTAACCAGGAACCCTGAATAATCTCATATAGACTTTTTAAAAAACTATGTGTAGTGTGCCGTTTTCGCGTAGATTTCATGTCTAAATACATAGGAAAATTGTATCTTCAAATATATTTTTTCCTCCCTCAGCTAATGAAAGGAAAAACTTGTGCTGTGATGCGCGATTTTGATTTTGGTATTGATCTGATATCAAGTAAATACAGGTCCAGTATTGCGAATAGCAATATCGATAACCTTTTAACCCAAAAAGGAAGATTATGTAGGCAGTGTGTCATGACTTATCAGAGGACTTATCATTAATTTGCACATTCCAAACACATTTTAATGATCACTAAATCAGTGTGATTTTTACTTTCTACAATAATTAGTTAACACAACATACTTTTCATGCTTTTCATGTTTTCATTCGTTTTTTGGAGACTGGGAGTGTAAATGTGCCTCTCTCTACAGCACTTTGGCAGAATTTATGCTGTTTAAATCACACCAGACATGCTAGCAGGCAGGGCATACATGGAACGCCATAACCAAGTGGCCGGCATTGTATAGAGAAACATCTGTGCCAAGTGTGGCCTGGAAGTCCCGAAATCAAAATGGGGCACACCCTCTGGCATGGTCGAGAATGACCAGAAGAGCACAGTCCTAGGAACAGCAAAGATACTGCGCAATAAATATGTGTGTGTGTGTGTTTTAATCGAATACATTCATAAATGCCAAGAAGACACAAGCAAAGGGAGACCACACCAGACCCCAGCTTGAAGGATAGACTGCCCGCAGGGGCGAGAGGGGATTTTTATTTATATATATACTCCACCTAGGCTGCACTGTCGAGTGCAGATCCACTGAGCGCAGCGCAAGCTAGCAAGACAGAAGCTAAGCTCGTTGCAACATGGCAATTGCCTCAACGCTGCCCAAAATTGAACCTCCCCCACCCTCATTCAGATCTGGCGTTTGGAACTATCTTGGTTTTCATGTGAAGCAAGACCCTGATGGTAAGCGCATCATGGACTAAAGTCAAACAGTATGTCGGATGTGCCACGCAATGCTCAATTGGTGGGAACTAGTGCGTTAGCGCAGTTAGCTTGTTAACGTGTTGACGCCGTCCAGCCCCACACACGGGGCGATCCGCGGTTACTCGCTACGTTATGGCGTCAGTGTCATTTTAACAAGGTTTACGCTGACAGCACTAGTGGGAACACAACGAATATGACTGCACATTTACGCCGACATCATCCTAGTGCAAAGACAAGTGGAAGCAGACAAAAACAACAAGCACGCATGCTACAAACTTTACCCGAGTCATTTAGACAGCCGTTAGCACAGGATTCTCCTTATGGGGACCTGATATGTTTAATATGCTGCTGAGAATATAGCCCAGAAGAAGCGTATAGTATAGCTTTTATTTTGGAAAGAGCCATTTCTCTGTAATAAACTCTCTTTTCCAAAGATGAGTGATTCCTCGATCAGATACATTTATTTATTTTTATTATTTTATATATATATATATATATATAATTAAGTTACTCGTATCCCTTCATTTTCTTTCTTTTTGTAGCTGTTCTCTATATCTTTGTTAACACTCTGTATCCCTTTGTTGTCATTTTTGTAGTTTCATCACTTTCTTTTTTTGCTTGGTTTTCAGTCTGTTGATTTCCAATAAGAAATGTAAACAGGTCTGTATACTGTTGCCCCTTGATTGTTACTGGGGGAGCCAGAAAGAGGCAATGAGTGGTGCTGTTCCTGGTTGGATCGTAAAATCTGGCAGTTGTGAGTATTATGTTTGTTTCTTTTTTGATTTGGATGCTGACTAAAGCCAGAGTTAAGAGTTAAAACTCCGCCATGTCTTAAAAACCATGTAGCTTAAAAACCATGTAGCTTAAAGTAGAATTCACTGTGTGTCTCATTACTGCAATGTAGAATTATATGAGGCGGGCTTGAAGTTTGATTGGCTTAGATGACTGAGGTCAACAAAGCATTTGATTAAAACTGTGTCAAAGTTCTGCCAAGTGAGTGGATTGGTCAGAGTCTGGCCCACGCCATGTTGGGAGCCCAGAGAATCCACAGCCCTCCTTTTCTGTGGTGGTGACGCTGCAACTTAGCCAACTCCACTGCTTTCTGCTTCACAACTGAAAAAAAAGGTACACGTGTTTGACTGTGGGTGTACATAGTTGTCCACCAGATGGCACTTTGTACTGAAATCCTTTTAAGTTGGAAGACCCAGCCTCAACGCTACACCCTTCACAGTCTCAACAACTGCACAACAATAAAACACACCCACAACACAAGATATATACTTAAGCAGTCCAAGTAGTTTATTAAAGTTTATTGATAGAAAGTAATTCACAATGTGAAGGAATGATAAAAGAAATGCCAGCATTATAAAGCAGGCAAAAGGTTCTGAAGCAGCACACTTGATCCTCTAATATTAAGGGAAGTCAATATATTAAACATCACACAGAAATAAAGCAGATAACCTTTCAACTAAAAATACTTTAAAATTAATTTTGTTACTATTGATTATTAAAATAAAATTATGCAGTTAGTATACAGCTTTTTTTTAACACCATCTTGTCATTTCAGTAAGTAATTGGACAAATTAAATAACTGAAATTAAAATGTTCATTTCTAATTTTTGATTGAAAACTCTTTGCTGGGACTGACAGCAAGAAGTCTTGAACTCATGGACGCCACCATATGCTGGTGTCCGAAGTTTAGTCTTCAACAAGTGAAATGCAAGCTCTATTGTTTAAGATCAGTTGAGTGACTTGTTCATTCAAGAACATCGCACTTCTTTGCTTTAATAAACTCCTGGGTTGCTTTGGCTTTATGTTTTGAATCATCGTCCATCTGTTTTATGAAAACAGATGGACTGCATTTAGCTACATTTGAGCGGACAGTGTGTGTTTGAACACCTCAGAATTCCTTCAGCTGCTTCTCTCCTGTGTCACATCATCAGTGTCCCAGTGCCACTGGCAGCCATCACACTGCCTCCACCGTGTCTTATAGATGATGTGGTATGCTTTGGATCATGATCTGTTCCACGCCTTCCCCATACTTTTTTCTTGCCATCATTCTGATAGAGGTTGATTTTGGTTTCATCTGTCCAAAGAATGTTTTTCCAGAACTGCTGACATTTTTAGATGTAATAATGAAAACTAAAAATTTACTGGACTAATGAAGATTAGAGTGAAAACTGGCAAATACACTACGAAAACGATTTGTAACTTAACAGAACTGCAAATGCAAAGAATTTAAAACTAAACACAAATTAATCCTAATCTGAAAATAAATAAACAGAAAATATGTTATTTCTGGCCTTCACATTGATATCACATAACACTAACCCTAAGCAACACTAATCTGATGTCAAAACGTTTTAAAAATAGAAAATCCAGAAAAAGTTGTAAACCATATCTACATATATCCACAGTAGCTTACACGTTCAAGCTTGCCTTTATTGTAAGGGCAGAGGTTGAAGCTGTGCAACTTAATGAGTGTGTGTGTGTGTGTGTGTGTGTGTGTGTGTGTGTGTGTGTGTGTGTGTGTGTGTGTGTGTGTGTGCACGCGCGCAAGCAACAATGTGTAATACTTGGGTTGCCACAAACTAATTTGCCAAATAAGCATGCTTGAAATCAGTTCAAGTGTTTCAAGGAGTCGGGGTGTTTCTTGGTTGATTTTAACTTACTGTTTAAAAGAATTTAATTAATTCAAATTAAATCAGAATGTGTGTTGGAAAGAGAAGAGAGGGTAAACCAAAAAAAAGTGTTGCAGGAAGAAGCTTTGAGAAACAGAGAAGGGAGAGCGAGAGTGGAAAACTATTAAAAGAAGTAGAGGACAGGAACCTTTGGTATGCCAGAGACAGGCACAGACAGGCTGAATGAGAGACACAGAGAGACAAGAAGGAAACATGAGAGAGAATGAAGTGATGAGGATTTGAAAGAAAACTGTGGCAGCAGCCTGAATAGAGGCTTGAGATATATTTAAATGAGAGCTAATATGTTAATATGAAGCTTGATGTGCTGTGCTGATTGTTTTTCCCTTTAGCCATTTTTTTTTTGTTTCCTGATTGCTTTAAAATGTGTTTTAATGCTTAGTTAGCTTTATTGGCTAAAAAAATCTCATGCTTAAATGTGTTATGTTAATTAGCTTAACTTAACAACTCTTCTCTAATGTTACGTCCCAGTCTAGGGGAACAGGAGTGCAACATAAGGGTTACAAAAAAAGGTGTCCCCGCCCTGGTCCCCAAAGCCCTACCCAACAGCTAAAACCTGAAAGCATTAAATCTGGGGTAAACAAAGGCCAAAAATAATAAACAAAACAAGCTATTCCAAAGGAAAGGTGGTACCTAAACCCTATGTTCAACAAAAAACAAACAAAAGACAAGCATTACCCCAAACTTTAATAAACAAGTGAAAAAGTACAGAAACATCAAAATAGGCAGTTCACCTCTTCTGCTTCAGTGCTTATGTTACACTGCTGAAATGATGGGCCAATTCATCTTGGGTGCAACATTTATTTTTCACAACTGTAAAAACAGAAAAATGTCAAATTAATCAGTTCTCTTCGACGCGCGGGCCATACGCTGCCTCTTCACTACTGACACTACTTCTTCTAGTGTAGCTAACATTACTTTTTCCAAACGTATACAGTTTCATACTCACATGCACCAATTTTATAAACTGCTTAACCCTTTAAGACCTACCATAGAACCAAGTCTGCCAGAGCTTATATTATATTTTTACATGTTGTAGAGCCATTTTTGGAAGCATTTCGAGTTGATATACATCAATACAACCATTATAGCCCAAATATTAATGATATGTATGGATTAAGTACATAGTAATTACATAAATTGCATAAAAGTGCAATAAACTACAAAAAAAATTTTAAATCGTTTTTGTTTTTTAAACATATATTTCTAGTTAGAGAAATTTAAGAGGCTTATCCCTCAAAACTATAAATACAAAAAAGTTGCACAAAATAGTTTCCCACCAGAGGAAATTTATTTTAAGTGTTTTCATAGTTTTATTTTTGAAATACACCAATTTTTATATACTGCAGGAAAAACGAAAATAAATATTATACTGCAAATTTGGAAAAAAACAGCATGTGCTTCAAAATAAACTATTTCCAGCAGTGCAATATGAGTCCTAAGCATCCCAGAAACGACACAGAAAGTCATAAAGTCAAACATAACTTTTAAAAACATCAGTATAGGCTCATAAGGTCCTGATGGTAAAAAACTACATTTCCGCAAAACGACATCACGGACATGCGATAGTTCGCGCTGTTCCTGCAAGCGCTTTTTATGCAGTGTTTGCAAAGCTATATGTGGAAGGAAACCATGACCTAGGACAAGCTGAGGGCATAAGATGTAAGTGCAACTCCTTCGGTTTCATATGCAAAAAAAAATTATTGCGCTAGCTTACGTGGTTGCAGTGCTACCGGGATTTAAAAATAGTTACGCCAAACGGAACGCAGCCACTCCGACCGGCTTTAAAGGGTTAAATCACAAAAATACATTTTACTGTATGCACAAACACCATAATGAACTGTGATTACCGTTTTCTCTTGTTTTTACTACTGTTTTAATCTATTTATGAATCTGTCTTATTAACTTTATTTATTCAACTCGATCCCTTTCAAATAAATGTTTTTCTTAACATACAGCATTCGCTCTCAAGGAACTAAACATACAGCAATTCACATTTTTTCTCATTGTGCAAAACATATTAAGTGTGGCTTTAACCCAAAAAATATACCTGTGTGGAGCTCACAGACTTTCGGTACCGTCTGACAACTGCATCGGCACAGGCTAACAACTGGACCAACTTGGAAATGAGCTCTCTAGCTTAACATTCGCTACAAACAAGACATTTGTCATCAATCGCCACTGCTGTCTGTCACTTTTATAATATCTGGTTTATATTATCAACCCACCAGCGTACCTGTAAACATAGAAAAATGTCAGATTAATCAGGTCTTTTGGCACACGGGCTGTCTCTTTACTACCGTCACTACTTCTTCTAGTGTAGCGTCAGCTGCCGATGCGCACGAGACTGAGCGCCCTCTGCTTGCAGAACTTACATAACAGTAAAACTGACATTACAGTGGCCTTACCAAAAGAAAGTGTCTTTGAGCATAAAATAAAATGGGGGGCTACTATTTTCATCTCTCTATCTTTAACATAGTGACAGATGCTCTTCTGCATACCTTGGTTTTCACAAGTGGTTTATTTGAGTTGCTGTTGCCTTTGTATCAGCAATTGTTCTCTGACCTCTCGCACCACCAAGGTGCTCACTGGATTTATTTAAAAAACCATTCACAACTCTTGAAATAGGTGTCCAGGAAATTATGAGTAGATCGACAGTTTCTAAAATACCCAACAACCATGATTTGTAAAAATGCATTTAAATGTACCTTTCTTCATTATTCTGATGCTCCATTTGAACTTCAGCAGGTCATCTTGACAACATCTTCATGCCTGAAGATGGCAGGCATGAAGGCATGCTGCCATTTAGCAGCTAAACAGTTGTACCTAAGAAAGTGGCTGCTCAGTGTGTGTGCGTTTTTTTTTTTTTTAAGAAAGAAGAGCGCTCAGAACGCTCAGTTGTTTTTTCTTTTAACTGTTGTGTATTCAAGGCTACAAGATTGTGTATTAGCGAATTAATGCATTAGTGTGCATTCATGCTAATAAAGAGATATGTGTGACAGTGCCTATTTGTCAGTTTAATTGGGTTCATTTACCATCCATTTTTCTGCTCTTGCAATATTTGCGTGTACGTTGACAGCTAGAACTGTGTAGTACATGAAAGTAAAAGACATGATCAGAGAGTGTTTCATTCTGCCTTCTCCTGTTTTTCCATCTGGAAGCAGAACACCGCCTTCTTTTTCTTTAACCCTGCCCTCTGCCTGATCAGCAACACCCCCTTGGTTGCTCTATCCTCGGCCACCCGTCTCTCACTCGCTTCTTCTTCCCCCAGCACCTTAAAACTGTAGCATGTGTCCACATTTGACACCTGATTTTAACTGGGTAAACTAGTGAGCTGGATCTTACTATTTCCACAACAATAAAACGAGTCCATCAGTCAGACTAGTCCCAAATAAGTAGTACCAAGTAAGCAGAATATAGAAGTTGTGGGGATCCAGGGTCTGGGTGTGTGAACGGGAGTTCTGGTTTTGAGAATGCAGTTATATAGTGCAACCACCAGGGGACACTAGGACAGTTCAATCTGTCCAGAGATGGTGACATCCTAAATAAATCAACAACAAATAGATTCAGCCATTACCATAGCTTTGTAACCATAGTGTTACAGTATGAACATGCAGATAACTGTATTACATCTGTGTTATTCTACTTTATTGTAGAAAGAATGGGTGGTCTGCATCAACGAGGAAGCCATTTAAAAAAGAAATGTATTATTTCTGTGAATTTCATTCTACGTTAAATATTTCCATTACAACCAAAAAGGCAGGATTTGTCTAATCTTGTCTAACCTTGCTTTTGTGCATTACTAGTGGTTTGCACTTGTTTGTAAACCATCTGTGTCTCTAGATTGTAGACACTGACAATGATATGCCTACCCTTCTTAAAGTGTTCTTGTCTTGAGTTAGATTTTTTTCAACCAAAGAAAGAATTATTTTATCATCCACTGTCATTTTCTGCTTTCATATTCCAGGCATGTTGGTGTTGCTAAGCTGTCCAATCGCATTTGGCTATTTGGCTATGTTCTCTGAAGGTTTTATTTTGTTTTTTGTTTTCTTTATTTAGTATCCAGTGAAGAGTTGTTAAACGCAAGATCAATACCTGGAAAAAAGAACTCCTGATTTTTTATCTAATTATTTGTCATGAAATGTAAAAGTTTTAACTTTTGTTAAAAACTGTCATTGCTTAAAATCTTATGGACCTAACTGTCACATACATTGGAAAACAATTCTATGTAGGAATTCTTTCTGGAGTTCAGTATCTAATGCTTGGATTAGTTATCTTTCGGACAGTGCCACGAGGATAGAGGGTTCCCCATTTTTGTTTTTATGCTAAGCTAACTAGACGTGGCTTCACATTTGCTGCAAAAAGACTTAAGAGTGGGCACGTTCTTAAAACACACATCTTTAAAAACATAAAGGCTATCGTCTAATCTTTTCTTATCTCCTATTATCTCCATTGTAACAAAGCAATGCATTTAACAGCATAAATTTCTACTAAGAAGGGATAACCAGAAAAATAATTTCCTTCCTGGCCTTGCAGGTGAAACTGAAAAGCTATGAAGAAGCATTCAGATCTTATAGTAAAACCACTGATTTACAACTAAGAATCTTTTTAATCATCTATGCTATTTTCAAACCACCATGCTGCCACAATAGTACATAGACTGGTTCTCATATAGCATTTTTGTACTCTATGCTTGTTCTCTGTAAGTGCTTTGTATCTAACATTCACACACAGATGGATGCATCGGAGTGCAACTTGGGGTAAATATCTTGCAGCTCAACAAGCATGCAGACTGGAGCAGCCAGGGATTGAACCAGCAAACTTCTGATTAGTACAGGGAGTGCAGAATTATTAGGAAAGTTGTATTTTTGAGGAATAATTTTATTATTGAACAAAAACCATGTTCTCAATGAACCCAAAAAAACTCATTAATATCAAAGCTGAATGTTTGTGGAAGTAGTTTTTAGTTTGTTTTTAGTTTTAGCTATTTTAGGGGGATACCTGTGTGTGCAGGTGACTATTACTGTGCAGAATTATTAGGCAACTTAACAAAAAACAAATATATACCCATTTCAATTATTTATTTTTACCAGTGAAACCAATATAACATCTCCACATTCACAAATATACATTTCTGACATTCAAAAACAAAACAAAAACAAATCAGCGACCAATATAGCCACCTTTCTTTGCAAGGACACTCAAAAGCCTGCCATCCATGGATTCTGTCAGTGTTTTGATCTGTTCACCATCAACATTGCGTGCAGCAGCAACCACAGCCTCCCAGACACTGTTCAGAGAGGTGTACTGTTTTCCCTCCTTGTAAATCTCACATTTGATGATGGACCACAGGTTCTCAATGGGGTTCAGATCAGGTGAACAAGGAGGCCATGTCATTAGTTTTTCTTCTTTTATACCCTTTCTTGCCAGCCACGCTGTGGAGTACTTGGACGCGTGTGATGGAGCATTGTCCTGCATGAAAATCATGTTTTTCTTGAAGGATGCAGACTTCTTCCTGTACCACTGCTTGAAGAAGGTGTCTTCCAGAAACTGGCAGTAGGACTGGGAGTTGAGCTTGACTCCATCCTCAACCCGAAAAGGCCCCACAAGCTCATCTTTGATGATACCAGCCCAAACCAGTACTCCACCTCCACCTTGCTGGCGTCTGAGTGGGACTGGAGCTCTCTGCCCTTTACCAATCCAGCCACGGGCCCATCCATCTGGCCCATCAAGACTCACTCTCATTTCATCAGTCCATAAAACCTTAGAAAAACCAGTCTTGAGATATTTCTTGGCCCAGTCTTGACGTTTCAGCTTGTGTGTCTTGTTCAGTGGTGGTCGTCTTTCAGCCTTTCTTACCTTGGCCATGTCTCTGAGTATTGCACACCTTGTGCTTTTGGGCCCTCCAGTGATGTTGCAGCTCTGAAATATGGCCAAACTGGTGGCAAGTGGCATCTTGGCAGCTCCACGCTTGACTTTTCTCAGTTCATGGGCAGTTATTTTGCACCTTGGTTTTTCCACACGCTTCTTGCAACCCTGTTGACTATTTTGAATGAAACGCTTGATTGTTCGATGATCACGCTTCAGAAGCTTTGCAATTTTGAGACTGCTGCATCCCTCTGCAAGATATCTCACTATTTTTGACTTTTCTGAGCCTGTCAAGTCCTTCTTTTGACCCATTTTGCCAAAGGAAAGGACGTTGCCTAATAATTATGCACACCTGATATAGGGTGTTGATGTCATTAGACCACACCCCTTCTCATTACAGAGATGCACATCACCTAATATGCTTAATTGGTAGTAGGCTTTCGAGCCTATACAGCTTGGAGTAAGACAACATGCATGAAGATGATGATGTGGACAAAATACTCATTTGCCTAATAATTCTGCACTCCCTGTAGAGAACCTGCACTACCTGAACTACAGCAACCCCTACAACTAGCTAAGTAATGGCTGGCATGCATGGGGATGGTTGTACTGTACACCTTCTGAAAAACAAAACTATCCCCATGATGATGAGTAAACACATTTTACCTGGCCTACTCAGTTTTTTCAATATAATTCAGTGGGTGAAAAAAGCATGCAATCTTTTTGCAGCTTAGTATATATTTTCTAGCAACAGGCGACTGTGTGTTAAGGCTGAGGTGAGTGTTTTGTGACCTAGATGAAACCCTGGAAGATCATGAAGTGCTGGTCAATGCAGAATAATAGGATTAAGAACCATATTCTGTGATGGGGTCTCAGTTTTTATTTGTTGAATCTTACTAATACAACCTACCTTACGCTGTGTTATGACTCACCCCAGTAGTTGGGTAGGCTATAACAATGGAAGTCCTTGGTTCGACATTAGTAAGTTTACTGAGTGATATGATTGAACAGTCATTACTGCTATGCTAATTCTTAGCTTAGCAGGAAGTTTTGATTTAATATTTACTATAAAGACATGAACTGGTGTTTACATAACACTTTTCTGCTCTAATCAAGCACTTAAAGTATTTTAACTCCAAGCTTCATTCACCCAATCGCACACATTCATCCATCCATCCATCCATTCGCTTCTGCTTATCCTTTTCAGGGTTGCGGGGGGCACTGGAGCCTATCCCAGCTGTCATAGGGCCAGAGGCGGGGTACACTCCAGACAGGTCGCCAGTCTGTCGCAGGGCTAGTGCTTTTTTTCTCTACATAAGAATCTTCTCTAACATTCACACACACAGATGAGATCAGGAGCAACGCAGTGTTCACTATCTTGCCCAAGGTTACTTCAACATGTTGCCTGGAGAAGCCAGGAAACAAGTTTAATGAAGACCAGGACACTGAAACGTTGACTATCATTCATATAACATTACGAACACCCACCCAGACCTCCAAAGTCTGCTGCATCATAATACCTGACTGACTTTGTCATCACAGGACAGTTATGAACTGCTGAATTGGTGATCATCAATTATTCAATAAACAATATGTAAAAAAGAAATAGATTTAAAAAACAGAAAACCAACCCTTCAGGAAACTATTGTAGAGGATTTGATCACTGTACATTAAATCTGTCTGTATGAGAACGTCATTAGTATTATTAGTAGTAAAACAATGAGTTTTACTTTAGAACAAAAGGTGACTGTGGATTTTTGGTTTTAGATTTTGTTGCCACACGCTTAATGTCAGCTAGAAGGAAATTCTTAGATAAGGAAGTACGGTGAAGATTACAGGGGCAGACTAAGACTACCAGAGGGGAAGGAAAAGAAAAAGAACCCAGCCACACGTTAGTCAGTGATGAGTAACAAACGCATTCAGTGTGTGTGTTAGCATTTGTGTGTGCATGCGCTGGTCTTCTGCAGACCTCATCAGCCAGCTCAGAACACAGCTGCTATAATGTCTCTGCACCACGACCAATAAAATACATTAGTATCAACCAATCAGTAGCACTCAGTTTGGGTGAACCCGCCCACCTCTTTGCTCCACCCTCTCAGGGATTTTCTGTCAAAGTCAAATTTAAGATGACTACATTGCAAATAAATGCATAATCCAACACAAATAAGCTTAACAGTGATGTGATGGGGCTGTTGCTGGAGTCAAGAGGCAGTCTTTGAGGCAAGTAGCCAGATAAAAAAAAAGCATCTGTGTCTGATGAAAACAAATATTACTCTGCTTGGCTTAAGCTCTGGTCCACCTGCAACCCTGAAGTAGGAAAGTGGAAGAAGATAGATGGCTAAATACAGAGTTTCTAAATTTATTTAACCAGAAAATAGGAATCTGTGTCTATCAGTATAGTGAGTTTTGTCATTTTAGCTTGTTTAAATTTGAAAATATTAAATAATATAACCTATAAATGGTATCAAACAGTAAACAATAAGATAATAAGTTGAAATTGACATTTTTAAATAAATATTTTTTTTTTTTAAAAAGCAGGTGTGCCATGTATATACACTGTTCAAAAACCTAACGGAACACTTTAAGAAACACTAGATCTCAATGAAAAAAGATCATGCTGGGTATCTATACTGATATGGATGGTAAAATGCGTTATGAATGAAAAAAAGATGCTATTTCATTTGATGGAAAATATAGTGATTACAACAAAGAGTTGAATTCAAAGACAACCCTGAAATCAAAGAGAAAAATGCCTGGCCCATTTTATTGAAATTCCATTTCAGCAACCAAAAATGTTGCTCAATAGTTTGTATGGCCCCAACGTACTGTAATGCATTCCTGACAATGTCAGGGCACATTCCTAATGTGACGACAGATGGTGTCCTTGAGGATCTGCTCTTGGACGGTACCCACATATGGCCTTCAATTGGTTCAATGATTTCATCCCAATATCCATTAGCAGTCAGGGTGTCGTTGCCTAGCCTCCATAAATATGCCGCATCATTGACCAATGACAAACATGACAATTCTGATATTCTATGGCAAATGCCATTCAGGCTCCACAGTCAGCACAAGACCCACTAGAGGACATTGGACCACCCTTGTGAAGTCTGTTCTGATCATTGAGTCAGAAAATTTTCACACCGTTCTGACATTGCTCATCCTGTTCCACCATGAGTAACTGCCCGTCTCCTGGAATCTCCTCCATGCTCTGGAGGCTGTGCTGGGAGACACAGCAAACCAACTGACAATAGCAAATATTAATGTGCCATCCCAGAGAATTTGCAACCTTAGTAGGGTCCAGGTATCACCTGATGCTACAAGTAGTGACACTGACCCTAGCCACATGAAAAACGAGTGAAAGAAAAAAACAGTCAGAAAAGATGAGGATGGAAAAATGTCAGGCCATTCCTGTTTTGGGGGATGTATCATTGCACCTCTTGCTAATTTGTATATGCATTTTCTCTTCTATTTCTGCTTCTTTGTTTTCTTCTTCTTTCACCTTTTCCCTTTAGGTTACACCTTTAGGTATCATTTATCCCTACCATTCTCTTCTGTCACACCAGCACACTGCGTGTCCTCCTTCACTACATCGGCTTTTCCTGCTGTCTGGCAGGTTTATCTAATAACTTTCCTTCTCTCTCACTGCCTCCAAACAGGCCTTTTCTCTTCTTTTGTCTTTACACTGCAGTAGCATAGTTTGCACTGTGCTGGTCAACAGCACCAGATTTTAGGCTCTTCCTGATGCAACCCCCGTCATTTATCTACACTAATCTAATCTATACTGCCTGACACAGAACAGGAGTGGTTTGTACAACCAATTTAATCAGTATTAATAATGTTGAGAAGGCTAACTGAACGCATGCAGTCATATACCCAGTTCAAAACTACATCTGACCTCTCTTTCTAACTTATTATTTAATGTTGAGGCCAGTCAAACTTTGTAACACATCGTCTGTGAAGGTTCTCAGTCATCCAGGTCATCGTAGTCTGAGGAGCTTGGAAAGAAAAGCGTCTGGACTTGTATAAGTTGCTTGAAGATGTTTCACCTCTCATCTAAGAAGCTTCTTCAGTTCTAAGGTCAAATGGTGGAGAGTCCCAGATTTAAACCTAATGGGAGTTTCCCCCAAAGAGGGACAAAGGACCCCCTGATTAGATTAGATTAGATTAGATTAGATAGAACTTTATTAATCCCTCGGGTGGGTTCCTCTGGGAAATTCGATTTCCAAAAAGCACAGCACCGACAGAAGTTTCAGAGTTATGATCCTCTACCTAATCACATGAGCTGAGGTGTGAAAATGGGTGTGGGTCACAATCAGCCAGAGTTTCGGGTGAGCTCATTGTGAAATGTAATCCACATCAGATTTGTGAGTTCTGCTCAGTAGCGCTTTTTGATACGGGCGACACAGGCGGTTGCCCGGGGCGGCATCGTGCTGGGAGGCGGCATCACGGGCATCGGTAAAAACAAAATTTAAAAAATTGCTCGTAGCTACTCATGCTGCCCTGACATCATGTTAGGCACAGATCGGTTTTCTATCACCCTACGTTTGCGAGGTGCGTCTGCTGCTTGCGGCACAGGGAGGAGAGGGCGGGGCAGCAGGGGAGTCTCTGGCTGGCTGGAGCAGCATCTAATAACCAACTCGCAAAATAAAACAAGATAAAAACAAACCAACAAACACAAAAACACCAGACATTATGATACAGACTTATAATTTGCACCAATGTTTTTTCGAAATTCTATAAAGTGAGCGCGAGAGCCCTCAGTGCGCCTGCTCGCTGCTGAAGTCAAAGTAAACTTTATTGTCATCTCCGCTATATACAGTACAGTATATCAAGAGACGAGACAACGAGGCTCCAGTTACAGCAGTGCAAGTAAACAAACAATAAATATAAGAAGAGTAAGAAAAGAAATATAGACTTTAGGGGTAAAGGGATCAATAACAATTTAAAATTTATAATTTACAGTTTGATGATTTAAAGTGTCACACACAACCCGTCGAAAGGGGAGGGGGTGGCTGCTTCCAAATAGAGCACATTTCATTCATAATATTGTCAATCCAAGCCCATTATGTATTCATGATTTGAATCCTGGGTTGTGCGAAATCCCAGAAATAAACCCTAGACAAAGCAAATCTGTGAACTAAGGTGTAGGTCTATTAGGTTATGTTGTGGTGATCCTCGGATTGGGGGATGGGTGTTTGTACTGGAGTGCAAAATTAAAACCAATGGAAGATGGACAAGAAAAGTTCAAAGCAATCAGGTCCTCAGTTTAGAAAAAAGAGAAAAGAAGAGGAGGAGAAACGAGCCAAAGATACATTGTGTTACAGATTTTAAAATTAATTAGTCAGTGTCAATTGTTGATTCGTCCCGTTCTCATTGTATGGTGAATTATGATGGCTGTTTGGTAACTGTTTGTATACTATGCATACTCTCTCTCTCTCTTCATATGTGTGTGTGTGTTTATGTTTCTCTGGTGAAATTCTGTATGGTCCCGACAACAGTTTTATGTTAATGTACAATCCTTCATATGTTTTATGTGTGTGGGGCGCCAGAAGTGTTCGCCCAGGGCACTAAACAGTATCGGACCGTCACTGGTTCTGCTGATGAATAAAGTTGGATGTGTAATTTCCTTCCCCGCCACTAGGAGGCGAGTACGCCTTGAGATGACTTTCTGTTAGTCAACATTTCCTGTTGTGAAAGCCGTTACTCACGAGGCAACTGCCAAGTTAGCTGAAAGATCCCGGTAAGAAAAGCTAAAATAAAAGTTAAATTCACAATTTATCTTCACATACTAGTAGTTAATAGATGGCTATTTATTAGGATCTGAAATCTGTGAGATACAGCCGTGGGAAGCTGCGTCAGCCGGGCGAGCTATCTCACCACGAGCTCCGGTAAGGGATGCTACATGAATGTTAGCACCATAAAGACATGTAGTTGACTGCTGTTAATATATTTTCTGCTTTAAAAAACAAAACCAGTCGGAGTTGTGATATTTATGTTTAAAGAACTGTAACATCACTGATGTGCAGATGTTTAATTTTAAGTGCTAAAGAATATATTAAAATGTGCCCAGCTAACCGCTAGTATTAAGCTACTGCTTAGCGATTTCTGTGTATCTCTGTGTGTTCTAACATTACTGTGATTCATTTGAGTTTGTTAGCTTTCCAAAACTTTGTGCTTAAATGCACCCTTTTAGTTTTGTTGACTTAGAAGTCAATTCATTTCATTTCAAGTCAATTCAAAGATGCAAAAAGTTCATAAAATGTGATTATAAAATGTGAGGGATCTCATTACTCTTTTGAAGTATTAATGTTTTAAGAAGTTGATATATTTTTCTGAGAAATAATTCAAGTTGAAATATCTTAAAAAGAAGAACAGTTAGAAGGAAGCTGTTAAAAGGATAAATATGGGAGAGTGAATCTTACAAGTTTATTTATTTTTAAAAGGGTAAATATAAGATAAATATATCTGGGATGATCAGGAAGAGGAGTACAGAAGTCTGGTGAGGAACTTTGTCGCATGGAGTCACACAAACCACCTGCAACTCAACACCTCAAAGACTAAGGAACTGGTTGTGGACTTCGGGAGGTCCAGAGAAGGTCCACTGCCGGTTCAGATAGAGGGGGAGGAGGTGGAGGTGGTCAACAAGTACAAGTACCTCGGGCTGTGGGTGGACAATAAACTGGACTGGTCATGCAACACAGAGCACCTGTATAAAAAAGCCCAAAGCCGACTGTACTTCCTCAGGAGGCTGAGGTCTTTTAACATCTGCAGGAAGCTCCTGAGGATGTTTTACCAGTCGGTGGTTGCTGGAGTACTTTTCTATGCTGTGGTGTGCTGGGGGAGCAGCACAGCAAAGAGGGACTCATCCAGGCTGGAGAAACTGATCAGGAAGGCTAGCTCTGTGGTCGGCATGAAGCTGGACACTCTGGTGACAGTGGCAGAGAAAAGGACATTAAAGAAACTGATGGACATTATGAACAATGCTGGGCATCCTCTGCACACGGCCATAAACAGTCAGAAGAGTCTGTTCAGTGACAGGTTGCTTCTCCCCAAGACAAGAACTAACAGACTTAAAAACTCCTTTGTCCCACACGCCATCAGACTGTTTAACTCCTCTCTGGAGGGGAGAGGGAGGGGAAACAGGAGGACAAAGGAGGGGGGAACAACTAAGCTGTAGTGCCTCTTCACCTCACTGTACAATACCTTGTGCAATACTTTTTTGTAAATAGTCAACAGTGCAATAGACTCAATACTTGAAATGTGCAATTCACTTGTATTTTTATTTTTTATTCCTATTTATTCTATTTATCCCCTTTGTATATTTTATTTATATTTGTCTCTGTATTTATATATGTGTGTGTGTGTGTGTGTGTATATATATATATATATATATATATATATATATATATATATATATATATATATATATATATATATATATAACAATTCTGTAACTGTAACTTCGGTCGTTGCTGTGCTTTTTGGAAGTCGAATTTCCCAGAGGAACCCACCCGAGGGATTAATAAAGTTCTATCTTATCTTATCTTATCTTATAAGGTATATTTTCTGTTGCGCTAAAACCTTGTGTGATGTAACTCAAGTTATTTCATGATGGTTGAGACATTGTATAACTAAAATAATTTGTTATACTTGAGCAATACCTGACTGAAAGATGAGTAATGGAAGAAGCATAGATAAAATAGCAATGTATGCACTCCGAACTGTGTGCATAGATTGGTTTTTGACCAGGACTGGATCATTCGAGATCTGAACCCTGTGGGTTCAGTGGCCAGCCAATCCCAAGAGAGTGACTGTAGACGGACCAGAGTACGGTGTGGCTAGCCGTGGGATCCATCTTCAGCGAACCTCAGGACTATAACTGCATTCCTTGACACAGATAAGACTAACACTTTAAAAATCTACCCGGGTAGTGTTAAAACCAGTGGACAGAAACACACACGCACACACAAGAAACTCTAATTTGTCTTTCCAAAGAGAAGTGGACTGAGCAACAGGAGCAGAAGCTCTTTAATTGAAACTCTTTGGAGAATTTCCTTAAAGAGCATATTTGGTTTTGATTTTATCTTGGGCCCTTTAATGTACGTTTGTGCATTGTAGGAAGCCGGCTTTAGACAGGCAGGGTTTGTAAACTTTACATCTTTCAATACAGTTTCTATTCAAATCACATCTTATCTATCATTGTGTGGTTCCTTCTCTGCTGATCCTTTCAAGGCTCCATAGTCTTACCTAGAACTTACCTAGATACTGGTCCAAAGTTGTCGAGACAATAATTTAATGCGTATCTCATGTTATTTATTTGTAATACCTGCTACAGAAACCATTGTGAAACCATTGTCAACCACCATTTGACCCTTAGAACTGAAGAAGCTTCTCGGATGAGAGGTGAAACGTCTTCAAGCAACTTAAACAAGTCCAGACGCTTTTCTTTCCAAGCCCCTTTGTAACACATCCTTTTGAATCCTTTTGTTATAGCTAAAGGCTGGCAACAGAATTGATCACTACTGATGATTAGTCATTGTCATAAAAATAGAAATAAAGAGAGGTGCTCATTTTAATAGATGGAGTAACAATTGAGTTAAAAAGAAAAGAGAAATCTGTCTTCTTTCAGTCCTTGGTCTTGTGGCTTGGAGGGAATTCCTCAGTGCCTCTTTCCACAACACTTCAGGAATCACCAGTAATATATCAAGAAGGAGCCACTTGGCTCTCTGCGTCTCTTCCTGGACTGGTAGTAGTCCAGTTGCATGCCTGACCTTTGACTTTCACAGTTCACCTGGGACAGCCATCGCTACTGAAATCTAGTAAATGCCTTTAGTTGACTGTAGTGACAACATTTTCAAAACACCATGCAACAATTGGAGAATGGAGAGAGGTTAAACTTTATGGGTAGAGTTTTGCAGGTTACTTGACACAAGTGAGACAAGAGAAATCTGGGTTTTAAACTCTATCCCTCTGGGTCCAAGATTAAACATGTGACTCAGAATAGTGCAACAATCATTGAGATGGTAAACAGACTGGTTCTCCTGTAGCCCTTTTTCTACTCTTCCTGAGCACTCAAAGCACTTTACACATGCCTCGTTCACCCATCCAAGCACTTTTCTATCTAAGTGTATTCAAACTCTGACAGATGCAACCCTTGTGTTAGTATGTTGCCAACTGAAGCAGCCAGGGATCGAACCAGCAACCTTCTGTATAGTAGACGACTTGTTCTACTGTCCTTCACAACAAAATATGGCCCTTCAGAAGTATAACTTTGGATATTCAAAAATGACAAGCTGTGAAAGTGAGCTCATTAATGCCATACTCCAGTCACTTAGCCCAACCCAAGGACATTTGTGTTATTTAGTGAAACACTACCTCTCTAAAAGATGATTGTGTAATATTGTTGCCACCTGAAACACTCTTCAAGTTAATAAGAAGAGCGAATCATAACCGTGTTCACCCACAAGGCACAGCTATGATTAAATTTCCATCTTTCTGAGATGGCAAAAGCAATTCCCCATATGAACAAATTAAAGCAAAGCAGCCATAAACAACCTATTTTGTAACCTAAAGCCCCAGAAATCCCATTTAAAACACCACCATAAAACTTCAAAAACATGCAGGTCCAATCTAAGCAGTTTCTCCTTTTTTGCCCCCGTGTATATACAGCTTTTTTATCCATAACCCCCTGCTAATGTGGCTAAACGCTAACAGAAACCAGCAGTGGGTTTAGTGGTGTGTTAGTTAACGGGCTTTCAGAGCAGCTAATATGGAAAGAAGGACTGTATAAAAATTGCTGAGAGGGAGAAAAAGAGGGACATGAAAAGAGGAGAAGAAAGGAGAGGAAGAGGTGACCCGTGGCCCCCCGATGTAATGCTGGAAACCATCAGTGGGGGGGCCATTTAAAAGTTGCTCCATAAAGACATTTAACAGTTTGGGGGTGCCAGCGTGGCGAACAGGTAGCTGCTGATCTTTTAACTTAATGTGTGTTTTTTTTTCCAGATACTACAGCACTGAAGTCAAAGGTGGACAACATTTGGTCTTTCCTCAGTTATCTAACTGTTGTGAGAGTCTGGCATCTGAACAGCTGATCTACAGCTGATACAGAAAGATGGTCTATTTGGCAGAGATACTGACTTTTTTTTTTTTTATCGTCTCCAATGTTCTTAATGTCAGAAATGAAGTAATACACTTATTCTTACATTTCACATATATATTTATATTAGGGGTGCAATGATACTCGTATCGATATTAAACCATTCGATACAGTGCTTTCGGTTCGGTACGCATATGTATCGAACAATACAAATTTTTAAAATGTATTTTATCAACTTTTCTTCTGACGATGCTGTCTGTGTTGAGCGCTCAGTGGATCTGCGTTCGACTACTCTGCCTAGGCTGCACTGTCGATTGCAGATCCACTGAGCGCAGCGCAAGCTAGCAAGACAGAAGCTAAGCTCGTTGCAACATGGCAACTGCCCGAAATTGAACCTCCCCCGCCCTCATTCAGATCTGGCGTTTGGAACTGTCTTGGTTTTCATGTGACGTATGACCCTGATGGTAAGCGTGTCATGGACAAAAGTAAAACAGTATGTTGGCTGTGCCACGCAATGCTCAATTGGTGGGAACTAGTACGTTAGCGCAGTTAGCTTGTTAACGTGTTGGCGCCGTCTAGCCCCATGCACGGCGCGATCGCTGTAACTCGTTAACGGAGATTTGCTGCATTATGGTGTTGATGTCATTTCAACGAGATTAACGCTGACAGCACTAGTGGGAACACAACGAATATGACTGCACATTTATGCCGACATCATCCTAGTGCAAAGACAAGTGGAAGCAGACAAAAACAACAAGCACGCATGCTACAAACTTTACCCGAATTATTTAGACAGCCATTAGCACACGATTCTCCTTATGGGGACCTGATATGTTTAATATGCTGCTGAGAATATAGCCCAGAAGAAGCGTATAGTATAGCTTTTATTTTGGAAAGACCCATTTCTCTGTAATAAACTCTCTTTTCCAAAGATGAGTGATTCCTCGATCAGATAGATTTATTTTTTTTCATTATTTGTTGTTTCAGCAACATTAAATTTAAAAACTGTACTTTTGAGTTAAAATATATATTTATAATTTTAATAAATGACAAATTATTTAGGCATGAACATTTTTTGTATTGAAAAAATATTGAACCGTGGCACCAAGGTATCGAACCGAACCGTGAATTTTGTGTATCGTTGCACCCCTAATTTATAGATCTATATATCATGCAGCAACATTAATCCATGTACACTTGAAGCTAATTTGAAACTATGGGCTAAATAACTCCTGGCAAATAAAGTGGACGGGACCTGCAATAGTCATTGATAGTCTCTTCAGGTGAGCAACTGAAGAGACTATCAATTAATATTTTTGATTGACATATGACCTGCAATGATATATATTAGAGGATCGCACACCTGAAAGCAGCCAGTTGGCAGCTTCAAAGCAAATTGGTACCAGTGCGTACGTGACATAGTGTTTATTTGGACTTGTGTTTCTGACTTCTGACCAAAATGAGAATATTATATTTTTCATTGTTTCTACCCTATCTGAGCTATTGTGTTGAAGTATGGGGGAATACATACGTGACTAATATGAAACCATTATATTTATTACAGAAGAGAGCGCTTCGAATTATGCATAATGTTAAATATAGAGAACACACTAATAATTTGTTTATAAAATTGAAATTGTTAAAACTAGAAGACATAGTGAAATTACAGACTTTAACTATTATGTTTAGGGCGAAAAATAAAACACTACCTCTTAAGTTACAAAGTTTATTTGTATTGTGTTCAGAAAACGGGGACGGCAGAAGGAAGTTTTATTTTAAGCACCGGTTTGCTCGAACCACGCAAAGGCAAATGTGTCCAACAGTCATAGGCATAAGAAACTGGAATTCTCTCAGTGATCATCTTAAGTGTTGTATAAATGTTTCTCAATTTAAAATCTGCTATAAGAATAAAATGATAAACCAATATGAAGAAGTTGAAAAGAATAGAATTTAATTGTAGATAAATGATCCTTTTAGTTTGATATTTAGTGGTATTGCTCATTGTTGAGTATATTGTTCTGTTTGCTTTGTTTTGTTTTGTTATGTGCAGAAAATTGTCATAGTGTAATTTTGGTTGCCTACTTGTATTATCACAGATAGGGGGCAGGTATCAATAAGAATTTATTCTTCTTCCTGCTCCTTTTCATGCATGGAAACAGTGTTACTTTAATTGAAAGGAAGGTTGTGTATGGGAATGCATTACTACTGTACCATGTGTGAAACAAAAAAATAAAAAAATAAAATAAATAAAATAAATTATTCTAATTCTATCAACTATCACCAAACCTTTGTGTAAAGTATCTAGTTTAGCTAGAATGATCTAGATTGCTCCACTTTATATACTTTTTTGACAAATTTCAAATAGGAGCACAGGCAGTTTACCTGAGTTTTAAAAATCCAGTGAAGCTGAGTCCTAAATTAAAGTACACTAATACCAAAGCAGTCAGAAAACAATAGTTTCAAATGGTAAAGGAAAACCATAGAATCTACACAAGAGAAGTCACCATGAAACAATGACTTCAAACATTTGCTTTTTTGTTAGGAGACTTTTTTGTGTGTATGTGCTCTTATGTAAAAGTTCTCCAGGCTCACTGAAGGTCTTTCAAATTCGTTCTGTAAATATTTCATGTTGGTGTCCGCAACATTATTTACTCTGGTCCAAATCAGTTGATGAGTTTTTAAACTAAACCTTTTGGTGATTTGGTTTCTTTTCACACAGAGAAAAAGTAAAGGAAATTTAACAAATTTGAAAGTGAATGTCAAGAGTTTGGAACCACACCACCACCTTTGAAGGGTCTTGTTTTGGTCCACAGCCAAGTGTGATTACTGTGTTCATACCTGCACAAATGAACACCACTAAGGGGAGAAACAAACAAGTACCAAATTAACCAGTTTTGTGTTGACACATAACACACAACAAAGAAACACTGTATCTTAAAATGCGAGACATAATACTGTACTTTTTCATCAACAAGCCGTTTCCCAAAAAGCTCTTAGCTGAAACCTTTGCATATCTCAACATGGTGTCCAGTGTGTCCTTAAATGTTTGAGGAAACTGGCGAAGAGGAAGGCAAACAAATAAGTGGCAGGTCTAAAAAACACACACCTCAGTCAAAGTCTGGACACAGCTTCTCATTTAATGGTTTTTCTTTATTTTTACTACTCTCTAGATTGTAGATACATACTGAAGACATCAAATATATGAAGGAAAATATATGGAATTATGTAGCAAAAAGAATTGATAAATTTGTCATATATTTTACATTCTTTAAAGTAGCCAACCTTTGCTTTGTTGACAGTGCTGCAAACTCTTGGCCTTCTCTCAATGAGCTTCATGATGTAGTCACCTGAAATGGCCTGTATTTATATAGCGCTTTACTAGTCCCTAAGGACCCCAAAGCGCTTTACATATCCAGTCATCCACCCATTCATGCACACATTCACACACTGGTGATGGCAAGCTACATTGTAGCCACAGCCACCCTGGGGCGCACTGACAGAGGCGAGGCTGCTGGACACTGGCGCCACCGGGCCCTCTGACCACCACCAGTAGGCAACGGGTGAAATGGTTTCGCTTTACAGGTGTGCCTCGTCAGGGTTCATTTGTGGAATTTCCTGCCCTCTTAATGGAGTTGGGACCATCAGTTGTGTTGTGTAAGTTAGTACACAGCTGAGTACAAAGCCTTATTTGACAACTGTTAGAATTTTTATTATGGCAAGACCCAAATAACTAGGTAAAGAGAAATGACAGTCCATCACTACTTTAAGAACTGAAGGTCAGTCAGTCTGGAAAATTGCTAAAACTTTGAATGTGTCCCCAAGTACAGTCGCAAAAACCATCAAGCGCTATGACGAAACAGGCTCACATGAAGACCGCCCCGGGAAAAGAAGACCAAGAATCACCTCTGCTGCTGAGGATAAATTCATCCAAGTCACCAAACACACCTCCAGCCTGTGTTAGGGCTACGGAGAGTGACGGAGAGATGAACCAGAAGACCTGGCATCTACAGTCACCTGACCCAAACCCAGTGGGGATGGTTTGGGATAAGATAGAAGCACTTGTTGGCAAAAGGGCCAACAAGGGCCAACAAGTGCTCAGCATCTCAGGGAACTCCTTCAAGACTGTTGGAAAACCATTTCAGGTGACGACCTCATGAAGCTCACCAAGAGAATGCCAAGAGTGAGCAAAGCAGTAATCAAAGCAAAGGGGGGCTATTTTGATAAGAATCTAAAATATAAAACGTGTTTCTTTTTGGTTTACTGGTTTACTGTCATGAAAATATAGAAAAATAATTAAATGAGAAGGTGTGTCCAAACTTTTGACTGGTAGTGTATGTGGAAGACCATTTACTTAGAAGGAAAAAGAAAGAGGTACAGCTGGCCCTTCAGTTGATCCATCTACTGTTTGTTTTCCTAATTTATCAGTTGGCAATCTTTTGTTATGATGAGTCCCGATGAGAGGAAACAAATATACACAAAGTAAGAAACAAAGGAAAGAAAGTTAACTGAAGTACTCACAGTTGCACTGTGATGAGTTCATTTAGTTCTGGCTTTCTCTTACTCCCTGACTTAACAAAAACACACAGAAACACCCCAATAAAGGCTTCTAGTTTCTAATGATGCAGTAAACACACCAGGTTTCCACCACGTTCTGAGCTTCTCCTTGATCTTTTTATATGCAAGAACCTGTTGCCGCCAGCAACACCAGCCCCAGTGAGAGTGCACACATGTACAGGTAGTAAAATCAGCTCCAGTGCTTTTTGTTTGATGTTTGTTAGTCCTGACCTGAACACAGCTGGAACAGTAGCACTGATAGAAAAATACTAAAGATTTTATCCTGTTAACATTTATTTAATATAGATTTGCATTTTTTAATTTCCCAGTTTACCATCAACAAGTTGTATAGAGAGCACAGTACAGCTATCAGTCTTTTATCTGTTTATGGTTATCCTTAACATCTTTACTTTGAAAAAGACTTTTAAAAAGCCAGCAATTACAAGTTAATTATATGTTTAATTACTGTCTTTTTTTTTTCAAGTTAATGCATTTAGCATTTTTTTAAAATCATATTTAATTTAAGTATTGCAAAACTACAAAGTAGCAGCGACACTGCAATGATCAATGGCAACTCTGCATTCACCAACGAGCTGAACGAGTTCTACGCCCATTTCGAGGTTAGCCAGGCAGCTAGTGCTGACTGCAGCCTGAAAACAGAGGACGGTCACATCATCCGCGAGGAAAGGGGGACCAGCATCGGGTAGCACGACATCCAAGCTGAGAGTGAACACCAGGAAAGTGGCGGAACCAGGCAGCATCATCAGCCATCTGCTGCGTTGCTGTGATGAGCAGCTAGCAGGTGTGTTCATGTCCATCTTCATTGAGTCGCTGGCTACGTCTGTGGTCAACTACCGACAAGTTGCACTGACTTTGTTGGTTATGAAGGTGTTCGAGAGGCTGCTGAAGAACATCATCTCCTCCTCCATCCCAAGCACCACAGACCCGCTTCAGTTTGTCTACCGACCATCTCCCACGTCCTGCACACCACTCTCAGCCATGTGGACAAGAAAAAGGGTAAATGTGTGAGATTGATGTTTGTAGATTACACTTCAGCGTTCAACACAATAGTGCCCTGCAGACTGTTCACAAAGCGCTAGGATCTAGGACTCAACAGCCAACTCTGTGCATGGGTGTTGAACTTCCTCACTGGCAAGTGTGTCTCTGACAACATCACCACCTCTGACAGCATCACCACCAACACGGGAGCACCACAGGGGTGGTGTACTCTCGCCACTGCTCTACTCCCTCTATACCTCAGACTGTGTGTCCACCCATGGCTCTAATACCATCATAAGGTTTGTTGATGACACAGTGGTGTTCGGCCTCATCTCCAACAATGATGAGATGGCCTACATGAATGATGTGAAGAACCTGGCATCATGGTGTCAGGACAACCACCTCCAGCTGAAGGTGTGAAAGACCAAAAAGCTGGTGGTTGACTTCAGGAGTAAGCACTGAGTCTACAAGCCCCTTATCATCAACGGAGCTCCAGAGGAGAAGGTGCTGTCCTTCAAGTATCTACAGTGTCTACATCTCGTTAGACCTAACATGGTCTTGTCACATTCATTTCCAGACCAAAAAGGCTAGGCAGCAACTGTACCATTGCCGACAACTGAGGAAGTTCAGGGTCTCTCTAGTGATCCTCAGGACTTTCTAATTAAGCATTGTGGAGCGCATCCTCACACAGAACATCAAATCCTGATATGGGAAAAGGTGTGTTCAGGATCAAAAAGCTCTTTAGAGAGTCATCTGTGCGGCAGAACGCTGCTGCAGGTCTGTTCTCCCTTCCCTACAGGACATTTACACCAGGAGATGTTGATCTAGAGCAGCTCAAATATTAAAGGACTTGTCCCATCCCAGTAATAAACTGTTCCAACTTCTGCAATAGGCTGAAGGTTCAGCACCATTAAGGCAAAAACAGAGAGACTCAAGAGGAGCCTCTATCCTCTTTAGGATAGCACCGTTTACACTACTCTGGTCAGTCTGTTGAATTACTCTGTTTATATTACTCTGGTCACTTGTTTACTAGGGGTGCAACGATATTCGTATCGATATTGAACCGTTCGATACAGTGCTTTCGGTTTGGTATGCATATGTATCGAACAATACAAAATTTGTAATTTATTTCATCAACTTTCCTTCTGACGATGCTGTCTGTGTTGAGCGCTCAGTGAATCTGCATTCGACTACTCCGCCTAGGCTACACTGTCGAGCGCAGATCCGCTGAGCGCTCAACACAGACAGCATCGTCAGAAGGAAGAGTGCAGGGTAAGCTAGCGAGACAGAAGTTAAGCTCTCCTTGCAACATGGCAAATTGAACCTCCCCCACCCTCATTCAGATCTGGTTTTCATGTGATGTATGACCCTGAAGGTAAGCGAGTCATGGACTAAAGTAAAACAGTATGTTGGATGTGCCACGCAATGCTCAATTACATGGGTGGGAGCTAGTGTGTTAGCGCAGTTAGCGCAGTTAGCTCGTTAACGTGTTGGCCGTCTAGCCCCATGCACGGGGCGATCAGGGGTAGCTCGTTAATGGAGATTTGCCGTGTTGTGGCGTTAACGTCATTTCAACGAGATTAACCTGAAAGCACTAGTGGGAACACAACGAATATGACTGCACATTTACAACATCCTAGTGCAAAAACAACAAGCATGCATGCTACAAACTTTAGCCGAGTCATTTAGACAGCCGTTAGCACATGATCCTCCTTATGGGGACCTGATATGTTTAATATGCTGCTGAGAATATAGCCCAGAAGAAGCGTATAGTATAGCTTTTATTTTGGAAAGAGCCATTTCTCTGTAATAAACTCTCTTTTCCAAAGATGCATGATTCCTCAATCAGATACAGGGCTCGCAATATCGCTAGCCCGACGTCCAGGGGCTAGTGATTTTTCCGGTCGGGCTACCAAAATCTATCTCTGCCCTGCCCGTCGGGCTATTGTAGGAAGGAAAAATATATGTCAATGCTTTTGCATTCTTTCGGAAATGTAGCTGGGTAATTATGTCATTGGCATCGGTGTGCCACTGTCAATATGTGACATATTGAAATCGCGTTTGAATTTGCGCTTGTTTTTTTGCTTTCACTTTGCAATCGCTCAGACAGTACTGATTGGTGAGTGATGATAATTTGTGCACCAATTCCTCTGACATCGTCTTATTAATCGTTAGCTTACTACACAAACATGACAAGTGAAATCTCCCGCAGCAAGCTTAAACATGTGAGAGGTTGATCACGCAGAGAATCGCTGAGCGTTATGTGTGTGTAAAAGCAGCAGGATGTATATTTTAGTTCTGCTGAGCCAAATAAGACAGGTCAGGGTGAAGAAGTGACAGCCAAAGAAAAGCTTACCACAAAACGGAAAAGTTATGACAAATCAGACTATAAGGCAAAAAGAAAGTGGAGCTTTATGGTTTCATGGACAAAATAATTTCTGTGGCTGCAATATGATGAGCTATATAACCAGGGCTGCACATAAGTGGTCCGCAGGTGCGCATTCACTGTCAAAATAAAAAACACGCACAAGGGTTAGGGTTAAATTTAAAAACTGTACTTTTGAGTTAAAAAATATATTTATAATTTTAATAAATGACAAATTAAAAAGGCATGAACATTTTTTTGTATCGAAAAAATATCGAACCGTGACACCAAAGTATCGAACCGAACCGAACCGTGAATTTTGTGTATCGTTGCACCCCTAGTGTTTACTCTACTGCACTGCTCTGTCAATACATTACTGTGCTAAAATGGCACAAGACACTTTAACATTCCATTCGCACAATGTACATTTTCAGATTTTTAATTTAAAGATTTCCAGATTTTTTAAATTTAACTTTCTTACTGCATATATTGTCTCATTTTGCACAGTAAAAGGAGGATTTCAGGACACACTTTACTGTGTGTTGCACTCATATGACTATGCATGTGACAAATAAACATTCTTGAATGTACTCATTTAAAATTGGGCTGCTCTTACCACAGCTGAAGCTTTGAGATTTTACAGTGATTTTACGCCTACTAAAAGAAAACACTCTTAAAAACTCTTATATCTCTTAGTTTTTATTTTCACTTGACTCCATTACCCACAATATACATTATCTGCATTCTACTTTCATTTTTCTAGTGTTTTCTACTGTTGTCATTTTTAAATGCGTTGTGGTTGGCTATATACACAGCCCTCATTATTACTTATTTTAGTAATTTGTGATAGGTCGCTTTATTACCCAGTCTTATGGTTCAGTATTAGGTCTGCTGCCAAATTATTAAATCATTAGTTGCAGATATTATGCTCATGTGGTAATTATTCATATGATTAGTATATGTAGTCACATTAGACTGAAACAAATAACAAAAACAAAATTACAGATCTGTTAAAAATCCAGACCTATCTGTATCTACCATGAATTAGAAAATGACAAGAATGAAAATAACACAGCCTACAGCTGCTTTCAGCTATGTTTTACAGGAGTTTTAATAGAAGAGCACCAGTGTCAGTAATGTTAATAGCAGCATAGTAAACCGGTACCTAAAGACACACGTTATCTCTTCTCTCCTCACTGTACCACTGAATGAAAGGAGGCTTTTAAAAAGCTCTTCACACCTGCGTGGCCAAACTGTGGAGAAAAGGGAGTTATAGTTGCTGACAGACAGCTAGATTTATTTCTCAGTAGAAGCCTGAAGGATTATTGCCTTTTAGGATAAAAGGGTATTTTAACATAACGCCTGCTGTCAGAAAAAAGAAAGAAAGAAAAGACAAGTGGTCATTCAATCCGCACACGTAGGCAAATAAGACTTTTCAAGTTCTCTCAGTCGGAGGACCATTAGTTCCCAACATACGCACATAAATATACACACACACGCAGTCTCTAATTTGACGTGTATTTATAGTAGTCTGAGTGGCCTGGACACCACAATGGATGGAGGAAAATGTAGAGGCGTGATTACACACTACTATTCCCAGCCCTCCCCCTCCCTTCCTTTAAGTAGCACACCAAGTCTTTACTGTTCATGCTGAAAGGTCAAGAATAAAGAATCCTACTTGATCTCAACATAATTAAATTCAAATATGCAGAATAACAATAACAAGTAATACTAGTTCTGCAAGGGTAAAGTGGTGGAACAGCATAATGATTACATGAAAATGAGGACTACCATTTTTTTTAACCATTGTACATTTGCACCACTTCTAGTTTTAGATGATTTAGGAGCTCTCCAAGAAACTTGAGCACAATTTATCATTCCAGCATGGAGTACAAAGCAAGGACCATAATAAAAATACCAAGCACAAAAAAGATTCAATTTACTGGCATAAACTTCTGGACAAAAGTATTAGACCACACCTTTTTTTATGTAGCTGTTTTCAGTCCCTTTGCCTTAATGGGATTCCATTGCTGATCTGCTCCTGACTCAGTACTTTGATTCATATGGTTCAGTCTCAAAGGACTATGAACTATGAAAGTTCCCCCTATTACTGATAAGGTTTCCGAAAGAGACTCAGGCGCAGGCCAGGGTTTTCCTTTAAGCGAAGGACAGTGCGTTTATTTACAGTGAACACATACACCAAGTGGCTATATACAACGTGCAGGGGAAACGGGTCCGGGTCGCCAGGGTCCGTGGGAAACAGGGTTGGGAGAAGGGTGTTCCACACTTTCTGTACAAAAACGTTCCCCCTCAATCACTCCTCTCCGCATCGGGTTCCAAAAACGATCTACACACAAAACGTCGGGTTAGCAGAATAATTATAAGACATTCTCAAGGTACAGGTTAGCAGAAACACAAGTCTAACAGACACTGATAGCTCAACGATCCAGCGAAGACTAGTGCAGACTCGCCATCTAAGTAGTGCAGTAATCAGCTGGGATCAGCGGCCGGTGTGGTGATGAGCAGGTGTGTGGGCCAGCAGCGGGAGCACGCAGTGAGCATCGCCGTGGCGAGAGAGAGAGAGAGTGAGAGAGAGAGGGCGAGAGCGAGAGAGCAAACAAACCACAAACATATTGCCCAATAGAGGATTGACCAGCGGGGCACAGGGACCATGACAATTACTGTGTCTAGGAATTAAGAGGGTAAGTAGCAGCTAAATGCTGCTAATCAAATTCCCTTGATTAACTTGGGGCAGGGATAGCTCAGTAGGTAAAGTGGTCGCCCCATGATCGGAAGGTCGGCGGTTCGAATCCACTTAACGGCTACCCTGAGGTACCCCTGAGCAAGGTACCGTCCCTACACACTGCTCCCCGGGCGCCTGCTTAGTGGGCTGCCCACTGCTTCACAGAGTGAATGGGTCAAATGCAGAGAAAAACAAGTAATTTCCCCATGGGGATCAATAAAGTATCCATTATTATCACCAACTGCCAGTGTTGGGAAGGTTACTTTTAAAATGTATTCTATTACAGAATACAGAATACACGCCCCAAAATGTATTCTGTAACGTATTCCGTTACGTTACTCAATGAGAGTAACGTATTCTGAATACTTTGGATTACTTAATATATTATCGTGCTTTTTACAACAACGTGAATGTACTATTGCTGTGTGATTTATTACTATTACTGAAGGTCCGTGACTCCGAACTGTAGTAAAGGGACCTCTGACTAATACGGGGTCCCTGTTGGCTCGTAGCCGAAAACTAGCTTTACTTTGTTGTGTGGGTCAACTTTTCTGGCGAGAGACAGAGAGAGGCGTTGAAAGGCTGCTCCAACGGAACTTATTGTTTTCGGAGGAAAACACGAACACGGTGTACAGTCGAGTCTTAATAGCTTACTTACAACTGGGCTCGTCAGGCACTCTTCTTGGCTGAAGTGGTTATTATTACATTTATATGCTTCCAGCTCCCGTTTTTCCTCGATGACAACTCGTACCTTTCCACTCCCCTTTTTCTCCTTCCTCGCGCTCACAGACACATAACGTGTATGGCAGTCCATTCTCCCTGCAACACGGACTACACTGCCCATGATGCTACATTCTTTAGAGCTATGCTTGTAGCATTCTGCCTGTTAGCTTAGCACAACAACAACAACAACAACAACAACGAAAAGGCGCTCTCTCACCCAGGAAACACACAGTCGCAGAGAGAGAGAGAGAGCGTCGCCCTGTAACCATGGGAACCGTAACGCTGCCGCCTGGAACAACAGAACGTAGCTGTCAAACAAAACCCAAACAGTCCTGACCCGCGACAAAATGAAACAGGAAAGTACCGCAGTGTAATCCATTTATTTCAACAAAGTAACTGTATTCTGAATACCACCTTTTTAAACGGTAACTGTAACGGAATACAGTTACTCATATTTTGTATTTTAAATACGTAACGCCGGTACATGTATTCCGTTACTCCCCAACACTGCCAACTGCGACTATTTGTATAAAGAAGGAGTTTTGGCAGTTTGAAGGTCTGGAGCGTTCAGGTGTGTATTAACACAATGCTGTCAGTGCAATATTTTCAGGAAGTCTCAGCCAGTCAGGCTATATACTCAAATATAGGCAGCAAAACACAAGAGCTACATTTCAGGTAATGACAGTTCAGTTATAAAAAGACTGAACAATTAAAGCATGTCTTTCACAGGTTACCAGAAAAAAAAATCTACTCTCTAAACAGAAAATGATACTTATATGTAGGGATGGGTATCGTTTAGGTTTTATCCGATACCGGTGCCAAATCGGTACTTTTGAAACGGTGCCGGTGCTTAAACGGTGCTCGAACCGGTGCTTAAAGAATGGAGAACACAAACTTTGTCCAAAAACCTCTCATGTTCAGCTGGTTTTTTTTGTAAAAAGATAACAATGTGTGCCTTTTCTGCAGCTATGGGGCATATAAGGCATCACTCTTGGCTGGAAGCAGTGCTTAATCAATAGAAAAAACACAAACTTTGTCCAAAAACCTCTCATGTTTAACTGTTTCCCACTTTTTCTTTGGTCATTTTAGCCTTTTTGGCCAGGGTGAAGGGAGTATCTGCCATCATCTGCCAGGACTCTATTCTTCGGGTTTTTGGGGGATGTTGCTCCGGGTCCGATAACTGGCAACCCACCCAACGTGCACGGTGTGAGGTCTCGCAGCAAGCTATCAAATACGGCGCATTTCTGGGCTTTTAAAAAAAACGCTATGCGTCGCCAGGTGTTTCATCGGATTTGAGGTGTTACCTCCTTTGACAGTATCACAGTATCAGCTTAAAGCACTTGTTGCTGCTGAGTTTGCATATTTTGCTGTGAAGTACAGCCAGACTTTTGACCGCTTCGCCTTGGACATTTTTAATCTGTAGCTCTGCTCTAACAGAACGTACGTACCCGGCCCCGCCTACTATCCTCGGAAACGTAAAATGATTGGCTAGAAGTTTATCACAGCTCAGGAAAAAAAAGCACCGAAATAAAGCACCGAAATGTGCGCTGCTTTTCGGTCTGGTTACTACCGTTTATGTCAGAACCAGTGCCATCATGGCACCGGACACCGGTACCCATCCCTACTTATATGTGAATAAATAATGTCTTTCTAAACAATTTTCTTTGGCCAGAAGAGACAAAAACAGAGGTGGTTGGCACTGCTCTATATTTAATGAAAACCAAACACAGCGTATCAGCACGGTGGTGGAGGAGTGAGGACGTCGCCTTATTTTGGAGCCATAGTATTGCATTTGACCACAAACACCTTGGTTTATCAGAGTACCTTTTCAACAGCGAAAGTGTGGCTAAAATTGGGTCATGCAACAGAACAATGATCCCAAGAATGACACGACGAAAACAGACAATCAGCAAACAGTCACTCAATCTACTAACGTAAGGACTCGACTGTTTCCATTTCAGAGAAATCTCAGTTAATGTGAAACTTTGAAAGAAATGAAGCAGTGGAGAGTTTTGAGAGTTTAAGGGATACATTTGTGTTTCCATGTAGCTTTAATTTTTTTAATTTGCTTTCCACAAAGTCCCGCACTCTGTTTGGATTGAAACATGCCGATATGAAAGATTATGCAAGGCAATATTAATCAAGTAAAAAACACTAGAAGCACACCTCATAGCCTTTTTAATAGAAATAATCTACTTACTGTGTGTGTGTGTGTGTGTGTGTGTGTGTGTGTGTGTGTGTGTGTGTGCGCGCAATTTGCACTCAAACACCTGCCAGGTTCTGGAAGGACACAAGGGAAGGAAGAGAAAGGGCCTTAAATTTCCAGTGGTTGCGTTTACTGTGCCTCCAGAAATATCAGTTATGACAAATTCCTTTCATGTGTTCAAGTCATCACACACACACACACACACATTTTAAGGTATGATCTTCAGTGAAAATGAACCAACGCCAGGTATTTTTGGCTCATTTGGAATAATTTTTCCACTTGCTGCTCCAGCAGAATGTGTGTGCATGGACACTGGGACACTGGTGACAGAGAGAATTTCTGGAAAACTGCCCTCTATCATCTCCTCTTGCCAAAAGACTGAAGAGCAGATATTTGTCTCAATATTTTGTTTTTATTCTGTCACCAAAATTGAGCTTAACACAAGCTGTGCATAAATTTAGAAGTTCATCAATTTCCTGTTGCACCCTCCATTGCTGTTACTTAACCTGGCTGCAACTTGCACACCAAGCAATTTTTTTAAGATTTACTAATAACTTGCTCATCTAAATCTGGTCACTCCTGGGTACAGAAAACGAAAATATTGATGGCTGCAAAGCTTAAGTGGAGGATTAAAAACCAAGGGTCCATGTTTTATATATTTAGTATCAGGTTAAATCCACTGGAGTTGGATGGTTGAATTTATTTAGTCATTTCAAATGCTGCAAACTCCAAAGTAGTGACATTTAAAAAACGTTTCATTTTCCCACACATTTTCACACACATATGCTCCAGCACACTGATCAGTGCACATGCCCTCACATCAGCTCCTTTGTCCACGTGGAGAAAGTAAAAGTAGCAGGTTTTTCAATCAGGCAGTGGGATGATACACACAGACACGCACACACTTTAAATGCATATATGCGTTCTTCATGCTATGGCACTGTATCAATTAATACAGGAAGACTATCACTGCAACTGACCAATCAGGATGTTGTGATGTCAATATTAAGTCAAGGAAAATTAGCAAAGGAAGGGTATCACAACAAAGTAAATATGGAAATATTATTTTCATACCATGATTAAGTTTAGAAGTCTGTACACTAAAACTACCTGGTTATGTTTAAAAATGGGGTCATTAAGGTAAACTCTATTAAAAAGCCCTTCTGGATTGGTGTTCTGGCAAAAGGCACTGAAGGCAAACACTGTCCACGTGAAGTCTTCTCCCCCAAGTTGTAAAGTTGAGACATCAGTAAACTGTAACTGGTCCGATACACTGATGATCCTGACAACTGTTAATAAGATGTAAGAAGAAAACCAAACAACAATATCTGTGTGCGCATTTGTGTTGTTTGCTCCAACATCTTTGTCATACTGTAGTTCTTTTTAGCCTTTTCATTGAGTATGATGAAAAGTGACTTACTAATATCTTCTCTTAATCTTTTAAAGTGTAAACAGTTTTATGAAGTCCCAACTGAAAAAAAAGGAGAAAGAAAAACAAACTCTAGCCTGAGTTTTCATTTAGGGTGTTATCAGAGCTCTGTATCCCTCTCTCTTTGTCTCATTCTAAATGTTCCTTCTTAATTGTCCTTCAATACCTGACACCACATGATAATGAGGCATGACTAAACAAAAACATTTTCCCCATTCCACACATTTAATGCTCATCTGAGATTCCTTCCTCATCCTCACAAACACACACACACACACACACACACACACACACACACACACACACACACACACACACACACACACATATACACCTCTTTCAGTATAGCTAAACCACTAATCATAGGAAAATAACAGGGGTAAGAGCATGATCATAAAACCACATATTTCTCCCTCCTGCTTCCATAATGTCACATATTACAGGCATGTGAAACACCTGCTTCAGAGCACACAAGCGGCACGATGAGAGTGTGAGATAAGAGATAAGGAGAGCCGGGTTTAGGCAGGGAAAGGGGGGATCTTTAGGGGATGTGGACAAGCATGAAATTTGAAGGGTTTAAACAGGACAGAGAAGCACTAATAGAGGAATGTGTTTAAAGGTGTATAATTATTCAGCAATACAATTTCCAGCACATTGCGTTAGCTATTAACACTCAGGAAATCTTGTTAAATTTCTGCTTCAGCATTTTCTCTGTTGGCTCTGTTCTTAGGCTCATTCACATGAGTGGCCATCTTTCAAACCATCTTTCTGAGTAAATACACCTATTTAAACATCCTACATGACCTCCTTCTCCAGCTATTGCATTACAAGATTTTCAGCAAACTTGATCTCTGAACTCATCAAGGTTATCAAAATTTGAACCTGTACTGAGTTTTTAGTAGATGCACCGATGTTATTACTCTGTTACTGCGTTCCCAAATGATCAGATTAGTGTCCATGCTGCCCGATGCCAGCCCACACCCAGGTATGCACCATCAGTGAACAACAACTGGTAAGTAATAATATTCAGACATTTGTGTTCAGGAGCACAAAAAAATAGAAAATTTGTGTCAAACAATCAAACAATAATGTTGTATTAGCTATTATTGTATTAGTCCACTTCAGTTGTTTCTTGCACATTCCTGCTCAGTTCGTATATACATTTGAATGCTTGGAAATTTTCCTAACCTTGAAATTTGCTTTCCGTGCCTCTGGAATAAAACTTAAAGGTGTTTTAAATCTCTAACGTCTTGTGCTGCTGAAGAGGTTAAATCTACATCTGAACCTCAGCTATCTTGAGGATCATAGGAACCCTTCCTTTTAGTGATCAGAAGCTCCAGTGTGTAAATCCACAGATGCTAAAAGTCACTGAGTAACAGTGCAATAAATCAGTAGTCAAGTAAAACTAATGCATTTTAACTGGAATAATTAAAAGAAAAACCCAAGCAGGTTATTAGGTATTTTCTAAACCTAATAAAGAAGTTTTACTGCCTAAATCTTCTGCCTTTAAGGGCTGAGAAAAGTCTGTTTATGTTCATGCACATGAAGCATTAGCTGTGAGACTGATGTGATAAAGAATCATGTTCGTGTAAAAATGCCCAGGAACACGGAAAAAGGGAAAGATTCATATCCAAAAATTCATTTTGTGACAATTTCATGATCTGCTGTGAGTCTCATTTTTTTAAGTATTTGTTTTGTTTTGTTTGTCTTTCCATAAAGGACAGGTCATCAGTAAATATTTTTAATCTGAGATAAAAAACTGTAGGAAAGAGAGAAAAAGGACAAAGTGAACCTGCAGCAACAGAAGGCAAAAGGAAGAAACGAATAAAAATACAGTGAACTGCACAAAACTATGCATGTGTGTTTAATTATTTAATTGTGATTATACTTAAAATACAGAAAATGATTGACTTTCAAGTAACACACACATTTTTGAATTATCTCTGAGTATCAGTTGTGTCAGAAGAGTATTTAAAGGGAACCCCCGCTATTAAGACATGTTTGCGCTATAATATGTACTGTGCTTTCAATAACACATATGTGGTATTAAAATACACCAAATGTTTTCCTTTTAAGCACATTTTATATTAACAACCGATTTACAAGTAGGTCGCCATTGTTATTTACTTCTCAATGCACTCTGGGTAGTGATGTCATACAGTTGCATCGCATCCAGTTCACAGTTAGCAGCGCACTGGAAATGGCTTCTGTTCAACCTTTCCAGTTTGAACCAGAGCGAACCGAGTGAGATAATGAAAATAGTCAACCAGCACTTAGTTTAGATGAAGATGAAAACAATACGCCACACGAGGATGAGAGAGTGACGGAAAACTACTGGTGTCTATGCGGCTACTGCTTTCCAATGGCAACGGCGACTGATCTTTAAGATGGCGCCGGTGAGGTCGGCTGCCGTCACGACTGCTCCGACCACTTTTTCTTTGTCTTTGTTTTTTAAGTTAGTTTTCAGCGTTTCTAAATCGGCAAAATCATCACCATTGGGTACATTAGGTATGACAGTGACACTCTTGTTTCTATTGGTTTACAATGTACTCACAATTCGAAGTTTTTAACTCCGGATCCGAGCTGGCCGAGTGAGATCTCGAGGGAGAACAAAGGGAAGCGGCGGCGGCCTAGAGGGAAGCGAGCCGGCGTCAGGAACAGGCTGAGAGCTCGTGCACACCTCTGCCTAGCATCCTGCTCGCCAACGTCCAGTCACTGGAGAACAAGCTTGACGACCTCAGGGCCAGGATAAAGTTCCAGAGAGACATTCGGGACTGCAATCTCCTCTGCTTCACCGAGACATGGCTGAACCCAGCGGTGCCGGACCACGCCATCCAGCCGGCCGAGTTCTTCTCGGTTCACCGCATGGACAGGACACGGGACTCGGGGAAGTCAAGGGGAGGCGGCGTGTGTTTAATGGTGAACAACAACTGGTGCAACAGTGCGAACGTTGTTCCTCTCACACGCTCCTGCACACCAAATCTGGAACTACTGTCCATCATGTGTCGTCCTTTTTATCTACCTCGGGAATTTACATCGGTCATTGTAAGTGCCGTTTATATTCCACCACAAGCGGACACGGTCACCGCCTTATGCGAGCTGCATGAGGCACTCACACAGCACCAGACACAACACCGGGACGCTGCGCTTATTGTGACGGGGGACTTTAATAGCGCCAACCTCAAACGCGCAGCGCCGAACTTTTATCAACACATCACCTGCCCCACCAGAGGTGAAAGGACACTGGACCACTGCTACACTACGGTCAAGGACGGCTACAAGGCACAATCCCGCCCCCCGTTTGGCAAATCTGATCACACCGCCATCTTCCTCATGCCAAAATACAAACAAAGGCTGAAACAGGAAGTTCCGGTTCAGAGGAAGGTCGCGTGCGGGACGGATCAATCGGTGGCCGCGTTACAGGACGCACTCGATGACGCAGACTGGGGCATGTTCAGAAACAGCTCCGACGATGACGTCAACGTGTTTACGGAAGCGGTTGTGGGATTCATCGGGAAACTAGCGGATGATACCGTGGAGACAAAGACTATCACAACGTTTCCCAACCAGAAGCCGTGGGTGGATAAAACCATCCGCGACGCTCTGAGATCCCGCACCGCTGCCTACAACACGGGACTCATGACGGGGGACATGGACCCGTACAAAGCCGCGTCATATAACGTGCGGAGGGCGGTGAAAGAGGCGAAGCAGCGATACGGGAGGAAACTAGAGTCACAACTCCAACAGAGTGACTCTAGGAGCCTGTGGCGGGGACTAAGGACAATAACGGACTATAAAGCACCAACAACCGGTATGACAACGTGGCCGTGACTCTGGCAGACGAGCTGAACACTTTCTATGCTCGCTTCGAGGCTGCAGCTAAGGTCTCCAACAATGCTAGTGTTAGCGGCGCTAACGGCTGCAGACAGGAAGATACTGCCAGCACCGGAAACGTGCTCGTCATCTCCGAGCATGAAGTAAGGAGAGCCTTCAAGAGAGTGAACACCAGGAAAGCAGCAGGACCAGACGGCATCCCAGGTCGTATCCTAAGAGACTGCGCATACCAGCTAGCTCCTGTGTTCACTGAGATATTCAACATCTCTTTATCTCAGTCGGTGATCCCCACATGCTTCAAAGAGTCCATCATTGTTCCTGTCCCGAAGAAACCCCACCCTGCTTCTCTCAATGACTATCGCCCTGTAGCCCTCACCTCAGTAGTGATGAAGTGCTTTGAACGCCTGGTCAGAGACTTCATCATTTCTTCACTACCAGACACACTGGACCCACTACAGTTCGCTTACCGTCCAAATCGTTCCACAGACGATGCCATCTCTCATCTCCTCCACACATCACTCACTCACTTGGACACTAGAAGGGGGAATTATGTTAAAATGCTCTTCATAGACTACAGCTCTGCATTTAACACCATAATTCCCTCCACACTCACCACCAAGCTGGAGCATCTGGGACTCAGCTCATCTA
Organism: Astatotilapia calliptera; assembly: GCF_964374335.1. Classification (NCBI taxonomy): domain Eukaryota; kingdom Metazoa; phylum Chordata; class Actinopteri; order Cichliformes; family Cichlidae; genus Astatotilapia; species Astatotilapia calliptera. Next base: position 32,097,740 of record NC_137425.1, on the reverse strand, counting down.
TGTGTCAGTGGATCTCCAACTTCCTAACTGGCAGACCACAGGCAGTAAGGATGGGCGGACATGTCTCAGCCTCCACCACTCTCAGCACTGGAGCCCCCCAGGGGTGTGTTCTGAGCCCCCTGCTGTACTCTTTGTACACATATGACTGTGTGGCCACTACCAGCTCCACCACCATCATCAAGTTTGCTGACGACACCGTCGTGGTGGGCCTGATCTCTGATAACAACGAGACGGCCTACCTGAAGGAGATTAGGAATCTGGAGAACTGGTGCCAGAGGAACAACCTCCTTCTAAACGTCAGTAAGACAAAGGAGCTGATAGTGGACTTCAGCACTAAGCAGGAGAGGAACTACCAGACCCCCGTCATCAACGAGTGCCCAGTGGAGAGAGTGGACAGCTTCAAATACCTCGGAGTTCACATCACGCAGGACCTGTCATGGTCCTGTCACATCAACACCGTGGTGAAAAAGGCCCGACAGCGTCTCTACCACCTCAGACGCTTGAGAGACTTCCAACTGCCCTCCAAGGTGCTCAGGAACTTTTACTCGTGCACCATAGAGAGCATCCTGGCGGGAAACATCTTAACCTGGTTCGGGAACAGCACCATGCAGGACAGACGAGCTCTACAGAGGGTTGTGCGGTCAGCTGAGCGCACCATCCGCTCCGAGCTCCCTGACCTGCACTCAATCTACAGCAGGCGGTGCTGGACCAAGGCCAGGAAGATCGTGAAGGACCTCAGCCATCCCAACAACAGACTGTTCTCTCTGTTGAGGTCAGGAAAGCGATTCCGCTCCCTGAAGACCAACACAGAGAGACTGAGGAGGAGCTTCTTCCCGCAGGCGATACGGTCTCTCAATCACACCACCACACAGTACTGACCCACACATACAGTTCTTACACACACACTGGACTTTCTGGACATTGTTTTTGCACAACACTGGTCACTATATTCTTCATTTCCAGTTAATACTTGTACAGCTGCTGTTATTGTGTATATATTTATTTATATTTAGATTTCTTCATACATTCTTATATAGTTCTATATTGTGTATTGTGTATTTTGTTGTACAGTTATTTTATTTTCAACTTTAATTTATATATTTATCTTTATCTTATTCTTCCCAGTTAAATTTACCCTTCATTCTAATTTGTGTTGTACAGTTATTTCATTTTTAACCTTAATTTATATTCTATTCCTTCCTAGTTAAATTTACCCTTTTTAATTTTTCATATTTATTTCCCATCTTATTCATAGCCTTTTCCTTTTTTGTTTTCTTTAGGTCACGAGCAGTTGTCCAAGCATTTCACTACATATCGTACTGTGTATGACTGTGTACGTGACAAATAAAATTTGAATTTGAATTTGAATTTGAAAGCGTTTGTTGTAAAGCACTAAAACTTTGAAGCCGTATGGCTTAATCCAGATGTTCTTTGGGCAGCACTTGTTAGCCTCCATGACCGGTGTCCGGTCTTTAAGTGATAACGTGATGAATCCTGCTTCTGGGCCCAAAGTATTCTGCATTTAATAAGACTGTTGTGTTTTTAACATGTTTTAATGCTTTGTATCTTGTTCGATTTAATCTCAACAAGCCCCTAAAAACAGTCAGTGATCACTGAAGGCTTCTCACGGTTTTTATTACCGCTAATCGTTTTAAAGTTGAGTTTTTAAACCTTTACGATGTAACTAGCCCAGCCCATGCCGCAGTATGTTAATGACTAACCTCGTATTGTGGATGGATTTTCTAGGTAGTTCTCCTGACTGACGTTTGGTCCGTTTACAGGATCCTGCCATGTGATTGCATTTGCCCCTAACCATCGGGAACCCTCATCTTAACTTTTATCGAGTGGAAAAAAGTCCTCCGTTTGTTAGCGTTTGTCCTCCAGCTTTACTGTTATGCTAACATAGCTTTGTCACACTCGCGGTCACATAGCACATTGTTATATACCAGCTAGTCCAACTTCAGTAACCCTACAAACGTCACTGCTGTTTACTTTCCTGTCGTCATGTTATGTCGGAAGTGATAGCAGAGCTGTACGTTTGAATTTGATAATAAATCTAATAAATCAGAACATGGTATATTATATTTAGATGGAAGCTAGCGAGCTAACTCCCTGCTGACTTCTAACTCAGTTAAATATCATGAAATTCCGTTTTCATGGATGTTAAACTTAATTGTTACACCTAGCAGAGCAGCTACACTGATCATTTTATTACAGAGTTTGGGCTCAGACTAATAACGTCAGACTCAAAGGCCGGATAGTAGTGATATGCGGATTGATCCTGAAATATCGATTCCACCGATACCAATCATTTATGTTCTAGAATCGATTCTCACATTAAAATATCGATATTTCAGTAATTTAGGTTAAATTTGTAGTTTATCATTAACAGGAACACAGTGGAAAGAAACTATAACATTTGGATTGTCTACATTCAAAGGAACTACTTCCTCTTCCGCCTTTCATAGTCATGTGCGAAATATGGCTGTATAAATGTCTTGCAGCCCCCTGGCGCGCGCACTCACAACCGTGACTGAGCGTAATTGTGCGGACGTATTTTACCTCCACAAACAGCTGAGACGTGGTTTGCGATACATGTGGCAAAAAGTGAGGTGTTGTGGCCATACTTTCTCAACCTTGAGACCTCAGAATTAGGGAGACATTCAAAAGGGCTGTGCGGGGGGGATAAATATATTTTACAGGGTTTATTTATCGGATAAAATACGTTAGATGTCACCGTTATTATTGGCCGGCCCGGAAACAGTGGGGGTGTCCAAATTCAGAGGATGCTTCCACCTGAGGACGCGGCCTTTGCAGTCTAAAGAAAGCCGGGTAGTACGTCACGAGCTCCCTCGGTGGAGTGAAACTCTGCCGTCTGCTCCTTGCTGTCTAAAATATAACCGGGCGCTGGCATAAACTCTCGACCGTCTCACACTTTCTTTAATTAGTTTTCTGTTTGATGTTTATTCAGCTGTGTGAAAACCCCGGAGGAACCCACTCGATGGATTAATAAAGTTAAATTTAATTTAATCTAATCTAATAACTTTAATCTCAGCCAAACCGATTTACTCACGAACAAATAAAACACTGAAAAAGGCAAACAATAACATTTTTAAGTTATCAAAGTGACTTATATATCATGTTTAACCCGAGTAGTGAAAGACCGCGGGGGTTTGAAGACGATGCGTCGGTCGGCTCAGATATTTGAAGTTTACACAGCTACATTCTCACCTGAAAATATGTTAAAAGTTGTTTTTTTTTGCGACCCAGAAAGAGAAATAAGAGTAATATTAAAACTAAGTAGCTGCCGCCATTGTTGGAAACTGGAATTGGCTGGGCCATGCTAGGAATTCTGCAATATGGTTTTTCAATTTTGTGGTCCAGGTGGAAATTCGGGAGAATGGTGGCTCCGGGATTCTCCCGGAAAAATCGGGAGGGTTGGCATGTTTGGTTGTGGCAACACCACTAACCTTATCAAACACCTCAGAGTGAATCATATCACAGAATATGACGAGCATATGTTGAGACAAACTGTAGAGGAGGACAGGGACAGATGCTGCTAGGGCTAGACAGACCTCTCTCTTGGAGTCCTTTAGTGCTGCAGGCAGGCAAGGTGTTCAAATAGCCACAACTTCAGTTTTTTTTTAAATTTCTATATGATGAACTCTGCATTATTAAGTGATAAGAATAAGTCATCTGATGTCCTGTAATCATTATGACGCTATAATTCGAGATACAATAAATAAAATGAGTTTTTGTATAAAGTATCGGTATCGGATCAGTATCGTCGATACCACCCTGAATATTATTTGGCATCAGATCGGAAAGGAAATCAGTGGTATCGCACATCACTACCGGATAGTGCTGGTCTACCACGTCGTAACCAAGTCACTAATAGGTAAGTTAATTAATACGGTTGCTACACTTTAAAAAAACAAAACAGGTTAGCTGAACGAAAGCACCTATACTACCGAAAACCAATACACGTCATCGTCCCAGAATGCATTGTATGCGGAAAAAACATGGCTGCTCACACGGCTCCAAAATAGTTTTAAACAACAAAGATTTAATGAATAACAAAAAAATTGTAGTTATTTTCAAGTATGTTTTATGTAGTGGAGATAATTTGTAACTTATTTAGAGTAACATGTCATAATACTCGGGGTTCCCTTTCAGGGTCTGAACTTGCTGCTCCGTCTACTTCTGTTAATGGAAATAAACACATAGCAGCTGATTCCAGTCTAAAAAAATCCAGCTAGGAGGAAGGGTTAGAGGCTTTTACACACACACACACACACACACACACACACACACACACACACAATTGCAGTGCACTCAAGTCCTCGTGGTAGGGAGTGGTGAAGTGTGAGTGAAACCAGGGCAGAGAGGAGTCGTTTACAGAGAGGTTAACTCGTCATGTTCCACCCAGACTGGCCACATGCACATCTATGACATTTGTTATTGTGTTTTTAGTGTAAAAAAATAAATAAATTGTTAAATTTTGTTGTCAGTGATGTTTACATTATATTTGAACATCATTGTAAATTTAAAAAGTAGATGAGGTAGGGGGGTTATATCTATATCTATATATCTCACTGTCAGGGATAAAGAGAATTACTGAAGCCACATGTGCCTTTGAAAACGATCCCCTATTGTGCTGCTGAGTATAGCTTCAGGTCACCTTGCACTGTTTGTTTTTGATGAGACTGCACACATGGCTAATGTTAGCTAGCGTTGCTAGCAGGCCTACTTCAGAAACTGTAACATAACTTATAACCTGCACTGACAGGTCACCAGGACCACAGAAGCACAGTGTTGCAACCTGGTATAACTTCTGTAGCATTTCCCTCCCCTCACCACCGACTGGTCACTGCTGATGGCTGCCTCTCCCTAAGCCAGTTTCTGCAGGAGGTTTCTTCCTGTTAAAAGGTAGTTTTTCCTTCCCACTGTCACCAAGTGCTTGCTCATAGTGGGGTCATCTAATGTTGGGGTTTTCTCTGTAGGGACTGAATGAACTGAATTCATTATTGTTTGTACAGAATGGATGAATTTTAGCTTGGGTCTTCACACATCCACACTCCTCTAATGGTTTCTGTATGGTCATATTTTTGAAATACAAAAGAACAAAGGACAGAGGATGGAGTAAAATGGAAAGTTAAAGTATGACAAAGAAAGAGGAAAGAATGAAGACACTAGAAGCGGATAGTGAGTGATGGCAAAAAGGGTAGAGAGAGAAAGCAGAGAAACCGATGTCTCTGACAAAGGGGAAAAAAAGCTGAAATCGCAGATAAAGAAGGAAGGAAGAGAGGGAAAAAGTTGGGGAAAGCCAGGGAAAGACACACAAACAGTGTGATGTGTGGGTTAAGAGTGGAAGAGGAGTAGGTGGAGATACAAGTGCCATAAAAATACAATGAAAAAAATGAGGCTCTGAATAAAGTGGGACATTTGAGCAGGAGAGAAAAGACAGAGGGAGGAGAAGGCTGAAAGGTGGAGGGAGGCAGAGGGAGGAGAAACAAAAGGAAGGAAGTGTGAAGAGAAAATGAGCTGACTTCACACAAGCCTCATTAGAGCAGAAATGCTTCTGAAAATAGGAGATATTATTAAGCTGTTGTGTGAATACAAATAATTAATCAAAAATGATCTTAAATGAGAATATGAAGTGAAATTAAAGTTTCTTCTATCACTGGATTGGAATGTATTTCCACAAACTATAAAGATCAAAACACGTGGCTGTGATATCATGTTTAAAGAAGGATTTAAATTTATAGGAGTAAAGTCATTGATCAGATTGATTATAGATCAATGTCAGTTTTCAAATTTCTTCAAATGAGTGCCCAGGTTATTTTGAATTGCATATGAACTCCTTTTGCGGTCACCTCACACACATGCACACACACTCTGCAGGCAGTGGTCAAAGGCTCTGTAAAACACTGACATCAATGGAGAAGAATGCAAACCCTCTCTCTCTCTCACCCTCTCCTCTTCTCTGTCTCCTCCCCCTCATGTGTCAGACACACATATTGGTTAGATTAAACTGCCACGGAGAGAAGGAACGACAGAGAAAATGTTCTTTTTCCCACATTTGATCCAGTGTCTGTTTTTCCTCTCATCTCTCTTTTGACTTTTTGTCTTGCAGCTCAGCTCAGACAGTTGAATCCTTGTAAGAATTGTTTTTGATCTTATCTTTCAGGCATTTTTCTTTAAAAGCAGAGGAAACCAACAGCCCCATAATCTATCAGACCTTGTGTAAGATTTCTCAAATTTGGAGTAAAGTCCAATTAAAATCCAAAATGGTGGAGTAAAATCACTGGATACTTTTGTTGTAGTTTTTAGTTTCAAACAACAGCCAGGATAAAAGTATAAATGAACTCAACTGAGTTGTACCCTGACAATGTTCCACGTATCAAACACTGTCCATCCGTCCATCAACTATCAAGAACTGAAACCAGAAAATGATTTAGTTCATGAGTATTACAGTCATTTAGAAAAACGCAGTAATTTTTGCACAATATCTCTAAAATTAGAAATATCCTGTCTCAGAGTGACGTTGAAAAACTAGTTCATGTATTTGTTACTTCCAGGCTGGACTGGACTGGAATTCATTATTATCAGGAAGTCCTAAAAACTCGCTGAAAAGCCTTCAGTTAATCCAAAATGCTGCAGCAAGAGTCCTGACAGGGACTAGAAAGAGAGAGCAGATTTCTCCTGTTTTGGCTTCCCTTCATTGGCTTCCTGTTAAATCCAGAATTCAAAATCATGCTCCTCACATACAAGGTCTTAAATAATCAGGCCCCATCTTATCTTAATGACCTTGTAGTACCATAGAGTGCCCGCATTAGAGCACTTCAGGATTCAGGAGACAGACGCTATCTCTATTTTTAAGATTTGGCTTAAAACTTTCCTTTTTGCTAAAGCATATAGTTAGGGCTGGATCAGGTGACCCTGAATCCTCCCTTAGTTATGCTGCAATAGACGTAGGCTGCCGGGGGATTCCCATGATGCACTGAGTGTTTCCTTTTCCAGTCACCTTTCTCACTATGCGTTAATAGACCTCTCTGTATTAATGTGGATCTACCTTCAATATAAAGCACTTCAAGCCGACTGTTGTTGTGTTTTGGTGCTGTTTAAATGAAATTGAATTGAATTGAACTCTCAAATGTAAATAGGTAACAGTTAAAACCTTTAAGCTGCATAACCTGAAGCTTGGGATTTATAAGTTGTATCATTAAACATGCTAGTAAAGGTTCTATGGTTATGCTTTTCTTCTACTTAGAGAAATAGAAAATGCTAATGAACCAATAATTTTATCTTTTTCAGCTTCCATATAACTTACAGGTAATGTCAAAACTGAAAAAGAAGGTCAGCTATGAATAATAGTCAAAAACCTCAAACCTGGCTAGTAAAGATATTTACAGGGACATTTCTGATTAATCAAACTGAGTTGTACAATTTAATTGTAAAAACAACTGCTGGTTTTAACCGAGCTTGTTGTTTATTAACTTGCAAGAGACTCAGGCTACGTCCGCATGTAGACAGGTATTTTTGAAAATGCAGATTTTTCTAAGCGTTTGCACCTTTCGTCCACACGTAAACGGTGTTTTCGGTCACTGAAAACTGAGATTTTTAAAGACTCCTGGTAGCGTGGAGAATTTCGAAAACTCGAAAACTTTTGCATTTACATGTGGATGAAGAAAACGGAGAAAACCCAGCGTCAAAGGTGTGCGCCTTTTTTGACGTCACACTGTGGACCGCATTATTGTTTCGGTGAAATGAATTTCTACAATGGCGGATTTAGACAAAATACATTTACTGTCAATTTTACTCTCTGCAGTTTTTAAATGCTTACATATACACACACAGTTACTATCCCTCCACACATAGGACTCAGTTCTGCTTCTATGCGCCATTTTTGTTTACTCTTTCCCACCCAGGTTTCTAGACTTCTGATTGGCCAATATTTTTACACGATAGGAATATATCACCACCTGTTGCTTTGGCATGTTCCTGGCAGCGTTTTCCTTCATTTTTGGCATTTAGGTGTGGACGGGATTTTTTTTTTTAAACGAAAACGGAAAATCTCTGTTTTCAAAAATACCCGTGTACATGTGGACGTAGCCTAAATTAAGTCACAAGTCGAGTAAATTATTGAGTCTGAACTTTTAGGTAAAGCTTTTAGCTATCAAAGACATTGATGTAGTATCTGCTGTTAAGAAAAAAAGGCTTTAAGTCAACTTTAACATGATTGCTGATGTTAAGCTTAATAACGCTTTACTGATTTGTGCTAGCATGTTTATATCACACAACTACATGTAATTTTGTAAACTGTTGCTAGCTAGCTAGCTAGCCATTGATTTACTTCGGGTAAAGCTAATTGGTTGATGGAATAAATAACCTGCAGATACTTTTAATAACAAAACATACAGTACACAGACAATTATTACCTTAGTGAATTCCTGTTTTTTCTTCCGTTAGAGTCACAGTAATGTTTAGAAGAGATGTAGAGATGTTAACGTCACAACTAGAGATAGCGAGGGTAACTCATTTTTTAAAAAAAATTTCATTTAACTCATTTTTAAATGGGCTACTAAGAAAAAATGTTATCATTTTCAAAAATTGTCAGCTCAGTTTGCCACTATCAAATGCAAAGTCATGAGCTGCTGATTTTCAATCCAGTTTCCACACCTGTGGACAGAGGTGTCAGGACAGTTCACTTGCTTTCTTTCAGCAACATGTCAAATCACAAACCGGTTTATCTGGAAAAATGAACAAAGGAAACAGGAAGTGATAAGAAAGGGCTGCTGTTGAGCACTGTATGTTAGAGGTTTGCTTAAGCGAGGAGATCATTTGGAGCACGTTCTCCACCGAGACTATGATTGTTGTTTAGGCTTCAAATGAATAGCTTCTCTTTATGGGTTGTGCCAGCTTTGAGTTATTTGTTCCTGGTTTGCACTGACTACACTTCCACACGCACTCTGTCCTAGAACTACACACATACAAGAGGTTTCCCATTTACAGGATTCACAATCAAAATGTAGAATAAATGTATGGGAAACAATCTGCCAAACAGCAGCTGATTCTTATTCTGTAGAATCCTTTGGTGGTGATCTCAAAAATACATATATGTACTGTATGTACAACTATTGTCCCAGTACCTGGATATACTAAAGCTGATGGACAGCATGCTTGCTGGATTGACATGTGTACATCATAGCACTTTTGCACAAACTCCCAGTAACTGCAAAAGCTCTCCAAGGATGGCTTTGTTTGTTTTTATAGCTCTGTTATGGAATTGGTATTTTTCTGTTTTACCCACACTTCCTCGTATACACATCACTACAGATAAAGAAAACTACACGAACCTTCTTTTTTAAATTCTCATTCTATTATTTATGAAAAAACTTGCACTGTTATTGTTAAACGTCCAGAGTCTTTAAATAAACAGTGAAGAAAATAAAAGTGCATTCTCCTGCTTTCTCTGTCTTTTCCTCACTGTATGCTTGTCTCTGATCCAGTCCCTGGATTTGTCTTCAGGTTTTGCAACGTCACCCTGCCACGTCGATGATGGGCTGCCTGCCTCTTGCTTTTTCTAACTGCCTCTCTCTCTCACACGCATGCACACACAAGGTCATGAGAGGTAATGAAGCAGGGAGGAAATGGGTGAAAATGATAAAATATGGTAGACAAAGTACTTTTGGAAAAGCTGCTCTGCACGTTAAATATCACAGGGAGGTGGGTAAAATGGGAGACGGCTTTAAAAGTGCATCGCTTTAATTTCTGAGAGGGAAGAGAGCGCTTGAGGCACCGAAAAGGGAAGAAACAGAAAAAGTGTAACGCTAGCAGACACAAAGAGAGGGCTCCAAATACACTGAGAGCTGAGTTTACACTATGACCTGTATGGACAGGGCAGTCCTCAGCTCACACAAACTCAGAACACTGCAGGCAGAAAAAACACAAAAAAAGCACAAAAAAGAAAATGTGATCCATTAGACCGGGCCACCTTCTTCAAATTGGTCCATGGCCCAGCTCTGATGCTCGTGAGCTGTTGGGACTTGCAGTGGTGGACAGAGGTCCCATTTTTCCTGCTTCTAACACATCAACTTTGAGGACGAAATGTTCACCTGCTCCCTAATATAGCCCACCCACTAACAGGTGCCACAATTCAGACATAATCAGTGTTATTCACCTGTCAGCAGAGATGGGCAGTAACAGTTACAAGTAACGCATTATCACATTTTCTTTTACCTCACCTGGGTGGCCAGGTGTGTGTGCATCACTTAGACCTGTCACTAGTGTGCACTATGAAAAGAAGGCAAGCCAGCAGAGGCATTGTGATGCTTTGAGCAATGATCTCCTGGGGAACATCGGGTCCTGTCATCCATGTGGAGGTTACTTTGACCTTGTTGTGTCCCACTGGTGTACGTGTGTTAAAAAATAAGCCTGAGCTGATTCACTTGATATTAGTGAGTCATACTGATTGTCCTTACAAGTAACGCGTTACTGTAATCCGATTACTTTTTTCAAGTAACGAGTAAAGTAAGGGATTACTATTGCAAAAACAGTAATTAGATTACCGTTACTTTCCCGTAGGAACGCTGCGTTACTGCGTTACTAAAACCGTGATTTTTTTTGCGAGAATGTCTCATGACAGTGACGTAAGCAAGTACGACGTTTGTGACAACAGCTGTGTGCAGATCAACAATGGATCATATATCGAGTGCGGGAGAGAGTATGAGCGTGCAGCGTTTAAAGCGTGGAAGTACTGACCTTACTTTAAGTTTGATTCCATAAAAAATGACGAAAACATTAGCGTCCGTTGTGCGTGGGAAGAAAACTTCTTTTTACAGCAAAAAAACTCCCTCTAAACTTCCAAGCAAGCACCGAGTAGCTATGACGTAATGGGAAACTCACGGATTCTTCCACTGACTGCTGCGCCACACCTGCACCAGGGTAAACCTCCGCCTACCCCACTCCTGCTTTACAGGTGAAAATAGAGCAACAGGACCGCTAGTCTTTGACTTTATTTATTTTCTGCTGTGTTTTACTTGCATCTATTTGAAAGACTGAGTGTAAACACAAAAAAATGTTTTATTTTATGTGCTGGAATGTGCAGAAAATAGGTTTAAATGTTAAACTAATTTATTCAAGTCAGAGAATGTTGCATATAACTTAATTTTTGCTTGATGCATAAAGTTAAAAGATTAAAACTGATAAAACAAGTTTTAAAAAAGAGACTTTTCCATTTGATTACATTTTGTATGATGGATTATGCAGAAAAAGTAGAATTGGGCTGAAAGATCTATCACTTTATCACCTATTCAGGTTGTAAATCGTGTTTTTAAAAAGTAACTAAGTAACTAAGTAATTAATTACTTTTGAAAATAAGTAATCAGTAAAGTAACGGGCTTACTTTTTGGGGGAAGTAATCAGTAATTAGTTACTGACTACTTTTTTCAAGTAACTTGACCAACACTGCCTGTCAGTGCTCATTGGTGTATTTAGAACTTCTGTTTGTTTGAAAGTGTCAGTGTGTTGCTCTATTTGTTGCCTGACTTTAGTTTTTGATCTTAGAAGAATGTTAACATGTAGCTTTTTGTACAGTTGAAATCATCTTAGTACTCAAACACGTGTGTCTGCAGCAGAGAAGGGTACTCTGGGTAATGGAGTCCTACACCTATATTTTCCTATGCGATAAAATGAAGGCAGTATTGAGAATTGTAGCTGTTGAGAGAATAGATACCTTTCTTCTTTAGAGTGTGTTTTTACAGGCTGTCATGTCCACTGACCTTTTTGCCACTGAAGCACGGGGTTCAGCAGCAGTAAGAGAAAAGCAGATGTGATTTCCAAAAACTCCAGATGGAACTACAGAGAGCCATTCCACTAGTGGTGTGCGGATCGATATTGAAATATCAATATTTTAGTACTTTGGGGTAAATTTGTAGTTTTTCATTACCGTGGAAAGAAACTATATCAGTCGGATCGTCTAAATTGGAAGGAACTACTGCCTCTTACGCCTTTTACAGTCATATGCGAAATACGGCTAAATGTGTCAGCCCCTGGCGTACGCACTCATAACAATGGCTGAGCGTGAACGGAGTCATGTGTGGACGTATTTTAACTCCACAAACGTGGTTTGCGATATATGTGGCAAGACAGTGAGGTGTTGTGGCAACACCACTAACCTCGTCAAACACCTCAGAGTAAATCATATCACAGAATATGACGAGCTTATGTTGAGACAAACTGAAGAGGAGGAGAGGGACAGGTGCTGCTAGCTGAGACAGACGTCTCTCGCGGAGTCCTTCAGTGCTGCAGGCAGGCAACATGTTCAAACTTCAGTTTTTTTATTTCTACATGATAATTCTACATTATTAAGCAATATGAACAAGTAGTCTGATGTCCTGTAATCATTATAAAGCTATATTATTATGATTACATTGCCAACTTATGAACGTTATGGTGCAAAGCCCCCTCACACTGGGACGTGAGTGGGAATAGGACAAACACCACAAAATTAATTCCTGTGGCAGCTGGTGAAGCTTTTAGTGTGTCAGAGAAACTGCTCCACCCCCACCAACATTTTACCATCCCTGACCTTCGACCTCTAACAGGGGATGAGCTGTGATGTCTCTCAGACCGACCTCTGCTGTCATGTAGACGCTTGTAGATGAACACACACACACTCACAAACTCATATACACAAACCCCTTCATTAATTAAATGACATCCCTCATCTGTTTTAGTTTTTCCAACCAGGACTCCCAGCCTGGAGTTCTTTCCCATTATCCTTTCCTCATCCTGAAGACACACTGAGGTGGATTTACATCGCCGCTGTGTCCATCATCTGGCCATAACTGCGGCAACACTGTGCTAAATGTTTCCAGATGGGCCACAAAAAACATGTTTGAAGAAAAAAAATGAACAATAGACATTTGCTGTGGCTAACAGAGGTCAGCAAATGAAGCACAGAATGCACACAGGAAGAGGAGGGGAAGAGACCACAGATCAGTGTTTCTGTTTCAGGACATTTTGCTGTATATATGAAATAATGCACAGGGAGAAGCAGTTGTGCTCCCTATCTGATGATTACAACACAGTCTTTAACCAGGAGGATTCAGTACTAGTAAATATTACTTGTAGTAAAAACAATCAAAAAAGACACACAGCTAGCAGTTTATATCTGAACTATTAATCCATGTTGTTAACTAAACAGGTTATCACATGGGTATCAGTGTGTAAGTTTTATCTGCTGTTTGTTTGGGTCGTTAGAGTAGGTGTGTAGCCTCAGAGGTAGGATAGCCAAATGCTTCTCTGCATCTTCCTGTTCCTGGGCTGTGGTTTGGTTAGCGGCCAAGGAAAAACATTAGCTAACAGAGCTGTGGAACGCTGGAGACTCCACAGACCAGCCTCTGACTCAGGAGGAGTTATTGGATCTGGATGTAGAAGAAGGATTAGCTCCACCCGCTCCCATTAGAGACCCATGTGCTTATTATCGTGAATTGTCTCTCTTTTATACTATACAGTGTATAAGTTTTAGAACAAACTCTACATCACTCTTTGGTGTAGAGCCATGTGGTAGAAAGCACAGACTCACCATAATAGTTAGCAGCATAATTTTAGTGAGGAGTGCATAAACCCTTCTGATTATATGAAATGTAAATGATGGTGATTCAGGTGTATTAGCCTACTTGAGATGGGATTCTGCAAATACTATTTAACCCTGTGAAGCCTGAGTCATCAAGCCTGACAACCATAACCCTAACTCTAACTCCTCTTTTGCTCAGTGAAAAGATCTATGGGTACACATTTAGTCCTCCTCAATATAAAAAAGGAGTGTAATTTCAACAGTATGTGTCAGTTTTTCTACATGATAATGTGCCTGCATGAATAAATGTGTGAAATTACAGAAAAGTTCTGGTAGCTCACTGCCCAGATGCCCCTTTAATTACAGTTATAGGAAGTTAATTCACCTTAAATCTTGTCAATTCAAGTGTTTATCTAATATTTAATTACTTTGGTGTAATATGCATGGCTGTGGGGGAGGCTGTAACACCTATGAAAATACTGTTATGTTATGTTATGCCCTCTTTGCCATTTTCTAACGCTGTCCAGTGGGTCAGATAGGAGTTGTTGTCCGGTCAATTCAATAGTCAATGCTTCCGTCCTAAAAATAGGGCCAGGTCATCAGCTAGAGGCGGGGTTAGGGTGTGGTGGCATTTTATTTACATTTTAACCTAAAGTTTTTATGGACTAAATTATGTTATTTCAGTTTAAAATCCAGCTGAGCCTAAGTCATCATCCACAAGGACAAATACATAAAAGGATAGTGCTATGGTAGCTAGAGTGTCTGGACCTCAAAATGAGCAGAATGACTTTTTTAATGCATGCAAATGACACCTGATGAAGTTAGAGAAAAAAGAACACATGCACACAGGTTTGGTGGGACACTGGGGGTACGGATTTACTGCACAGGAAATAAGGGAAAGCAGGAGGTTATGACATTTTATTAGCACACAGAGTCAAAGTTGTTCCCTTTCCATCAAACAAAAACATTGTTAGCACTATTTTAATAGCTGTGCTGCTGACCTAACAGATGACATTCACTGATAGTAGTATACCATGGGGAAATAAATTATACAGCATGTATGTCATCGTGTATTCAAACACTTCAAACACTTTTTCTCACTCCACAGCTTTCAGTTAAACTGTTCAGAGTTTGAAGAAATGAACAAATACATGGATCAGCTTTGTCTTGCAGCCATCACATGAATTTACGTGCACACTGAAAAGAAAAAGAAAAAAGGAGTAAACAGACTATATTAGCATTTCAGAATTGACATTCATGCTCAACTGGAAAGTAGAGTTTAGCTATGCTGCATGGGCCTGTTATAGGTGAACCACCAGCAGATTCCAACCCTAGCCTCATCCTATGTTTGGATGATAGAAAACATACTTTCTGGAAAAAACATCTGAATAGTGTTTGAAGCCATTAAAAATGAATGTTTTCTTTGACATGTCATTGGACGTTAATATTCTACTTGCCCAGGGTTACGGTTTGGGTTAGTGGGGTTGTATCTTTTCCACTGACAACTTAGACCTCAGAGGGTTAAAGGGATTAAGGATATACAGGTACAAATTTGCTGGTGCAAATAAAAAGTGAAAGTGACTGCTGAAATATTTTCAACCCTGTTGGAACTGTACTTTTTCCCTCCCAGTGTGATTAATACAACTATAATCCTACTTTAGCTCTTTGAGGTCATCATTAATTGCACATTTTTTCTTATTATATTTTCTAAATTGTTCTCCCAAGTCTTGCCACGTAGAACAAATAAAATGATCATTCAAGAATAAGTGATGTGTAACGAAGGGAGTTTAACTGTGATGTGTTTAAATAGCATTTAACCTTTTGTGTTATGTTTGATTGCATGCTCTGTGTCTGCAAGGGCCAACAACAAAACAAATAATTGAAAATGTTGGGCAAATTGGGTCATTTTATTTTAAATAGTGAATACTTTTGAAAATGCAGTAGTTATGTTCCAATCATGAGTTCGTTTCATGTTTTTCTAACTTTTCATCCATCCACACTGATGAAACATTGCTTTACATTCCTGCAGAGACAGTGGCAAAAGAGGGCATGAGCCCAAATCCGGTAGACTCTGTAATGCTACTGTACAGTATGTTAGGAAAAAACTGTACATGCAAAAAACGTTTTCTTTTAAACGTATCATAAACATTAGACAGTGGTACATTTGATAGCAGCCGTGTGTTTGGCAGTGTGTATTTGAAGCAGAAGCAGCAGCTCTTCATTTTGAATGGAGAAAATTGGATAGCATGCTAGTATTTCATACTAATTAACACCACTGTATCATTATCATTACACCCTGCCCTAGATATAGCGTCTGTGCCTGGGGGTGGGGCGCTGTGTGTATGTAGTCATATTTGTCTGGGCATGTGCTGGATGCATAACCACGTATCTTACGTATAAATGCAACATGAGGTGCGTGACTTCAAACTCCAAACCAGCCTCCTACACTTTCATATCAAAATGATTCTGTAGGCTGATTATGTCAGTTTCTTTTTTAAGTCATACGCAATGTACACAAGCAACATGATATGTAATATCTATCATGATAAAAACATGTTGAGAATAACAGTGAAAAGTAAAAATACTGATACTGTGTCAGTAATGCACATACAGTAATATTATCAACAACTGTGTAACTGCTCTTTGTGAATGCTTTGGTAGTTTTACAGACACTTAAAGTACGCATGAATGTGACTGATTGTGAAATTTGTTTCTCCACATTTAGTACAGATTGCAATAGCATCATCAGATTTTTTTATCCACCATAATTGCAAAGTAAAACTATTATTCCAAAAGCTAAAATGAGATATCAGTGACATTTTAGTCTCTTGTCAACATCAGTGTACATTTGTAAACTATATTTCAAGCTACAACTAGCAGCGGGTTTGCTTAGCTTAGCGCAGAGGCTGGAAATACCCTAGCTTTATCCAAAGCTGGCATGAGTACTTCCAGTTGTCTGTTGTTGGTTTCATTTGTGCAAAAACAAGAAGAGGGAATTTTTAAGTTAGAACTTGGCACTGTTTTATCTTTGACGATAGCCAGGCTAGCTGTGTAGCCATTGCTAATAATTATGCTAGGCTAGGTTCCTGAAAATGTCAAACTAGTCCTTTGATTTCTAACTTTATTACAAGGATATTAGCAAACAAATGTCAAAAGCTTTGAAAATTCCAATGCTAATATACCATCCACATGTATTATCTCACTCTAAACTTCATTCAAATTTTAACACAAGCTAAGTGCAATCTATATCAGTATAGGTAGACAATAGACCAGAACAGCCTGAGTCACAACAGAGGATATTTTCCTTCTGTTGATCATTTCTCTCTCTGCAGTCTGGCAGCAGTGCAATGCTCATACTTTCCATCCTCAGCCTGTCTGTGCTGTGTGTGTGTGTGTGTGTGTGTCAGGAGGAGGGGGGATGGGTTTGATATTCCTTGCAAGTTGGGAAGCAGGGAAAGTAAGTGGGACAGAGAGACATAAAGTGTGTTAAACATTCCTCTCTCTCTCTCTCTGGCTGTACTGAGTCACTCCTTGGTCTGCTTTTCCATTCCTTCACTCTCAGCTGGTCTTGTTCTCAACTCATTTTCATCCAACCCATCCTTTACCCATTTAAAAAATCTTCATACTTTTTATTCTTTTCTTTATATTCTCCTCTCCTCCTATTTTCAGCACATGGACACTTTAACTGCATGACTGTCAAAACTCGCCAACACATTATTGTTCAGTCCTCAGCATGCTGTGCTTCACAGTCGAGCCAACCAACTCTACAAATGCCTAAACCTTCTAAACATTTACTGCAAGTGTGTGATTGGCTCTTGATGGGTGATGTCACTCGTACCCGAGGGTCTCCCTCTGCTGACAGAAAGCCTGTGAGGAAGACGTGTCCCGCCTGTCCGTCTGTCTGTCTGTCCTTGGTTTGCTGTTGAGTAGAGCCAGACCTTACAGCATCTCTCAGTGAAACTCACAACCAAAAACATGAGCTGCATGCTGTAAGTCAGCATTCTTGATTTGTAGGCCCTTTATATTTCTTACAATACATTCCCCATTTCATTTTTTTCATGTTGTCCAGTCTAACACAGGAAAAAAGCAACTCTTTGCCTCGATGTCAGAAGGTCTGCATTCGGTTTTCTAGTACATGAACATGAACACTGCTGACTGCAGTCTGCAGCTGTTTGCTGACACCAACATGAAAACAGTGAATAGTCCTTAAAAGTGCAGCCACTTTTCTCCATCTGTTCTTCAGCGAATGAAAACCTGATATGTTTTTGTTGTATTTTAATGATGTTGATTGTCTGATTGTCCAAGCTTTGGACATCGCTTCCGAGTCAAACAAAGGCAGCTTCTTCAAGTGCTCTTCATTTCATTGTGCATACTTGCTCATGTGATTTTGGCTTCTTTGATGTTTATGTCACCGGTTTAGGTTTCAGTTATTTCTTGTGGTTAGCAGAGGAGCATGAAACATTTAGCACAAACACACACGTATATATTTAGATGCCAGACATGCTCCTCAAGTCTGTCTGAGTTTACCTTGGCTACAATCAAAAGCAGGCAAAGTTGTATGCGCGTGTATAGTTTGTCTTCACAGAGCTGTCTTATTGGCACGGTGCACCAATGATGGTTTACTGCTACTACAACTCATATTGCAGATACAGGTAACGTGACTCAGGTGAAATAAATAGTACCAGTGGTGCTATATTTTGGGAAAACTGCTGCTCTGAGTTCGGTTTGCCCTCGCTGACAGTGAGAGTGGGATAGTGACATAGAGGAAGAGTTACAGAGCAGCAGGAGGGAGAGAGAGTGAGTCATACATGTGGACGTGGCTTCCCTCTCTCTTATTCTCTCTCTCTGTCTCTCCCCTCTTTGGCCTCGATCGCTGCGTCTCCTTTCCTTCTCTGTCCTCCTTTTGCTTCCCGAGTCCAAGCGAGGCCTTCAATTATCTGCTTTTGGCAAAGAAAGACAGAGAAGGAGAATTTCTTCATCTCCACTTTGCCTTCTTCTTCTTTTTCTCTCTATGACTCTTTGTGTTGCTGTCTCTCTCACCCCAGTAAATATCTTTATAATGTTCTTATAAAGGTACAGTTCAGTTCCAGGAGACGGTTTTAATGACAGGTGGCAACAGAGCCGAGTTACCTGCATTTTTCTTTCTTTCGCACACACACACACTGAATATGAATCTTCCTATAGTGTTTTAATGTCTGGCACTGGTCTGGTTCAATGAGCAGATACGCCTCCATTTCCATGTTAATGCCCAGACATCTGTATAATAATATGTGACTCAGTCGCCTCTGTTTCCTTTCTTCCCCCTAAGTAAATCTTTCTAGTTACATCTAAAACTTAAGCAGAGTGCGGTATTTCTGCTTTCCGTTTACCTTTGATATTAAAAGTTGTTACTCCAACATTGCAGCCAAGTTGAAAGGCTTGCTACTAAAAAGACAGCTCATAAGATCCCTTCAGTGTGGAGTGTCACCTACGCTGCATTCACACACATGGACACAAAGCAGGAACACACTTAGTTTCAGGTTACTTAAAGGCCTGTATGTGTGATCATTTAGATGTGTCATAGTTTCAATAGGATTTTTTTTTCCATAAAAGCAAAGTTGTTTAACGCTGATTTGGAACTGGCTCACACGCTACCTCGTCCACTTAACCCTCGCACGTTCAAATCACATGACCAATGTGATGACGAAGCAGCAAGCAGCACCACTGATTACTCTCCAGTCATGTTGAAGGTGCGCACTTCACACCATCAGAGAAAATACCTGTTTTTAATCCTAACAGTGCAGTTGTGCAGATTTTGCCCACCAGCCCAAAAATTAATAAAAAACCATGCTTATGTTGTCTGTGATGTGGAGACATCTAACTGTAAATAATAAATTAAAGGTTTTTAAGATGTCTTATGATGTGATAATAATAATATTGTTAAACTGTTGAGTAATACAATCAGATTTCTGGCATTCCAGAGAATCTATCTATCTACTACTTAGTACCTACCTTTTCTCTGTAGTACAAAAGAGCATCTTTTAATTACTACAAGCCCTTTTGATGAGACACACAATGCACTCCCTGCAGTTTAGCATGTAGGAAAGGCCTATTAAACCCATCAAACGAGCTTAACATAAGCTAACCAGCCGCTGGATGTTATATTTTATTACTTTCATTTTCATATTTGAACACTGAATACCAAACTCAGTTGGCGAGGTTCTGTGCGACCTATGCCGGAGGACCAGGAGTGGCCAGGTAACAGCCGCAGTCCAGTTCCTGACACCCCAGCTGAAACACATGATTATTAGGTATAATCCTTACGTCCTTACCATTCCTTGCCTTGCACACACTTTCAGTAAATCATTAGCCTGAGGTGCCGTCACACAAATACACACACACACGCATATACAGAGGCACAGTCTACATAAAACCCTGTTATCTGATTTTTTCCAGTAGTGTAAACTTCAAACAACCAATGGCTTCCGTTCGTAAAGAGCCCATTACACACACACACACACACACACGCACGCACACACACACACACACACACACACACACACACACACACACACACACACACACACACACACATTTTTAACCATTATTTAGACTCCCAAAAGCAATAATGAGAAAGCAGCAGGTAGACTAACCTTTTCATCCTCTCTCTCTCTCTCTCTCTCTCTCACACACACACACACACACACACACACACACACACACACACACACACACACACACACAGACAGGCTGTCTTGCTGTGTGTGTGATGACAGACAGCTGTGTATTCAGGTTTTTACAGCCTGAGAGGAAGTGTAAAGTCGACAGCAGAGCAACATCAAAGCTGCTGCTACTGTATAGCGACATGCACGTTAGTCCAGCACACCAGCACTGCACTCACTTCTGCTGTACTTCTTCACTTTAAAGCAAGCAGCGATGACAAATTTAGTCCAAGTTCAGTTCACCACAGCTGTTTGAAACTATTCTTACTGTTCAGGGCCCACGTAATTACACATTGCTGGCACTTTTTTTTTGCCATTCTGCCCTCACGTAAGCTGTACATATTAGTGTGGAAGTTATTTAGCTATACACAATATATACATACATGCACGCACATAAACAATCAGAAAACACAGTCATTCAAAATAAACATTTATTATTTTTCAAAATACAAATGTGTTCATACAAATCTTTATTGGAACTCTTGAAGTGGACAGACGGACGTAACATCAGTGGAGAAGAGACTGAAATGCTAAATGCTCTCATTTCTGTGCTCTGTGGAGACTAACTTTAGTTAGTAACCGTGTCGACTAAATGTCAAACCTCAGACTGGAGGGGAAATGTGGTTGGTTTCTATTCTTTTTCTTTTTTGCTTCTTTTCTCATGACCTTTTTATCTGCTGCCTAATTACTTTCGTGTGGCCAAGTTACAGGTGTTAGGGAAGCAGCTGTCGTTGAGGGAGTGGTCCACATCCAGATAGCGATCACTGCACTGCACTCAGGCACACCTCTTCTGGCAGGCCAGTTTTCATACCTGTGCCCGGGCATGGGATGCAGTGATCCATTAGATAACCAAGCTAGGCTTGGAGTCAAATACTTTTGGGCACAATACAGAGGCTGTAGTGTGAGTACACACGTAGTATCTTGAGATCCTATTAAGTGATGAATGTAGAGCATGAGACGTTGTTGTGGCATTAGCAGTAATGTGGGACACTTGACCTTCATGATGAACATGTCGCATTCTGCCAATGCAACATGTTGAGTGGTCATGCTAGGAGTTGATTGTTGCAGCATCCAAGGTTCACTGTGACTGCATCTGCCAACAGACCAGATCAAGAGGGATTCACATCTGTGTGTGTGTGTGTGTGTGTGTGTGTGTGTGTGTGTGTGTGTGTGTGTGTGTGTGTGTGTGTGTGTGTGTGTGTGTGTGTGGTTACAGTGAAGGCAGCTCCACCCTGCAGTTGTCTCTCTGCTAACTGACCACAGTACATTATGAACACAGCACAGTCAGACAGGGAGTGAGAGAGGGAGACAGTCAGTCACAGCAATACACGGAGTAATAACTGCTTCTATTTCAGTCTGTTCCCTTCCAGCCACTGACACACACACACACCCTTTTCTTACTCTGTCTTGCTTTCCATCTTCTTTCTTCTCTTTTTTTTCTCGTCAAAAGCTCTCATTTTGTTTTCTGCATCTTCTTCTATGTCCTTATCTTTGCTTCCCTCATTCTCACTCTCCTCCTTCCTGCATCACTTCCCATTCCCCTCCTCATCAAACCTACTATTTTTATGCACTCTGCTTTTCTTTTATGTGTTTTTATTAAAATGCTATTAAATCCATCTCACAACAATAACATTACACGTTCTACTCTCTGTGTAGCTCAGTGTTTTTTCACATTTAGTTGTGTCCAGCACAAAATCAAAAGATTTTTGGCATGAGATCAGTATTTTCTAAATATGTACTTTACTATCTTTCAACACATAACTTTAGACTGTATTTGAATCACTTGCCAAAGAACCAAACAAGTTTTTAAAACCAAAAGATGCTACCTTCCAGATTACCTGTCTTACATTTACATTTGCCCAGTATGAGCATTCCTTTAAGCACTGCACACACAAACAGGCTCAAATTCTGGTATGCAGTGTGCTTTATTATTTTCAAAGTCTTGGATCCAAATTACAGGGGTAAAAATACATTTGCAGGAGTTTAAAATGTCTGAAAGAAGGACTAGCTGCTTGAAAGTCTTCTCAAGTCAGGCCAGTAAGGACTCAGAGCCAAGCAGGAACTAATTTGAGAGTGTTAATTGTGTTGTTTTGTTGATTTGAGGGTTTTTGAGGTACATTAACTTCTTTAGTCAACCTATACTAAATGTAGCAGATTTTAGGAAATGTTCCACATAAAACATATGAAGATACATATGAAGGATTTCACAGCTGATAACTTCAATAAACCAATCAGACATTTGGTGGAGGGCATTCTCATGATACCACAAATATATATAGCTGACTGTGTCTTGCTCGAACAGTGGATTTATTTTGAACATTATTATCTCTTTCTGCCTTTCCATCCATCTGGCATCCTGCTGTTATCCCTCCTACATTTTTCCACCTGTTTCTGCGCCTATTTTTTTTTTAACAATATAGCTTTAAGCAAGAGGGGAATGCCTCACTCCCAGGGGTAAAACAGATGGATCAACACAAAATGATGGTTTAAAAATCCCCCAAACACCTGGCCTGGGTTTGTTTTTTAGTGTTTAGTGATGAGCTATGGATTCACATTTACCTTACAATTATACAAACCATTATCAGTAATGTCAAAACTTTCATTTTGAAGATTAATAAGTACATATATAATAATGAAATATAACAAAACAAAGTTATTAAAAATTATCATTATCAAAAGTATTCATAAAGAAGTCATTATCTATCTATTGTATATTACTTTAAAGAAAAAAGACTCATTAGTCCAACATTAGAGTGATTAAGAAAATAACATTAAGTAGTAACTAAGTAGACAAAGCAGACAAAAATATAAGAAATACTTTTTGAAAACAAAATATAATGTTGGAAACTAAAGCCTATATGACATTATCACAGCCTGCAGCAGGTTTTGACAGGGCAGGTATTTGAGTCCAAGAATAAATATGTAGAATATAAAAGAATATAAAATGTCCAGTAATATTTGATGATAGTTATGATAGTGACATTTAAAGTGAACATGAAAGGGTCAGACTGTCTCCTTTTTACATTCACACAGCCACTGGTTCTTGCAGGGTAGCATGCGTCTTAGCTTTGCAAAAGCTCAGTTTTCCCCACACACCCTGAAACACCAAACTAGTGTTTTACAAATTATACACTCTGAAGGCTGAGAAAAAGAAAAAGTCATGGAGAGAACTCTAACTGGAAGAAAAGGCTAACGCAGCAGGCATAGTGTGAAAGTACACAATAACCTTTAAAGTCACTAACCTGTGAACAGTGGCAGTGGTGTATCAGTGGGGTATAGAAAGAGACATATCTTAAATTTGAACTTAACCAGAAACTTCAAAAGAAAACTTCATTTTTTTTCTATTACTTTAAAAAATGGTGAGTATGGATATGTGGCCAGACATTCAAAGTGAAACAAATACAAATGGTCAAGTTTTCTTCAGTCACAGTATCTTTCTGCATCACTCTTTTTGGTGAGCTCTCCTGATGACATGTTCAAGCTTTCCACTTTATACAATTAAGCTTGCCAAATTTACAGAACCAGTCGAATGCCTGTGCAAATACCAGTGGGTGAGTGTGTCCTAAACTTTGACTCTACTGCTCTGGGGTGGTTGTAGCTCAGGAGGTACAGCAGGTCATCTGCTAATGAGATGGTCTGTAGTTCAGGTCATGGCTGCTCCAGTCTGCATGCCAAGGTATCCTTGGGCAAGATAATGAATCCCAAGTTGCTCTCCAATGTGTAAAGGTTGAATGTGTATGATGGAAAGCAGTTAGGTGTCAAAAAACTGACTGTATGTGTGAATGTGATTGTGTAAAGTCTGTTACATACTCTTACATCCTTAGAGATTGTTTTTAGACATTCCAACACACTCTCATTCTCAACGCATAAAATACCAACAACTTGTCACAATCGTCGGTATTTTACTTTTTAAGTGAAAATAATAAACCTAAAAAAGCATTATGTACATTAAATCTGTTCACTTTCAGATCCTGAATCACTTTGGAAAACAATATACGATGGCCACAACATGAAGCTATTTTATAGTTGAATTAGCAGATACTTTGACGTGTTTGTGTATATCTTTCCGCCCCAAGCGGGTTTATATTGGAGTCAATTGAGAACCCAGAGCGTTTAATGAGGACATGGAAATGTACCTTTTGCTTCACTGTGAGATGCCTAGGGACGTGGTATTTTACGCATTGGAAATGATAATGCTCTGGACATTTGGTGAGACACGGGGCAATCATGGCTCAAGACTTGGCAGTTCGTCTTGTAATCGGAAGGTTGCCGGTTCGAGCCCCGGCTCCAACAGTCTCGGTCGTTGTGACCTTGGGCAAAACAAGGACACTGGTGGTGGTCAGAGGGCCCGGTGGCACCAGTGTCCG
Organism: Astatotilapia calliptera; assembly: GCF_964374335.1. Taxonomy (NCBI): domain Eukaryota; kingdom Metazoa; phylum Chordata; class Actinopteri; order Cichliformes; family Cichlidae; genus Astatotilapia; species Astatotilapia calliptera. The sequence continues at coordinate 32,073,090 of NC_137425.1, read as the reverse complement.
ACAGCCTCGCCTCTGTCAGCTACAATGTAGCTTGCCATGGGTGGATGACTGAATGTGAATGTCCTTAGGGACTAGTAAAGGGGCGACCGTGTAGCTGTAGCTGCCTCCACCAGTGAGTGAATGAATAGTGGAATTGTAAAGTGCCCTAAACAGCTAATCATGTACTCAGTGGGAGGAAATACAGATTGTGCTTAACAATTGTTAAGCACAATCTGTATTTCCTTAAATTATGTAATAAACTTTGGAGATGATTAATGACAAAGCCCCACTGATTATGTTAGGTATGTCATAATTTGGAGTTTAGACTTTGCAAATTTATTTTCTTTCCCTGCCAAATAGGAAGCTTTGCAAGTTTCCTAATTTACTGTTACCGAGAAGTAGATGGCACTGACACAGCCACACTCAAAATCGGGTAGTGATAGCATCATTGAGCTACCAATGTATAGTGCACATACAAATTGCTGTTGTGCTGTTAATAACAAAGGAATAATGTAGGAAACAAGGAAATTATGTAACTTCACAGACCTTCCTGATTGGCAGAGCTAACTTGAAATTTCGAGTTATGGATGCCTTTTTTTTTTCAGCTTCCATACTTTGTCGTTTTCTCCAAAAAACAAAGACAACATTCTTTCAGGTATCTGAGAAACTAAAACTTGGGGCCAAAACATCAAAACAATTGCAAAATCCTTGGCCAATGTGGCTAACATTTGCGCAAGCTTTGATCATCAAGATAATTTTATGTTAAAATTCTAACACTAAGGGACAGTCACAACCAAGATGTCATTCCTGTTCTAGTTTTCTAAAGACTGAATGAAGTGGTGAAGTCTCTGCGTATTAGTCCACATGGTCACAGAACTACTTCCTGTTTCCAGTGAGCTGCGCGTTTGGGGCCCTTCGTTGCGTGTGACAGAGCTGGGCTGCAGTAAAAACAGTTTAGAGAGTCGTATCTGGACATGGTAGCTGTAGGGGTGGGAAGTCGTTTCTTTTACAACCTTTTTCTCCTGTTTCGGGTAGGGAGACAGGTTAGAGGTTTGTATTTTCTTTTGGGGTTGATTCACTATAGGTAAGTTAGTTCTGATTAATTTCCAGTGTGTTTTGTTTGTTGTTTTGGCCATGCCCACCCTGACGCTCGCTACCTGTCAAGTTAATAAAACGACCAGTCATTGTAAAGCTGTGTGATTTACTTCTTTTTATTATTTTTCTTGTGTTTCACTCCAGCTGTCATGGTCCCCGCACCTCGCCAGCTGACAGCAGTCAGGCGCTTTGTTTTGTTTTTTCTCCTCTCTCGTCCTCTTCCACTCTCTCTTTCTCCTGCCGGGGCGGAGCTCAGTATGGGCTCCTGCTCCTGGCCCACGCACCTGGAGATGATCAGCACACCTGCCGCTGATTATGAGAATTGGAGTCCTACTTAAGATGGTGAGTCTGCTCTACTCGTCGCTGGATCGTTGAGCCATCAGCGTCAGTCGTCCTGCACTCTGCAAAGTTTGTTCGTCAGTACGTCTGAACCAGGAGATTAACTGTTTCTCTTTCTGTGTATAGATTTCCCCTGGACCTGTTTTCCTTGTGCACGGTGACTGAGCGTGAGCAAGAGTGATAGAGGAAAGAAGAGGAGCTGTGTGTGGTTGCGAGGGCTGTGTGGAAATCTCCCCTCCCTGGACTCCTGCCCCTTTCACTCCCGGACCCTGGAACCCCGGCCCCTTTTCACCAGACACCGTTGTGTGTGTATATATATTTCACCGTGGAGAACACTGTAAATAAATTCACGTTTGATTTGAAGAAACTTGTGGTCTGCGCCTGAGTCTGCTCCACTAATCATGACACCAGCCCCCCAGGCCGGTGTATAACATAATTGGGGGCTCGTCCAGGATCTGAACCCGGGACCTCTCGCACCCAAAGCGAGAATCATACGCCTAGGATGTCGGCTCAGAGCTTCGCACCTCATTGAAGTAATTTAGGAAATAGCAACACTATCACATAAATCATTGTCCAACGGCAATGACTTCTGCAAGGTCTCTCCTTTTTTGGGATCTGAATTTGATTCAAACATTCTTAGCTAAAATCCAGGGTATTTTGAAGAGCTGCCTCTTTTTTGAGAGTTAGAGGGAGAGAATCCTTAAAGGGCGCCTTTCAGATAGAGAATAAAAAGATTGGTGTAACCATATAATATACTTGCATTTATATAAAGCTTTTCTAATATCACTGACAACTCAAAATGCTTAAGACTGTAAGTCACATTAACCATTATTACTACTATAATACTATATTACTATTAACCATTTCAAAGAGCACTTTACTTCACAACTTTGACAAATTTAGAATTCCCAATCAGACTAACATCTACATCTTGTCTGCCAAAGGAACCATCTGGAGAAGACCAACATGGGGGATGAAAATGTACAAAAAGGTTAAGCCAGATGGTTGATTTGAACCCAGAAGCTCAGTGTGGTAGGTGATGATGCTGACCACTAAACCACCATGCAGCACCAAATGTATGGTGTGACATTTTGGGGAAAGCTGTGGGTTTTAATCTTTTAAGCATTAAAGTCTTGTATAAAATAAGAATATGAATTTGGTTTATCATCAGTTCTTGAAAACTTTTAATTGAATTAAAACAGCAAGAACTTTACATCAGTACAGTTGCACCATTTAGGCTTTAGTTCCTCCTAAGCCGTATGGTGCATCAAGCATTTAATGCTTTCCATCATTGGCGATCAGCAACAATTGCTTCGGCTTCATCCCAGTTAATGCCGGCATGCTCCAGATCATCTATTATGGTCCAGCGCCAGTTGGTCTTAGGTCATCCGTCTTTGTGTTTCCCTCTACCATGTCATAGCATCGTTGGCTGGCCAGTGGAGTGGTAGGTGGAGGATGTGTTCTGCGAACCGAAATTGACGTTGAGCAACAATATCGGCTAGGGAAAGAGCGTTTGCTCTTCGTAGCACCTCTTCATTGGTTATCCAGCCCTGATAGGAGATTTTCAATATTTCCTGGAGGACCTGTTGTTGGAGCATGTTCAACCAACAGTTGCACCATAATACTGGGAAAAAAAAGAACCTAACAATTTTTTTTTTATGTTAGTAGGAAAAAGATTTTTTTCAGTTGTACCATATTCAGAAAAAAGGGTTTTCCTGTGAACATAAAATAATCTGGATAATATATTATGACATATCAACCCTGCTTCTGGATCCAACTTCCTACTCCGTTCATTAACCCTTTAGAGCCGGTCGGAGCGGCACGCTCTGTTTTGCCTAACTATTTTTAAATCCTGGTAGCTCTGCAACCACGTAAGCTAGCGCAACAAATTTTTTTTCATATGAAACCGGAGGAGTTGTACTTACATCTGATGCCATCAGCTTGTCCTAGGTCACAGTTTCCTTCCACATATAGCTTTGCAAAAACTTCATAAAAAGCACTTGCATCAACAAAAACATAATATTCCAGAAACACGCTTTGGCGATCCGATCAGCTGTTCATAACACTTCCTACGTTGGAATAGACGTCAGCACGAACCATTACCTGCCCGAAACCGGAAGTGATGTCATTTTTGCGGAAATGTAGTTTTTTTTACCATCAGGGCCTCATGGCCTATACTGGTGTCTTTAAAAGTTATCTTTGACTTTATGACTTTCTGTGTCTTTTCTGGGATGCTTAGGACTCATATTGCACTGCTGGAAATAGTTTATTTTGATGCATACGCTGCTTTTTTGCAAATTTGCAGTATAATATTTATTTTCGTTTTTCCTGCAGTGTATAAAAATTGGTGTATTTCAAAAATAAAACTATGAAGATACTCAAAATAAATTTCCTGTGGTAGGAAACTATTTTGTGCAACTTTTTTGTATTTACAGTTTTGAGGGATAAGCCTCTTAAATTTCTCTAACTAGAAATATATGTTAAAAAAGCAAAAACGATTTTCAATTTCTTTGTAGTTTATTGCACTTTTTTGCAATTTATGTAATTACTATGCACTTAACGAATACATATTATTAAAATCTGGGCTATAATGGTTGTATTGATGTATAGCAACTTGAAATGCTTCCAAAAATGGCACTACAGCATGTAAAAATATAATATAAGCTCTGGCGGACTTGGTTCTATGGTAGGTCTTAAAGGGTTAAGAGTGTTGTAATGCTTTGTATCTTGTATTATTTACTATGTAGAGGCCCTTTAAAAAATCATTGGTCATTGTTGGTTTCTCTGGCTTTTTATTAGCACTATTCATGCCCATCATGTCTTTCATAACAGTTTTTAAGACCTTTACAATGCCCATGGCTTCACACTTAACCAGACACAAAATGTCTGAATGCTTCAGCAAACAGTCACTCTAAGGCTAACTAAGATTTCAGTGGGTTATTGAAGCTTAGAATCATTTAAACCATTTAAAATGATTTTTACTAAATCTCTATCTTATCTGTTTTCACTGATGCCTGCTGTGCTGGTGTCTTCCTTCTGCTTTCCCTGCCTGTAGCTTTCCATATATTCCTGCTGAGATTTTTTCTGAATGATTTTCCATTAAAAAGAATTTGACTCTTCATTCCTTCAACGACATCTAGCCAATAATTCCTTTTGTCTCTTCAGTCTATGCCAGTTCACAGCATGTGGATAGTTCCTTCAGTTCAAATAAACACCTTTAGTTGATAACTATAAAATTCAATTTAGAGATTTTTTAGAACAATAAGTTTGCTCATCTACTTATTCTCCAGTGCTCCAACCAAACCAAAAAAGTTGACATAGCTAAGTCACACCATAAGTGTTTAACTAAATCAGCTTTTTAAGCATTTTTTTCACAGTTAATATATCCAAATCCATGAAGCTGAAATGAAGACAACACTTTAGTCCACAAATCTATATTAATGTGCTATATTGGTGCTTTTTTCTTTCTCACAAATATTGTCATGGTTTTCTGCATTGCACAAGCATACAAGAGCATGCAAGACCTTTGATACTTCAATCAATCAATGAAAATTTAAATTCTGGTATTTCTTTAGTTATTTTAGTGTCTCTGTATGTCCTCACTGAACTTTGGGGGATTATTGATATGATTTCAATCTCTTCTTTTCCCCCGCCCGTTCCCTCCAGATATTTCCAGGGTTTCTATCCAGCTCTGCTCTTCCGGTGATATTTCGGAAATTACAGATTTGGATTTTTTTGCACCACTGATCTCCAAGCCTTTATTACTATATAGCTTCACAATGTTCTTTAATTGCACTCATATGAATGGGCTTTTTTGTCTCTGGGGTCAAACCTACTTTTGTACTGACCTGACACTCGAAAGATGGTAAACATAGACTTTTTGAAACCAGCCAATCAACTTACAACTAATTACCAGAGTTCTGTGCATGCAATGTCTGCAAGGAATGACTTTTGGGAATCAAAGCCTTTATGTACATTCTTACGGGGGGGAAATGTACATGATTATGCACTCTATAATTTAGGTCACATTACTTTTTGGCTGAGAAAACAACAGGAAAAACACGCACGTTTTGATGGTTTATTGTGTTGCATTTTGACCAGCATGACCCTGTTGGTAGGGGACAAGGGCGTGCATGAAGGAGCTGTTAAAAGAAATCCCATTCCATATCTTTAATTCGGACTGCTTTAAACTGCAAAACCTTCAATTATATCTTTTCTAAATTCAGTTTTACTGAATGTTTCAGATGCGTATGCTGCCATTTCATTCCAAACATCACAGAAGGTTTTTTCATTTCTTATTGCTGTGTTTAGCAACAACATCTTGTGCTTTTTTTTTTTAATTCATGTTTGGCAGATTCAATGTTTTTACTAGTATACTGGCTTGTGCATGTTCAAGAATTTATATGCCGGATAAGAAAAGTAAAATTGTAAGAAATAATACAAATCTGTATCTTAAGACTTAGCTAAATGTTCACCTCTGTCGTCTACATAGAGAATATAGTTTTATTCAACTTCTAAAGAGTTATTTTGCTACGGCTAATCAACTATGCTATAGCTTGGCTAGTCATCAGTGTGTCTTGGCTTTCAACAAATCTTTGATGCTGGTTAAAACTGTTCACATTTAAGAGAAGTGTTGTGTTCATTTCTCATAGTCAGTAAATAAATCAACCAAAGCTATCTAGACTAGAGACCCTGCACACCATGTAGTACAATGATATTGTAAAGTAAGTAGCAGTCTCATTTTTAGACTTTTTACTAAAACAAAACAATATGGACCATTTTGAGAAAAAAAAAACAACCTATGTTTTACCCTTCTAAAATCCCTACTGTCTTTGCAACCTTGTTTTTAGTTGGGTTTTTTTGTTTGTTTGTTTTGTTTTGTTTTTTGCAGCCACAGAAATTGTGTAAAGTAAATGGGGGGCTGTCCGGGATCCTTTTTGTTTCCATGGGTGAGTGTTTAATTAAGAAAATCCTCTTCAGCAAGAGTATTTTAGCTGTGTTGCTATGCTGTCCTCCCATCTAAGCATGTGTTCGTTATTTTGCTTTGGTACATTACTAGACTTTGATAGTTAAGTGTATTTCTGGCCTGCTTCTGACTTTAGAGTTTATCATTAAAGGGCCAGACTGATATACACTGAAGAGATATGATACAGTATAAGACAATACAACGATAGTTTTTATTTATTTTTTTCTAATTTTTTAGTTCATTTTTATTTCTTAAGATGAGATTTTTTGAAATATTCCACGTTCTTGCTCCCAGTAGAAAGGTGACACCACTCTCAAGTTGGTACAGTAAATATGAAGCAACCAGCAGCATATCAGCAGACTGGCTTCTTGGCTTGTGCTAAAGTCACCTATTCACATAGCATGCTATATTAAATTTGTTCAATTAATTAAAACACATTTTCCATTTATACTTGAGAAGGCTTTGAGGATTGTAATCAGCAAGAAAGTACAGCAGTTTACCATAGTTTAAAGAAGGAATGGCATTATTACTATTAGTAACATAAAGCATATTGCTGCAGTACATATCATATCAAGTGTGTTTGAAAGGTACGTCAAAGGTGTCATTATAAATCTGTGATACTTTTATATTAAACTCTTGATATACAAATACCTGAAATCATGTCTAAACTTGAACTTAGTAAAATTGATACCCTTATGACAAAAAGTACTTACTGAGGCAGTGACTTTGCTAAGAGCCAAAAATACATATTCTCAAAATCTAAACTTAATCTTTCAATGTGTAACCTCAAGTCAAACTTTGAGGTGTGCTGCTGAAAGGAGGGCGATGGGTTTTTTCATTAGAGATGGGAGCAAATGCAAACTCTTGCAAATGTGTGTATGTGCGAGTTTGTGACACTCTGAGGATTCAGTCAGAGCTGGAGGTCGAGCCGGGGAATGATGAGGTGGCGCTTTCCTCCCTTTTATTCTTTTCTCCCTCTCTGTTCTTCCTGAAAGACAGATTGCATTCCATCCTCCCTGTAAAAAAAAAAACGAACAGGCAGACACATGGATAATATGAAGGTATCTGCAGTGTGTGTGTGTGTGTGAGAGAGAGAGAGAGAGAGAGAGGAGGAGGAGTGAATTAGAGGCTTGCTTGGCCAGCTTCAGACTGTGCAACGTGTCTGATGCTGGTGGATCAGATGGCAGAAAGCTACTGTGTGTCTCCCCACAGCTCATCTGCTCCATAATGTCTGCTTTCTGCTTAATTACAGCTCACCTGCAGTCGGGCCGGCGCTGCACACAGAATACTGTTGGGGGGGGGGCAGAGAACCTTCTATATAAACCTGTATTTGTACTGGGGGGGGGAATTCAACAGCAAAAAAGGGCTCTTATTATTTAGAGCCGATAACAATCATAATCTGTGCAAACCCCACAATTGTGCAGGTATTTCTAAACAGAGGCAGTTTTAGCCCACTGCAGCTGCTCACTCCAAAAATGCTAACATCTGGTTCAGTCATATGCTATTTTTTTAACAGTCATCTGTTATTTAATCTGTCATTTGATTGTTCCATCCTTATGGAACACAAGTTAAAATATCAAATACATAGTATGATGATTCAAGTAGATCTTAGTAGTCTTTCTAACACTTTCAGACATAATTAGAATGTTTGGGTTTTTTGTTGTTTTTTTCAAGTTTGCAGGTAAATTGTCTCTTTAAGGGTTCAGTTCTTATCAAGTCCTAAATTTCTAACTTCAGAGCATCTCAAAATGACTTATGTATTTGTTTTTCTCAAAACCTGTCGGGTTTTTGTTTTTTGTTTTTTTTACATTGACCATGGTGATATGATTTAACACATTTCTAAGCGTAAATGTTACACAAGATTACTATTATCTCATAAAGTGACAATTATTACACATGGTACCCTTTTTATGTACTGAGGCTCCAGTTCATCCAGAACTGAAGGGGACAGCATGAGTGGTCTAGTCTATCCGTACATGCTGACGAAGAATAAGAACACTCACAGTTGCAGAAAAAATTATTGTGCATTTGTTTACAAAAGTGTTGTTCAGCGTTTCTGTTTCTACTGTGGTGATGAAGGACCCACCAGAATTCTAAGGGGAATAAAACTGCACAATCAATCTTGTTAAAGCAGGTTTTTAAAATAACCTTCCCCAAAGTAAATGATTTTCTGTCTTCCCAGAACAGGTGTAAAAGAGGCTCTAATAGTTATACAGTGGGCGCATACACAAAGTTTAGACTATAACGACCACCAGAGAGTTTCTGCTCTGGACATATGTCCCATGGTTTCATGTTTTTTGACACAAAAGTAAAAAGTAATCACAGGACTGATTGACGGACCTACAGTATCTACTTTTTAAAATGGAAAATCAGAGTGTGTTGAGTTATGATGACGTATACTGAACCAACCTCTGCAGCCCATTCTTTATCTCTGCTTTGGGCCTCATAAGCTACCATTAACATGCGAAACGGCACAATCATAGCTAGCAATTTATGATTTTGGCCACCCTTAAGGTCATCCACCTTTATTGTCCTTTTTACTATAATCGGGGTCGTAATTTACAAAACAAACATTTTGTTGTACTCAGCAAGATTTAACAATAGCTATCAGAATTAAAAACTCCCGAGGAAACAGTTTACTAGGGTCTGAGCTTTTATATAGTCAAATTTCTGTTTTTAGTCAGAGGAGTCACCCTCTGCTGGCTATTAGAAATAATGCATGTTTAGGACATTTCCGCTGTTAATTCCCTTTACAAACCCAGAAGCTACCTCTATATTTTACATGTGTTCTGTGAATTTGATAAGGAAAAAGGCCCCAAAAAATTGTGAAATAAACAGGATGACATGTGAAGTGTTTGAAATTAACAATCTCTTTACTAAAGTTTCCTGGGCTTACTGACGTAAGCATGTATTCCAAAGTTAGGAGAAACCAAACATGCAAACCCCATATAGAACAGGTCTACCTACCCGAGTGTGAATCCAGGAGGCGATAGTTTTAACATATTAGCCACTATGCTCGGTAATGTTCTGAATGTATTTCCATCAGACCTGAATCAGGTGATCAAAAACAATGACACAGTTCTACAAATGCTAACTTTTCTTGTGTCACTTATAATCCTATAACAGAAAACAAATCCCTTCCGTCATCGACTTTCAGCAGATTCTTTTGGTTATTTATTGATTGTGATCCATGGACTGTCACAAGTGAGCTTTACTGGGACACTCCAGTCTTTTAGTTCTGCAGTATAGTTTGTGGACTTGTGAAAGGCAGATTTCTCTTTTTACACACATGCATACTGTATTAAAATAAGTCATTAGGTGGACTTTGTCAGTGTGATGATCTATGTTCCAGTGTAAATGTCTTCCTCCCCCTCACCCCAACTGGTCACAGCAGATGTCTGGCCCTCTCTGATTCTGCTGGAGGTTTCTTCCTGTAAAAAGAGCTTTTCTTTCCGCTGTCACCAAGTTCTTGCTCATAGGAGGTTGTCTGATTGTTGGCATTTTCTATGTTACTTTAGAGTATAAAGCATATTGAGGCCACTGCTGTTGTGATTTGGCACTGTATAAACTGAAATTGAATTAAATTAAATGGAATCTGATAGAATCAAACTGAACTGAATTGAAATAGTTCTAAACATGGAGCATGTTATTATACAGTTCTTTGAACAATTTTTCCAAACCTGACATGAAACCTGCACGCTGATCACAACGAAATTTAGAAACTAAAGCAGAAGATACACATACAGCCTGAGGCAAGTGTCTGTGAGGCTGCAGCCATGTTCAGGACATGTTAACACTCAAACAGATAAAACTATAAAAACACTCTGTTAAGCTGAAACAACTGGCTCAAATCTACTACCAAAACCCCAACTCAAACCAGAACTACAAGATGTAAAACTGGACTAAAACTGATAGAGTCTGAGACATCAGATTGTGAAAATAAACCCAGAAAACTGAATCTAAACAGTCTTAGCTTTAGCTCAAATCAAAGCGAATCAGGAAGTGGACCACAACCAGGAATAAATTCTGGATTAAACCCGTGCCTGTTGCAGGAGATCCTCCTCCAACCGTCCGATGCTCTTATGGATCAGGTTTCCTCCTGCTCAGCCCCCCTCCCCTCCTGCTCCTTCCTCTTCTGATCCAAACTATAACCCTTCTGGTGTGGAGGCATGGAAGGAGGGACCTTCTGTTTTTCCCTTCTTCTTTCTCGCTGTTTTTTTTTTTCCTTTGAAGGAGTCGTCCATTCTTGTCTTCCCTAAACGTGAGCAGAAGCAGCAACGGGGTAATGAGGGTGCGTCCCTACAGTCGGTCCAGTCTCGGGTACCTCCCAGTTCTTGAGGCTCCCATATAAAAACCCTTGTGGAAAGTCAGTGTAGGCAGTAGGGAGTTTTCTGCTGGGGTCAGGAGGATTGTGAACAGACGAGTGGATCCTGCCCCAAACACCCGTGTATGAGTGGAGTGTAGCAGAAAGAAACATCCCCAACTTTTTTTCCTCTCTTGCCTCAAAGAGTCTACATGTCTAGTGGCATCTAGACATGTTCAGCTTTGTGGATTTGCGGCTGGTGCTGCTGCTCAGCGCAGCAGTGCTTCTGGTCAGAGCGCAGGGCGAGGACGACCGTAAGTTTCATCACTGTTTACTGGAGCTTCTCAGACTTTTTCCCCTTTTACTTTATTGCATTTTTTTCTTTACTGGGTTTGGAAAGTGGATTTTCTCTACGTGGCTGGACGGCTTCTGAGATCTTAGAGAAGAGGAGAAAGGAAAAGTTTTAAGTAGAATTAAGTTTGCTTTGTTGTGCTCTATTGTCTCCAGACAGATAGACAGATAAAGCAGGGTGTGTGTAATGCATTGGGCATCTCAAGAAGGCCCCTGTCTCTCCCTCTCCTTGTGTTTGTCTAAGTCTCTCCAACCCCCACCTCCCCACCATGCATGCAGAGCGAGTTGCTGCAAGTTTTCCATTCTCTCCTCCAGGCGAGGGTTATCCAGCTGCATAGGTTTGAACCTCCCTTTACCCCAAAATTGGAGCATTCAAATGCCTAACCCTAATCCTGTGGCATTTTATCAGTTTGACACGACTACCTGCGTCACCTGTACCCATTCAAAAAATGGTTTCCACGAGATATGAGCCAGAAGGCGAAGCCTCTCACAGGCCTGATTGATGTGACAGGGAATTTGCAGCCTGAGGCCAAGTGCTGAGTTGGACAGGTGACTGAGAGGGAGAGTAGGAAGAAAACAGGGAGCGGAGGAGGAGAGGAGCAGGCGTAGTCTTGTCTGCCGGAGTATTTGACCTCCACAGCCTGAGCCAGCTTTCAGCTTTAGAGCCCACAAAAGCTCAGGTGGACTTTTGAAGAGATCATTTTGCACAGAAAGAGGGAAGCGGATGCCTCTGCTGGTGCTTAGAACAACCAGTATTCTCCTCTGAGAAGACAAAGGAAAAGCAGTTCAGCTCTGGAAACAAGAGCCCAGGAGGCGAAACTCGGTTTTTCCAGATGTTCCTCTTCTTTTGGAAAGGACTCAGCTGTGCATAAAAAGCAGATGTTTTCTGGCCCTCTGAACGATCTCACAACGCCACCCAGAGGCTGCTCTCAGCACTGCCAGACACATCTGGCCGCCACGTCCCCCGGTGCCATCCCCTCCCCCTCTTTTCTTTCCACTCTTTTTTTTTCTTCTCTAATTGCATCCACATGTGGAGTGTTTCCACCAGTCACTGCCAAGCCTACAGTCTGCAGTTCTCCTGGCGCTTCTGCTTTTCCCCTCTGAGCTCAGCACTTTGGTACGCTGGAAGATTTAAAAGCACTCTGAGCAGAGTCCCAGTTTGAGTTTTGCTGAGAATCAAATGCAGCCGCCACAGTGTCGGGGTGGAAAATATGACTTTGAGTTGATGTACAGGGAGATTAAATCCCATTTAATCAGTGTCTGTGTGTGCAATGATGGCGTGACCTGCAGACAGACACGGCACACTGGTGCCCTCTCTGTCACCTCTGACCTGTTCCGGTCTGATTCCAAAGCCCCCCAGTTCCTGTCCACGTCTTTATCACCGCTAAGCTTTGTGTATTTATGTTGCTGCTGTCATTATTTCCTGTTTCACACGTAGATTTTACACCAGTTTAGCAATCTATCTTTTTCTAACATTTTTCTCCAAAAAAGTGTTTTATTGAAACTATTTTTTCACTGTAATTCAAAATTCTCATCTCAGTTAATCCGTCTGACTAAATTTGAGAACAAATCAAATTTTTTAATTTGAGAAAATGATCCACATATTCAGGGTTTTTTCACAATTTATTTTTAGCTTCATAATTAAAGCACTTTAGTTTCCTGCCCTAGTTTTACCTGGACTCCCACCAGTGTAGATACTACCTGAACGCACACTGCATGTGCGTTCAGGTAGCTCACCTGTCTCTTACCGTCCCTCTCCCTCTGTGTCGCCCCCCTCAGGCACGGGCAAAAGCTGCACTCTGGACGGCCAGGTGTTTGCAGACCGGGATGTGTGGAAGCCGGAGCCATGTCAGATCTGTGTGTGCGACAGTGGCACGGTGATGTGCGATGAGGTCATCTGCGAGGATACAACGGACTGCCCCAACCCCATCATCCCCCACGACGAGTGCTGCCCCATCTGCCCCGATGACGGTATAATAACTGCATCTCTCTCTGGACAAAGCACAGATACACAAAAGAGTTTTTGCACATCACATGTTCTCATTTAAACTGCCCCCATGACACAAATCCAGCATCTGTCCTCAATGACATGCCAAGAGTTACTGGTGTGAGTGAGACACTGTCTTTGAAAAATTATTTTTTAGTTTCTGTTTGAACACTTAAAGCATTATTATGAGCTTTTCTGGGTGCTTTCATCTGTTAATGCCAAACCTGTTTGCTCTCTGCAGGCTTCCAGGAGCCTCAGACTGAGGTAAATATACATTTTCCACTGACACTTGTAAATAGTTTGTACAACTCCCATGAGATCAGATACACATTGGACACACTGTTTTCTTCTTTTCACCACAGGGAACCGTGGGAGCTCGTGGACCCAAGGGAGACAGGGTAGGTTCACACCCTCTTCTTTCCTTGTTTTACTTGTGGAGTAACTTTTGGTTGTGTGGTGAGCTCAAGATCTGTCACTGTTTTTGCTGGAGCTGATCAGTTACACTGATAGAATGTAGCTCCATGTGTTTTAAATCAGGCAGATGTGGAAACGTGACTCAGATGACTTTGAAATGCAGTGAAACTGCAAACTGCTTTTAGCTTTCATTACACATCATACTTAATCTAAAACCATTTACCCATCTTCATGCAGTGAGGTGGGAGAAAACAGTATCTTACATGTAAAGTTTCTGTAAACTGTAGTTTTTGATTTGTGTTTTTAAATGTCACCCTAGGGCACTGGTTGTCCTTTGTTACATCCAATTTTGATAGTTTAAGTCTGGTTTTTTTACCTCACACAAAACATGATGAGGTCAGGTTAAATCCTGCAGAGCAGCATGACTTGGCTTACATTTCAAAATCAAACCAAATATTATCATGGAGAAATATTATTACCTATATAAGGATTTGGTTTTTATCAATGAAAAAAACAACTTCTTTATCCATGATTTTCAACAGTGGAGCTACATTCATTTAAATTGGCGCAATCTTAGGAGGGAATTATGACTTCTGATTATTTATTTGGATTGGATTTGATTGAACCTTCATTGGTCACTTTACAAGTTGAATCTTAGACTGTAAAAGAGGCTCTGTGGACCAGCTGTGTTGTTTTTAAGAGTGCATTTAATAGTGTAATAATAATGTATTTCGTGGTGCTATTTTGGCTACCGAGCATGATGGTGACAAACAGGTGACTGTTCCTGGTTAGACTCATAGTCAGCCTCAAAGTAAACTGCACCTTTAATGATTTAAAAGCCTTTGAAGACACAAACATGGAATCAAATATTAACCAAACATGTCTTCAATGATAAGGCCAGATCACAGAAAATGCACATGATTAATGGTTTAACAAATCAGTTTTCTGTCTTAGAGTATTGGACTGTGGACATCAGAACTTTTAATCCAAGTGACCTTCTTGAGTATGACCCTGATTTCCTCTATCTACAGGGTCCTGCTGGTCCCCCTGGTAGAGATGGTATGCCTGGCCAGCCTGGACTGCCTGGACCTCCTGGCCCACCTGGACCCCCTGGCCTTGGTGGAGTAAGTTGTTGAATTTTAGTTATTCTGTATTTCACTCATTAAAGGTCAATAGTGGCCGGTCAGTTAGTAACGTAACTATGTCGTTTAATGTATGCAAATGATTGACAGCGTGTTAATCGTGCTGCAGCTAGAGCGGAAAAAGTCAACTGTCAAAGCTGAAGCCCAAATGTGATGTGATATTAGTGTGATGAGCTGTGTCTGGAGTTTGGCACAGTGTCTCTGATCAGAAGGTCAAGAAGTCATTACTAAGGATGGAACGACGCCTCATTTCCTTTTGAATGGAAAGCAGACAATATTCTGGAAGTGGACAAACTTTAGAAAGTTAGAGTTTGCTAAGCTACCATTTTTAATTTTAGAGGTTTATTTACATTCTAATATACCCACTGACTCCAGGTCTGATTTAGAAATCTGATCTGGCACCTCCAAAGACTGAATTCTGCTACAGGATCATTGTTCCACATGCTAGGCTAGCACTACATATCTTCATGCCTCTGTGCAGCCTGTTGTTGACATGACTGCTAATATACCAAAAATATTGATTGAAAATATTTTAAATAGTAACAAAATATAATTTATTATTTGCTGATTCATTTTACCATTTGCCTCTGTGCTAAAATGTTAAAAGAATACACTGTCACACTGTCATATTCTTTAATGAGATACTTAGTTAACATTCAAAGCTAATTTGCATTTCTGTATCTTGCTTAAACATGAGTCCATACTTTTGTAGAATCAACTCCTAATTAAATATTCTATGTTTCAGTTTGCCAATAACTTCGACTACATATGTGTATGCTAAAGTAATAACTATAGCGTGGATAACATGTATAACTTTACCGAGGGTTAGCATGATGCTGTTTTAGATATGGATAAATATCAACGTCAAATTTTCCATGATTCAGGACATTAACATCTATTAACATACTTCAGCATTCACTCCATGTAACCACAGTTCAGTAAACTCCTACAGTCTTCCCTGTGTATACATTATCAGTGACATACTTCTATGCCAATGGTTCACATTAAGCTGGACAATTATAGACTTGGCAGTCACCATTAACATATGTTTGACTTCAGACAGAATGTTCCCTATCTACATTATACAGTATGTATCCTCCAGAGACACCTTTAAATACTACTGTTGAGGTCAAAGGTCAATGACTTGATACGCACTGCTCATTTTAGAACTGGATTGTTATGAGTGGCATTAGCATTGAGATTCCATATCATCAAATCTGCTGCTGCAGTTTTGTTATTGTGTTTGCTTTTATTTGGAAATATGAAAAAATTATGCAGTGGGGAAGTGCATGGTAAAAGAAACAACAGACAACTATACTTGATGGAACATGACACAACTATGCATGATTTAGATATTTAATTTGGACTATGGCTCAGATGATCCAGAATCAGTGATTCTATTCAACTGGAAAAAGTACATTTAGTGTTGAGATTTGAAATGCATCATAGCTAACATGTAGCCTATGTCATGTCACAACACAGATGGAATTTAATATTTTTTCATCCTAAAAACAATCATTTTGGTATTTTTGTGAGATTAACATGTCTGTGTTTATTTTTTTCCAGAACTTCTCCCCTCAGATGTCTGGTGGCTACGATGACAAATCTCCTGCCATGCCTGTGCCTGGACCCATGGTAGGTTACATATGTATTTAAATACACTATATTCAAAATATTTCCATGCGCAGCATCTGAGCTTTTCTCTGTTGGATTTATAGGGCCCAATGGGACCCCGTGGACCTCCTGGACCTCCTGGATCTAGCGTGAGTATATGATGGGGGTTTCTATGCTTAGGTTAAAAACTGAAACCTGGAATGCTAGCTGGCATGAATCCAGTCCTTCCTTTTTCTGCTGCAAATAAGATAAGATAACCTTTATTAGTCCCACACGTGGGAAATTTGTTATTTGTTGAAATAACACAAAGACTGTGTTTTTTTCTGATTGATTACTATTAGGAAGTAGTATTGATATTGATTACTGTTAGGCTGCAAAAACACCTTTTATTTTCTTGAAAAAAAATATGAAAAATTAACAAACTGCTGCTTACAGTGCGTTGAAAAAGTGAGTAGCATCAACATATTTGGTGTAGTGATGGTGTTTGTGTTTGTTACCAACTATAGGGACCTCAGGGATTCACTGGCCCCCCTGGTGAGGCTGGAGAGCCTGGATCTCCTGTGAGTATTCAGGACAGGGAAACAAATGCACGTTGCACTTTGCTGTGATGTTAACACTCTCACCTTATGTTTGATTTTCGCTTCAGGGTGCCATGGGTCCCCGTGGAGCTGCCGGCCCCCCTGGAAAGAACGGCGAGGATGTAAGTGCACTGGATTGATATCATATCAGTTCATCTACCTATATATATATATAGGTAGATATTATATTAAAAAAGAGACTGAGGAATGTCTTGAGACATCATTTCGTCCCCATCTCCCCAACTCTCTTTCTCTCAGGGTGAGTCTGGCAAACCAGGTCGCCCCGGTGAGCGTGGACCTTCTGGCCCTCAGGTAAGTTGCTGATTCTTACCACCGATATGTAAAACAAAAACAGAGCTGAGATAATAACCTTTGTCACCTCCTTGTTTTTTTGTTTTTGTTTTTCCCAGGGAGCTCGTGGTTTCCCAGGAACCCCAGGTCTGCCTGGCATCAAGGGACATAGAGTGAGTCAGAACTTGTGCCACCCCATTCAACTCATATTCAACTCAAAATAAAAAATGTTGAAAGTCGTGGCTGGAAACTTCATCTTTGCATGTCTCTTATTCTGTGTAGGGATTCAGTGGCCTGGATGGTGCCAAGGGAGACAGTGGCCCCGCTGGACCCAAGGTGCCCCTCCCTTTGTTATAACACTTGTTCTCACCACATAAGTTGTAGAAAAAAGTCACCCACAGGTGGGCTACTTCACTTATAGTGCAGTGTTGAGTAGCTGTAATCGTAGCAGTGCTATAAATGACAGTAGTAATTGAAAAAGTAGTTGTAATATTGGCACTGATATCTAACTCATAGTGGTCCTGGTGGTGGGAGCACTAGTGCCAGAATTTGAAGTACAATAAAATTAATCGCATTTAATTGTAATTATAGACAGCACCATATCACAACTCCCTTTTAACAGGAAGAGATCTCTGGCAGAACTATCAATATGGTTCTCAAATGAGTACCGTTTAGTGTTTAAAGACACACTGAAAAAATTAACCCATAGATGCAGAAAAATCATTAAAACAGTTTCAGCATTTCCTCCATTATAACCAGTGTATTTTCTTCACCTACCACTCCACCGACAAGTTGGTCATACAACATATTTTAACCTAAAGCTAAATACTACTTCTATTAACAGCTAACAGTTTGAGTATCAGTGTGGACAGTAAAAGCTGTGGCTACAATAATGCTACAAAAAGCAGTAGTATCAACCATTTAAACACTAGCAAGTTACATTAGCAGTCACTGGCTACTTTTAGTTATAGCAGCTTGATTGGCTAAATGCTGCATTGACGAGCATAATTTCTGAAAGTTTGATAAAGTTTCTAGAGTTTAATCAATGATTCTAATCTTCTCGCCGGCCCATGTGTTTCTGTCCATTTAGGGAGAGGCTGGCACCCCTGGTGAGAATGGAACCCCTGGTGCTATGGTGAGTAAAACAAGCACCCCATCTCTGCTACATAATTATAGTAGTATAGTTTCTTCTCTCCACAACTGATTTTGGCTAACTGACACTGTCTTTGTCTATCTCAGGGACCTCGCGGTCTGCCTGGTGAGAGAGGCCGTGCTGGTGCTACTGGAGCTGCTGTGAGTCCATACATTACATAGTTGCAGCTAGTGAAATCAATTTATTAGTGAATTGAGAAACCAGTCGACCACTCACGTTTGTCTTTGACCTGCAGGGAGCTCGTGGTAATGATGGCGCTGCTGGTGCTGCTGGACCTCCTGTAAGTCTTTCATTGTCCAAAGCTTCAGTTCTTAAAATCTCAGCTTTGTTAGCACTGACCCAAAAAGATGCACTATGTATATCTGAGTATCTGTGTTTTTGTTCTTCTCAGGGTCCCACTGGCCCCGCTGGACCCCCTGGATTCCCCGGTGGCCCTGGAGCCAAGGTATAAACTGCTCCTGACCCGCTCCAGTAATCCTCAGTGCTATCCATTTTTCTTCTGAAACGCAGTATAATCTATTTCCTCTCCTCTCTTAGTTGTGTTTTTACTGTGCCGACTTTGAAGAATTTATTTTCTGAAGCATGTAGGTAGCCAACACGTACACCTGACATGTAGAATGCAGGTCATAAAAACCATCTGAGCTCCCACTACTGTTTGAGTATAAACAGTAACTATTAAGAAATTAGATGGATGGGCGCTATTTTTATTTTTATTTTTTGCAGAGTTCTCAGTATATTTTAAAGCTTATGATAGAAATTCACAGTAATTGTCTGTGCATGTGGAACTGGGTCATAGCTGAAGCTGTGGGGTTCTTTTTGGCTGAGGTTAGATGTTGAGTGTTTTCTCTAAAACAAATCTTCTGTTTATGCCGACAATTTTATCTTTTTTTTTTTGTCTTCCACCACCAAGCTGTTTGTATTACTAAATAATCTTTTCTTTCTCCCCAGGGTGATGCTGGAGCTCAGGGTGCTCGTGGACCCGAGGGCCCTGGTGGAGCTCGTGGTGAGCCCGGAAACCCCGGACCTGCTGGCCCAGCTGGACCTTCCGTAAGTATGAGTGACTGTAATAAAGATCCTTGATGAAAACAACAACAAATGGGCCACAAAAAATAGGCCACTAGAATCTGATTCAAGGCAAAATAAAACAATTTACATTATCATTTAAATTGTTAAAAGAAATTAAAAATAATTCTGCCTTCTGGGACAATAAATAAACTTCCTTCCTTCTCCTCTCAGGGAAACCCTGGAGCTGATGGAGCCGCTGGAGCTAAGGGAGTACCTGTGAGTATCTTTAAACAAATTTACTCTATTTTTAATACTTTCTTATTTTTACTAAAGCTACAGATAGTCATCACTTTTTCTACAGCATGACATTAAATGACTGTATTGTTGTGTGCTGCCACCTACAGGGTGCTGCTGGAGTTGCTGGAGCTCCTGGTTTCCCCGGACCCCGTGGACCCCCAGGACCTCAGGGTGCTGCTGGTGCCCCCGGACCCAAGGGCAACACTGTAAGTAAAGATCTCTTAGATCCAAAAAAAAGCAAAATCACCCAAAATTTAAACTTGTATGTTTTGTGTGAATACTTTGACAGTTACAACCTACAGAGATAAAAACAAAAGTTAGAGATTTGTTTTGGGCATTTGTTGTTTGCTGAAATTATTTTTCTTTTAGATTTATCCAAATAATAGTAATTTCTCCCTAGTTTGTAGTTTGTTTAATTTTATGTTTTCTTGTTTGTTTGTGTCCCATAGGGTGAGGCTGGTGCCCCAGGATCCAAGGGAGAGCCTGGTGCCAAGGGAGAGGCTGTGAGTTCACCATAGATCATGACAGAGCACACTGCACTAAAATTATGTGTGTATCAGCCTCTTATGCCACATTGCATGTTACATTGCTCTTCTACAGGGTGTTTCAGGAGTTCAGGGACCCCCTGGACCTCCTGGTGAGGAGGGCAAGAGAGGAGCCAGAGGAGAGCCTGGTGCTGCAGGAGCCCGTGGCGGCCCTGGAGAGAGAGTATGCATCTCACTGGATTCCACTTTATCCGTACCCTAATCTGTAAAATGATGGCAGAGGGACCTCTAGTGGTGTTTCAACACAAAGGACAAAAGACTGAAATCTTTATACTGATGGTCAAATCTAAATGATTGAGATTACTTGTGTGCAGCTGTAAACATTACAAAGGTTAGTTTGACTGAAAAAGCAGATTAATCTCTGCTTGGAATGAAAACATAATAAACACCATTGGGCTCTTAATCATGATGTAACCAAACTACTGAGTGAGGTTCAAAATGTTCCCAAAACATTTGACCAAGAGTATTACAGATATGGACATACTGAGTGGTGCTAGTACTAAGATAGAAACATTCATTTCATTGGTTAAAAGCATTAAGTCTTTTGGATGTTAATTTAAGTTAAAAATGATGCCAGAGACCTGAGGCCCGGATCTCTCTGATGGAATTCGACTGTATGCATGATACAGGGTGTTCAATTTTAAACCTACAGTTTGAACACATTTCTGTTTAAACACTTTTTACTGTTCAGAGCTAAGCAGGACATGTTTGATTGTCTTTACAGGGTGCCCCTGGTGGTCGTGGTTTCCCTGGTTCTGATGGCCCTGCTGGACCCAAAGTAAGGAAAATGCACACATACATACAACAGATATAAACCTTAATTCCGCCCGCAGGCTTCCACAATTTTGGTTTAACTAATTTTTGAATTTCCACCATTCTTATTTTCTTCTTAGGGTGCCAATGGTGAGCGTGGTGCCCCCGGTCTTGTTGGAGCTAAAGGTGCCACTGGTGAGTCTGGCCGCACTGGTGAGCCTGGTCTGCCCGGAGCTAAGGTGGGATAGCATACTGTCTGTCAAATAATTCTCTGCAGCATCATTTATTCATTATACCCAGTCCCTCCTCTGACCTCTGACCTCTGCTTTGTAGGGAATGACTGGCAGCCCCGGCAACCCTGGACCTGATGGCAAGATGGGACCTTCTGTAAGTTTGTATGCAGTATAGTTAACCCTAGTTCTTATAATTTATGTCAAGAAATAGCAAAACCCTTAACATGCTTAATCTTCCTTAACAGGGAGCCCCCGGACAAGATGGCCGCCCTGGGCCTCCTGGCCCTGGTGGAAATAGAGGCCAGCCTGGAGTCATGGGATTCCCCGGACCCAAGGGTGCTGCTGTGAGTAGCGTTACAACATCTATACATTATATTTAATCATGCTTAGTAATAGTGGGCATCTAAAATATGGTCTCCGTGTTTTTTTGTCTATAGGGTGAGGCTGGAAAGCCCGGTGAGAGAGGAACCATGGGACCTACTGGACCTGTTGTGAGTGCTCAATATTCTGCTGTTTTCTTTCTTGTTATCTATCATCAATGGTAGGATTGTGTGTGTGAAAGCCTTCTATCTCTCTACCCAGGGTGCACCTGGAAAGGATGGTGATGTTGGCGCACAGGGCCCCTCTGGACCTGCTGTAAGTAAACAACACTAACTGGCTACACTTCGATATTAGCACCCAAGTTTGTGCTGATGTCTCTCTACTGAAAGCTACATAGCTGCAAGAATAAGTCACATCTACTCAATGCATTACTGCCACCGTTGCTGACTCTCCCTCTCTGCTCATCTTAAGGGTCCTGCTGGTGAGAGAGGAGAGCAGGGACCTGCTGGATCTCCTGGATTCCAGGGTCTCCCAGGACCCCAGGGAGCCATTGGTGAGAGTGGCAAGCCCGGAGAGCAGGTACTGATTGAAGCGGAACTATGACTGGAACAGCATCATTTCCAGTGAATAAAAGTGCTTATTCCTGTATTTCTGTTTTTCCTTTTAGGGTGTACCTGGCGAAGCTGGAGCCCCAGGACCTGCTGGAGCTAGAGTAAGTCACATATCCTCATAATTTTCACAGTTAGATAAGACTCTAATTGTGGTTTAAATATAATTAAATATATTCATTAGTTCTTTGTCCAAAATCCTACATGGTGTAGAAAACAACTTCCTAAGTTGCTAACTAGCTTGTTCAAACACATTAAAGTTATTACTAGCAGCTTATAACTGCTTTTTTATTCTTTAAAGTGGATTCTTGTCCAAAATGCTCGATGTTAGACCTGGAAAACAACTTTTAGCCTGCTAACTAGCCAGCTACTTTCAATATTAGGATTGCTAACAAGCTACTGTATCATTAATAGTGATAGCAACTATGCAGATGCTATCACTAGCTTCAACTCACATTACCTGTAAACAAAACAAAGGTACCATACCAGTGTCGATATGGTCACAGGAGGAAAACCCTTGCACTGCCATTTACAAAGTAGCGCTTCGTGTTGATCTGACATTCTGTTTTACCCTGTCATTCATAAATGAACAGATAAATTATGATGAAAGCTTCACCTCACATATGAACCTCCCTTTGGGGAATATCATCCAACTAGAACTGATATTAGATTAGATTAGATTAGATTAGATAGAACTTTATTAATCCCTCGGGTGGGTTCCTCTGGGAAATTCGATTTCCAAAAAGCACAGCACCGACAGAAGTTTCAGAGTTACAGAATATTATATATATATATATATATATATATATATATATATATATATATATATATATATATATATATATATATATATACACACACACACACACACACACACACACACACATATATAAATACAGAGACAATATAAATAAAAATATACGAAGGGGATAAATAGAATAAATAGGAATAAAAAATAAAAATACAAGTGAATGAATTGCACATTTCGAGTATTGAGGTCTATTGAGGTCTATATAGCAGATCTAGTTCTCATGGTTTCAACAAACCATCCAATAAACTCATTCCAACCTACTCTTCTCCTCAGGGCGATAGAGGATTCCCTGGTGAGCGTGGTGCACCTGGGCCAGTTGGACCTGCTGGTGCCCGTGGATCCCCAGGAGCCTCTGGAAATGATGGTGCTAAGGTGAACACATCTTATATAAAAACTAAGAAGTTCTCAGTTGTGAGTAGATTGACTAAATTGCACATATTTCACTATTCTGAACATCTCTTCCTCAGGGAGATGCTGGAGCCCCTGGTACTCCTGGTGCTCAGGGTCCTCCTGGACTGCAGGGAATGCCTGGTGAGCGCGGTGCCGCTGGTCTTCCAGGACTGAGAGGAAACAGAGTGAGTTGCCTTCTGTAGTCCTATTACTCTTAGTATTCCGATAGTACATTGGCGGTCACTGCCATTGTAGACTGCTATCCTAGGTGAGATTTACTTTAGCAATCCAACAAACACTGATCAGTGTTTCTACTATATGTCCATCCATTTTATTGTCATTACGACACAATTGGGATGCAAATGCCCAGTGTAATCGCTGATGGGCTTTACGGTGACTTAGCAAATGACCCCAGCATTGTAAGACCTGATATACTATGTGAATGTTCGTCTTATTACCAACATCTTTTTTCCTTTCAAACACACAGGGTGACCAAGGATCTAAGGGTGCTGATGGAACTCCTGGTAAGGATGGTCCTCGTGGTTTGACTGGACCAATTGGACTTCCTGGACCTGCTGGCTCCCCAGGAGACAAGGGAGAGTCTGGTGCCCAAGGACCTGTTGGACCTTCTGGAGCCCGTGGACCCCCTGTAAGCACTGCTGTGTCTGCTACAGATAATGTTTAATTTAAAGTTTTTAAGTGTGTTAATCTTTGAATGTTCGAATTCATTCTGATTCGTCTACCTACATCTTAGGGTGAGCGTGGTGAGGCCGGACCACCTGGACCTGCTGGATTCGCTGGACCTCCTGTAAGTAAATTCTACAATAGTGTCCACGCTATTTTTCTTACTCTAACACAGAAGTTACTAAAAAACTATTTGGCTTTTTCTTCACAACCACCAATCCACTCTAGGGTGCTGATGGACAGCCTGGTGCTAAGGGAGAGCCTGGAGATAATGGTGCTAAGGGAGATTCTGGTCCTCCCGGACCTGCTGGACCCACTGGTGCTGCAGGACCTCAGGTTTACACAATAACATACTCCCAGCATATCCCAGTTCACAAATTACAGCTATTTAGACATACATGTGACCACATTGTGTGCTGCTGTTTCTTTGACACTATGCTGTTGCCTTTCAGGGTCCCGTTGGAAACACTGGCCCTAAGGGAGCCCGTGGACCTGCTGGACCTCCTGTAAGTCACTCTTCCTACTTTCCCAAGCAACTTACATTTCTGACATTAGCTTAGAGGTGACAGTACCTCTAGCCAAACTGGCAATACTTCATAAAACTGGGCAAAGAAAATTTAAAAAAGGAAAGAAAGTAGTGAAAGATTTTATTTATTTTCCAAACACGTACCACCATCAAATCCATTGTTTGATACATGTCTGTTTTTTGTTTGTTTGTTTTTTACTGACTTGATGCAGTATTTTTGCAGCCTGAGTTAGCTAATTGGCCTCGATCTCCCTAGGGTGCTACTGGCTTCCCTGGTGCTGCTGGCAGAGTTGGACCTCCCGGCCCCGCTGTAAGTTTTTCTTAGGTGTTTCTGACACAGTGCGCAAAATCTATGTGTTTTCCTGGAATTATTTTCAATTCTCCCTGTCCTCCCCACAGGGTAACGCTGGACCTCCCGGAGCTCCTGGACCAGCTGGCAAGGAGGGACCCAAAGGAAACCGTGGTGAGACTGGACCTGCTGGTCGCCCTGGTGAGTTGGGTGCTGCTGGACCCCCAGGACCTCCTGGAGAGAAGGGTAGCCCTGGTGCTGATGGTGCTCCCGTAAGTTATATCAACTTTCAGTACATTCTAAAATGCTGTGACACAATTTATAATAAACCATAGCCTTCAATAATCTTCTTTCAGCAATATCATTAAATTTAATTTCCATCCTTTCACTGACTGCACAGTTTCTGCTACCTGTGTCTCAGTGTCTAACTACTTTCTGTCTGTCTTTCACAGGGTAGTTCTGGTATTCCTGGACCTCAGGGTATTGCTGGACAGCGTGGTATTGTTGGTCTGCCTGGACAGAGAGGCGAGAGAGGTTTCCCTGGACTTCCCGGAGCTCTTGTAAGTTCCTATTGGTATTCTAAAACCCAGAATTTCAAAAATTTAAAAATGTTCAGTGGATCTGATAAATCCAGAACATCAAGTTACATGATTCTAAATCAAGAGAAAAGTCTATCTACTTCTAAAAGACACAAAACAATAACATTTAATTCTCATTTAGCTAAGCAAAAAATAAGACAGACCAGTCTCAGTCAGTTAGAAATATGAATGAGGTTAATATAACTGGACTGACTGCAATTGTTGCACTAATAGGGAGAGCCTGGAAAGCAAGGCCCTGGTGGTCCAAACGGTGAGCGTGGACCTCCCGGACCCATGGGACCCCCTGGCCTGGCCGGAGCCCCTGGAGAGTCTGGACGTGAGGTATAAAGTCCCACTAGAGCAAGTGGAGAGCCAAGGGGTGGCTCTCCCTTTGGTTACCCTACCCAACCAACTGTGAAGCCCATTGAAGGGCCAATTATATGCTCATGAACATGTAGTTGCATCTAGTGACTGCTATATTCCTAATAGAACTTTTTGCGTGACAGTATTTTGCTATAAACACTATTTCTGACACATCTCGTTATGCATTCAGCCATATAAATTTTAAAAATTTTCAACAAACTTTCAGTGAAGTCAGTTCTGAAGGTTTTTGTTAAGCTTAACTTGCTCTGTGCCTGTGTTTAAGGGAACCCCTGGTAACGAGGGCGCAGCTGGTCGTGATGGAGCCCCTGGACCCAAGGTAAGATAAGCTGACCTCACCAACAGCACACAGCTATCTTATTTTTTGTTCCATAGCGCCAAGTATGTTGGCAGCCTACAAGTTAGCATGCTAACATGTTAACATGCAACTAAATAATTTGTGTAGCATCACAAGTTATCTAGCCTAAAGCTTACCTATTAGC
Source organism: Astatotilapia calliptera (assembly GCF_964374335.1). NCBI lineage: Eukaryota > Metazoa > Chordata > Actinopteri > Cichliformes > Cichlidae > Astatotilapia > Astatotilapia calliptera. The sequence continues at coordinate 32,046,975 of NC_137425.1, read as the reverse complement.
CATCATCCACAACTTCTAAAATGGCAACCAGAGGAAGAAGTCACACTTTCTGTGAGTACTGCCATGATTTGTGAATCCCACCCTGGAGGATATATATGTGTGTTCAGCATGTTCATACATATTCATACACTACTAGAATTTTTAACATAAAGCTTAACGGGCAAATGTAGTCAGATACACTGTTTGAAGCTAGTGATAACCTAGTTTTTATTTTTCCTTTAGGGAGACCGTGGAGAGAGTGGCCCTGCCGGAGCCTCTGGTGCCCCTGGTCCTCCTGGCGCCCCTGGACCTGTCGGCCCTGCTGGAAAGACTGGTGACCGTGGAGAGACTGTGAGTGACAAATCTGCTTCATTAATGTTTCAGCTTGGTATGTCATGCCAGTCAAAGACAAGGCTGTAAGTCACTGCAACCCTGTCTCCACGTAAAACTTTTTTTTTTTTTCCAATTTTCCAGGGACCTGCTGGCCCTGCCGGCGCTGCTGGCCCTGCTGGACCTCGTGGCCCTGCTGTAAGTAACAATATTGGTTGCAAAACTACACTGGATGGAAGAGCATGCAAGGAAGGTTAAACCAAATGATGTCTGTCATTTTTCCTTATGACAGGGGGCTACTGGACTTCGTGGTGACAAGGGAGAGGCTGGAGAGGCTGGAGAGAGAGGCATGAAGGGACACAGAGGATTCACTGGCATGCAGGGACCTCCCGGACCTGCTGTATGATAGTTTATGCTTGAGTCTGCATATACTATAGTCAAAGAAAGTAATGCCATACACCAGTAAACTTAGTTTTAAACTGATTGTCTTCTTTTGTGCACCCATAGGGACCTTCTGGAGAGTCTGGACCCGCTGGTGCTGCTGGACCCGCTGGACCTAGAGTAAGTTAACTTAGTCTGGAGCAGTTGTGTAGTTTCAGCTTTACCTAGTTTATTTTCAGATACTGACATTTGAAATTTCCTGGTATCTGTAGGGTCCTTCAGGAGCTGCTGGTTCTGCTGGTAAGGATGGTATGAGCGGTCTGCCTGGACCCACTGGACCTCCTGGACCTCGTGGACGTTCTGGAGAGATGGGACCTGCTGTAAGTCTAACAAGCTAACCTTCTTTACATTCAGCTGTTTACTTAAGTTGTGCCACGTTGTACCTTTATACCTAGGGTTTTTGAGGGTTACATTTTGATAAAAGCAGCACATTACTAATGAACTAACCAACCCACACTTTTTCTTTACCCTTCTCCTTCTGCAGGGTCCTCCTGGACCTCCTGGACCTCCTGGAGCACCTGGTGCCCCTGGTGGTGGATTTGACCTTGGCTTCATGGTCCAGCCTCAGGAGAAGGCTCCTGATCCCTTCCGCATGTACCGTGCTGATGATGCTAACGTTCTCCGTGACCGTGATCTGGAGGTTGATAGCACCCTGAAGAGCCTGAGCCAGCAGATTGAGCAGATCCGCAGCCCTGACGGAACCCGCAAGAACCCAGCAAGAACCTGCAGGGACCTCAAGATGTGCCATCCTGACTGGAAGAGCGGTGAGCAGTTCAATACAGTGACAGGAGAGCTAGTCCAAGGGCAGTCAGATGTAGGCCTAGCGGAGTTTTGAAGTTGTTTGTGTTTTGCAGGTGAGTACTGGATTGACCCTGATCAGGGCTGCACTCAGGACGCCATCAAGGTCTACTGCAACATGGAGACCGGCGAGACCTGCATATCCCCAACTCAGCGTGAGGTTGCCCAGAAGAACTGGTACATCAGCAAGAACATCAAGGAGAAGAAGCACGTCTGGTTCGGAGAGGCTATGAATGACGGCTTCCAGGTAAGCGTCCTAATTTATAGAACCTACCTGTTCTCTCTTCTTCTATTCTTCTTTATAGTTTCTTCTTCTGTCAATTTCCATATTTCTCTTATCTGCAGTTCTATTGTGATTTGCTGCAGCTTGAGTTCATTTCTCTTACCCACTTTCCTAAATGTCTGCTTAGGTTCCTCTTCTACTCCTCTCTACCCATCTCCACTTCTTCCCACTTTGTCTTTACCCAGTCTTTTTCAACACCATCACACCTTTGCCCATCACAGTCAGTAATCTATCCCCTATTCACTGTCTTGTGCAGTTCGAGTATGGCAGTGAGGGCTCTCTGCCAGAGGATGTCAACATCCAGATGACCTTCCTGCGTCTCATGTCCACTGAGGCATCCCAGAACATTACCTACCACTGCAAGAACAGCGTCGCCTACATGGATGCTGCCGCTGGCAACCTCAAGAAGGCCCTCCTCCTCCAGGGCTCCAACGAGATTGAGATCAGAGCCGAGGGCAACAGCCGCTTCACCTACAGCGTCCTCGAGGATGGATGCACGGTGAGGAAACCTTTTACATTAAACTCAATATGTTAATTATTCAAAGTTAACAGAGATTGAGACGGGTTAGAGGCTAGAGGTTCTAATCAGCACTGTTCTGAATATGAACCCTAATTCTGATTTTCGTTGTCTCTCCTTCCAGTCACACACCGGTACATGGGGCAAGACAGTCATTGACTACAAGACATCGAAAACATCTCGCCTGCCCATCATTGACATCGCTCCTATGGACGTTGGTGCTCCAGACCAAGAGTTTGGCTTTGAAGTTGGACCTGTCTGTTTCTTGTAAAAAGAGAAATCTGGACTTGAAATTGTTGTTGTGTGCGTGTGTGTGTTTAATTTTTTTCTAGCAGTCATCTCTCTCTAAAGCAAAAGCAAAAAAAATGCCCCCAACAAATCATTCTCCCGATGCCATTTTTCTGAAAAATCTGACCCTTCGTTCTACAAGTTTCCATTTGGCCGTTGCTCCGATGGTCCGCTTTGCCTAAAACCTGCACTTCGACGAGAACAAGATGGCGGTGGTGTAGAGGCATCTGCATCGTCGCATTTGGGACCACTACTTTTTTTTTGTTTCTGACTTTTTTTTGTTTGTTTTTGCCATCACCAACACCAAGGATCCTGTAGAGAAGACATTTTGTTTCACTGGCAACAAGAAAATAATATATGCCTCTGTAAAGTGTAAAAGAAAATTGACTTCCCCTCATCATGCGGCCAAACCCGGCCTCTCTGGAGTTTACAGAAACAGACACAGGTGACTTTTGTATTTTTATACACCTCTGCGGTGAGAGGAATGAAAGGACAGTCCCAACAGACAGAACCCAATTGCTTTGTACCACGTTTCAGGTGTTGATGAATAAACGGTGAAACTGACAGCCATGTTTGTCTCTGTTGTTCTGCCCTTCCCCTTTTTCCACCTGCCCCTAGACAACGCCTCCTCAAGAGTTGTTCCTTCCTCACCTGCTGATGTTGTAGCTGTTGTGATTTGTTTGTTGTTGTGGTCTCTTTCATGTTTATTCCTCTCTATGTCTCCCTTTTTTTCCTAAAGAAAAGCCACATTAAAACCACCAGCAGAGAAACATGGGTTTAAACCTCTTTTTTTAAGGAAAAAAACACAAAAAAATCCTTATGCCTACCTCAGAAGTGAAAGGAATTCCAGCTCTAAAAAAAGGGCCCAGTGTTTTTTAAAGTGAAGCCTGAAGTAGAGTTGTGGCGGTCAGTGGGGGTAGTTGAGGTTTGCAGACACTTTAACAGAAGCAGAGAGGGCAAAAGCCTGAAGGTGCTATTCTTTCTTTCTCAGAGGTCTGCTGGCTGCTCAGTATGACTATACTGTTGTGTAGTAGTGTAGCTACGGTCACTCTGGCATGGCAGGGTCCTCCTCATGGTGCTAAAATAAAACCACAGTTTTTTTTCTTGGTGTCCAGAATGAGACAGACTTCTTCTATTTCCAGCTTTGGTAATGTTGGCAACCAGCGTAGCGCCTCTTTAAGCCTCTTTTTTTATGTTTTGAACTTCCCCCTTCACTTTTAACTGTCATCCAGATTCTAGTCCACCAACTATCTGTTGTGGTCTGTTTCTTGTTTTTCTTTTCTTGAAGTTTCTCAACAACAACAAAATTCGAGCTGTGATAAAATGCGCAGAAAGAGAACCATCAGTGAGAGTTTGTGAGAGAAGGCAGACAGACACACCCATGGGGGAAAACACCACAAGGATCTGTACCTATTTTGTATATGTATAATAAATTGAGATGTTTTTAATTATTTTGAATGCTGAAATAAAGCATGTTAAGTGGTCGAACAATGAATCCTGCCTAATTGCCTGACTGACCCCCTGCACTTCTCCCCCCCTCCAAAAAAAGAAGAGACTTGAAGTAAAGCACCTTTTGCCTTTTTTACAACTTGTACAGTAACAGAAAGAGACAAGATTAAAGAAACATGACAGAAAGATTTCTGCCTCTTGTTTAATATTTTGCTAATATATTCCTCTGTAGACGAAAGATGTTAGCAGATTTTGAAACATTTTTGAAGGTAGCACCTTGACTTGTGTCTCTTGATTATGTAAGCCTTTGCTTCTCTTTGCAGTTTTGAGTGCTACCACGTAAAATAAGCAGGTGAATAACGCGGCTTCTAATTGTGAAACCTGTCCAACTTACTGGGGGTCAGAAAAAATGAGGAGAGCAGCCTACCTTTCAGTCAGATTCCACATTGTGACTTCTTCCATGCCATTAAATCCATATAGAAAAATGCACATCCATAATCCGCCAAGAAAGTGTCAGCCTGATAGTCCATTTATGAGTAATTCTGTCCATCTTGACAAGTCCCTACAACAATCTTTTACCCCACTGTTTCCACAGCTGGTCAGCCCGTCTGCTCATCTCAGACTGCAGAACTGAGGGGCTTGTTGGTGCTGGAGGGAACCAGCTCTGCTCTCAGACTGTTGGCATCAACTTGGCTTCACAAAGACACTGATTGTCCACCTTGAGGGAGCCAGGGAAGAGAGGGTAGGTTTGCACTCCCGGCGGGAATCTGGATTATTTCCGCAAGAATTTAGGCCTTTATTTGAGGCCTGGGCAGAGGAATGTTAACCTCTCCGGTTTCGGACAACAGAGGAGGTTCTGTTTGCAGAGAGGAAGCTTCTCTTCAGGCTTGTGTGACTTTATACCAAGAGTAAACATCAGAAGGGTGCGATGAGGCCAGAAAAAAGGAGAGAACAGATACAGCTAGAGGATGACTTTTAAGCAAGATCTTTGAAGGGACAGTTTCTGTTTATTCTTTTAGGCACCAGCTACTAAATATATGAACACATAAAATAAAAAGAAGCTTTGTAACAGATTTAGCTACTGTACCACCTAACTTCCATCTTCAGTGTTCTATCATCTAAAGATGGTATTGACATGAAATCCACACATGCAAAGAAAGCAAACCATAGATGACCGTAAATTATGTGTAATAATGCAGAACACACAGGGAAAAAGTATTGAGGCTGGTAACTGAAATTTATTAAATACTTTCTACTCAAGCCTTTGTTGGTGAGAACCGTTTCAACCGCTCCACCTCCTGTGTGGAGAAACTAGTCCCATCCATTGCTCCAGTGTGACTTTGGCCCATTCCTTGGCTGTGTGTTTGGGATCATTTAATCTTCATCTGTCTCTGTACATTTTTCCATTCATCCTTCCTTCAATTATGCGAAGCATGCCAGTACTGTATGCTGAAAAACAGCCCCACACTATGACGTTCCCACCTCCAAACTTTACTGTTGGTATGGTGTGTTCGGGTCATATGTAGTGACTTTTGACCTCCAAGCATGGTGTGTATCCAAAGAGTTTAATGTTGGTCTCATCTGACCAGACTATATTCCCACAGTATTTCTCAGGTTCGTCTAAATGTTGTTCAGCAAACATTAAAAGTCTTGCATGGTGAGTGTGCTTACAGGCCATGGTGGCTGAGTGCATCAGAAACAAAAACAAAACAAAACAAAAATACCACCCAGGACTCTTGAGAAGCTGCAATCCTCTATCACACAGGAATGGAACAACATTCCTCTCTCAAAAGTCCACCACCTCAGTTTCCAAATGTTTATGGAACATTAACAGTAAATATGGTTTTCCCCCAGTTACTTTCTTTCTTTTCATCTTTTTGGAATTTCTACAAACCTTTTTCATTGCTCACAGTTAACTCAGGATTACTCAGAGTTGACTGACTGTTGTTTGAGCTCAGTGTGTCACCTTTTGCTATCTTTTCTATTTTATTTACCATTAATTTAATACTTGAGTTAAATTTCAATCTCCAGAAACCCAACCTTATCAGTTCATTTTCAGTGGCCTTTTTTTAGGCATTTTTTTTATTGAAAGGTAAAGACGCTACAATAATACAAAAAGTACTGTTGTGCTACACACTCTACATTTATTTATATTCATAGTATCAAGGGTTCAGTACCCTATTAATGCCAAGCAGAGGCGCTAAATAATCACAGTTGTGTAAATCCATGCCACCACATGGAAACACCTCTTAGGCTGTCTCTGTATCAGACAGTGTCAACAGCAGTTGCACAAGTACTCTTTGTGATTCTCTGGCTTTCACCTTCACAATAATGATGCTCAGACTCCTTCAATTAGCTGCTCTTCCACTATGTCTAGCAGGTAAATTCCTGAGTTCTGTAAGTACTGATTTAAATATTAATGCTTCTAATAACTCCAACTGTGTGCTTCAATTGTGTTTTTTCTGTAGGGCTCTCATCAAAAACTGTCCATCAGAGTCCTGCTCAGATGTTCAAAGTGGCTGGAAAACAAGTCCTGATTAACTGCAATCACAGTAACAGTGATTTTTACATGATCCAGTGGTACAAGCAGTCTACAAGGAGGAATGAAATGACTCTCATTGGATTTGCACGATATGACAGTCAGGCTGTTGAAGGCCCATTCCAAGCACTTTATAACGTGAGCGGAGACGGCAGAAGTGCTTCGTCTCTTCACTTTTTAGCCCACGGCAGTGCGATATATTTTTGTGCTGCAAGTGAAGCACCCTGCTGCATCACCCGAGCGGTCTGTAACAAAAACCCTCACCACACTCATCTGCTGTAACCACACATTCTGCAAACACTTTGTCAATATCTGGTGTCAGACAGCCGATTATGCGGGATTAAAACAAAACTTTGAATGGTGGGGCATGGCATTACCAAAGACAGTTTGACACGTTTGCTCCATGAAAAATCGTCACTCTTCCCCAAACCCTGCAATTCTGGGAGCCTGACCAGCCCCTGGTGTTCTTCAGATGTTCAAACAATGCCAGTCCTTAATTGTTCACCTTTTTGCCATTCCCTGTTAGTATTATCACAACCTCACTTCTTAACAGTTAGCAGAGCTTCATCAGGTTCTTGACATCGTGCTAAACCCCTTGCCTTGTAGCTACATTTTGAGTGCGTGCATGTGGGTGCAGAACATTCAATTCAATTTTATTTATATAGTGCCAAATCACAACAAAAGTCGCCTCAAGGCGCTTTATATTGTACACTAGATCGCACAATAATAGATACAGAGAAAAACCCAACAATCATATGACCCCCTATGAGCAAGCACTTTGGCGACAGTGGGAAGGAAAAACTCCCTTTTAACAGGAAGAAACCTCCGGCAGAACCAGGCTCAGGGAGGGGCGGGGCCATCTGCTGCGACCGGTTGGGGTGAGAGAAGGAAGACAGGATAAAGACATGCTGTGGAAGAGAGACAGAGATTAATAACAGATATGATTCAATGCAGAGAGGTCTGTTAACACATAGTGAGTGAGAAAGTTGACTGGAAAGGAAAAACTCAATGCATCATGGGAATCCCCGGCTGCAATAGACATAGGCCTATTGCAGCATAACTAAGGGAGGATTCAGGGTCACCTGGTCCAGCCCTAACTATATGCTTTAGCAAAAAGGAAAGTTTGAAGCCTAATCTTAAAAGTAGAGATAGTGTCTGTCTCCTGAATCCAAACTGGAAGCTGGTTCCACAGAAGAGGGGCCTGAAAACTGAAGGCTCTGCCTCCCATTCTACTTTAAATACTCTAGGGACAACAAGTAGGCCTGCAGTGTGAGAGTAAAGTGCTCAAATAGGGTGATATGGTACTACAAGGTCATTAAGATAAGATGGGGCCTGATTATTTAAGACCTTGTATGTGAGGAGCAGGATTTTGAATTCAATTCTGGATTTAACAGGAAGCTAATGAAGGGAAACCAAAACAGGAGAAACATGCTCTCTCTTTCTAGTCCCTGTCAGGACTCTTGCTGCAGCATTTTGGATTAGCTGAAGGCTTTTCAGGGAGTTTTTAGGACATCCTGATAATAATGAATTGCAGTAGTCCAGCCTGGAAGTAACATCTCACTCTTTTTTATTAACCTTTCTGACTGAAGACTTTCTGTTTTTATCTTCCTTGCTTTGTAACTGTTTGCCCTGTTCCCACCAATGTCCCATCACGTAATTAGTGTAAATGCAGTCTTGTCTTTCCCTTTATCTTTTTCCCTAGTCATCTGTGTCTGCTCTGGTGTTCTCCTGGTTAAATGTATGCTCCTTGTGCTTACTATAATGTCATCACAACCTCAACAACCACTTAGAGTGGCAGTTGAGGCAAACCAGATTTGTTGCAGTATTCTGACTGATGGTGTTGCCACCTTAGAATCTGTGACATTGAGTTTAGACCAGGTGTAATCACTGTGAACCAAACGCTTCAGGCTGCACTTAATAATTAGTCTAGAGTTTTTCTTGCTCTTAAGCTGCATCCACACAGAGAACAGTTCACTTACCATGCATCCCTTTGAAGCTGTTGATTGGTTGTTTGCAAACATTTCCAGATCCAGTTGCCTAGGTAACCCTCTAATTTATTTATTTCCAGGTCATATTTTGTCAACTTACAGCTTCTTACACTCTTATTGGTAGCTACTTCAATATCTCGCCTAGAAACTGAGAAAATGTTATCTTGGGTCCCACCCACCTCACGTCGACGGGGGTCATTTCATCCACAGCCACCTGAAGTAGCATAATGTCATTCAGTGTCTCCGGTCAGTGTAATATAAACACATCGCATATAGCATAGTAGTTAGACTTTAATTTATATATATGTATTTGTGTATTTATACACTGAAATCAAACATTACATTGTAATCTTTTTTTTAACCATGTGCCTGTATTAAAAAAACCAAAAACAAGCTTGGCTAGTTTAGTATTATTACTAATAAATATGTACAGTGGCCCTGACAGCTCAAAATGGTTTATACTGAACAATGACTCATCTATGATTCTGTCCTTCCTCTGCTCATGAGGTGGCAGCACATCTTTACATACTTACTGAACTAATAGATCATGGCAGACAGGAGAATGTCACCTCCCACTTTAAGACTTTCCGAGTATCAAGGATGTGGGTGAACAGTATGACTGCAGATCCACTGAGAAAAACAGAATTTGACCACATCAGCTGCACAATAACTAAATACTTTAAAATACCCAAGAATGAAAATTTTATTCCTGATTCTGATTCATAATATTCATTTGGTTTCAGGTAATGGCGTGAAAGAGGGAATAACCGCTGCCTAAAGCGCACACCTTCTTCTTATTGCTGTGTGTAAAGTATTTTATGGTGTTCTTTGCTGTTTCTTTCACAGGTGTCTCACTCAGTGACCAGGTCCACCAGACTCCAGCTGATATGTGCAAAAACCCAAATGAGACAGCCACACTCAGATGTTTGCACACCATTTCCACCTATAACAGGATCCTCTGGTACAAGCAGTCACAGGGTGGACAGTTACAGCTGCTGGGATACATGTGGGGAAGCCGTCCCACTCTAGAGGCCAATGTGTCTGCAACCTTGGATGGTAGTGCAGATGAGAATAAAAACTGCACCTTAACAATTGAGAAACTCCAGCAGGACAGCAATGCGGTGTACTTCTGTGCAGCTAGTTTACACAGTGTTATCTATGGCTGCTTCTCAGCACAAAAACCTCACCACCACACATAATATCATCTGTGTATTACTGTTCCTGCATCTACTCAGCTTTTTATTTCAGTTGTTACAGCTGGAGTTCTTACTGTAGAGAGATCAATTCCTATATGGAGGTACAGACTTTTATTTTGAAACAGCTAATGTGATTATACAGTTCTTCCTATTATGTTTTCCTTTTTCAAAAAATAATCTGTACATAATCTGTTATACAAATTTGCAGAATTGGAGAAGTAAAAGAAAAATGGCTACTCAAAATTTATTTACATGTATTTTTTTTCTTGTTTTATTTTACACAAACATGCCTCTAAAAATAATTAGTGGTAATTGTTGGCCTCTCTGGATTTTTATTAGCACTATTCATGTGCAGCACTTCTTTAAGCTCAGTTTTTAAAACCTTGATATGTGATCACAGCCCATGGGCAAGACACCAAATATTTGAACTCTAAAGACATCAGCGTGGACATCAGGATATCTGGAATTTTTCATAGCGTGTCATTCAAATCATACAGCATGATATTATCAATCAAAGCTTTATTCGTCACATGCAGGTTGCCCTGCAGTGAAATAGGACCCCCCCCCCCCCCCCCCCCCCCCCCGACCTTACACATATAGCACAAACATTACATAGGGATACAGGTCGGAGATTGGTAGAATCAGAGAAAAACATTGAAATGTACACTACACTGGGTACAAGAGGAAAAAAAGAGACCCCTACTCATGCTATGCTTCCATGGTAGGACAGCATGAGAACAGGAAACAAAAAAACTCCTCTGCACAGAAAGCACATAAATGTCCACAGCACAACATTGTGAAGACATGACAAGCCACAGGGGTGGGTGGGGGGTGAGGAGTAATCCGAAGCGAACACAGCAGCCGCCCTGCACAGCGCTACCATTCCAGCGCGGCACACAGACCCGCCGTGTTCCCTCGCAGGAAACAAGCATCGAAGGCGTTGGAAGGGGAGGGGGGATGAGTTAGTGCCTATCAGTGTAAGTGTATGTGTGTGCGTGTACATAATTCAGCGGAGACACAGTGTCCTTCGGCCAATCAGGCTAAGTAAACAGTCCTCCAGCTGATCCAGGTGTCCTTGCAGGGATGGGAAGAATAGTCATCACACAGTCGTTATCAGGGAGTTGTTTTGGTGGGCTCCAGCCTTGGGCCTATTAACGGCTAACCTCATGTTGTGAATGAATCAATCTCCAACCTTCCTTTTATACCCAAAATTTTTGAAAGAGTAGTTGTCAAACAGATAACTGATCATGTGCAGACGAATGGTTTATTTGAAGAGTTTTAGGTTTCAGACCTCATCACAGTACAGAAACAGTATTGCAGAAGGTTACAAATGAAGTTAATGCATAAGTTCAATCAGGAAGATCAGTAGTCACACATCTGTCTGCTTTTTCGGTATTTGGTGGCTAATTATGCTTTACATCACTTACACTTTTCCATACTGTCAAGCTCATTGCTGACATCACTAATCCAATCACTTTCCTGCCCTTCTTCGGGCCAATCAGCCTCCACTCCACATACAGTCTCACTGGACATCAAACATTCTCCCTTGTGGAACCAACCTGCTACTCACTTCTCCCATACTGCTCATGCTCTATTTAAGCTTCCATCTTCATCTCCACCACTAACGTCTAGACTGGGGTCCTACCCTGATGGGCCATCGGTGATGGGTTTGTAGCATAAACCCATTCGCTGGAACGTTCAAGACAATTCAGCTACACAGCAAAAAGCATTGAACACCAAGCAGAGCTCTTTATGATTCTCGTATACGAGGGAGACCAACTGGACACACGCCGTTCCTTCGCTTGACCCCAGTTGCTCTCGTCTGCTCCCCCGTAACACTGCTCTTTTATTGAGGTTACATTAATATACATAGGTTCATTAACATATGACGTCTACATACACACAAAGAGTACCTTGCCTGTGCGTTGTCTAAGTGTCTGTGTGTGTGTGTGTGGGGGGGGGGGGGGGGGGGGGTCAGTGTGTGACCCCATAAACGACTTCCCTAAACCTGGAAGTCCAGCAGTTCATCTAAACAAAAGGCACAGATATACGTGTGTTTGCTATACCATATATCAGCAAGAAAAGATACGACCTCTTCCCATGACCCTAAGATTGTGAGTGTGCATGCCAGAACACTCTGGAACAGACTATTAAGGATCAAACCTCTACCAACATGATGTTGATTATACAACTCTAAGCATATATGAGTAGATATTTCTAAGCATAAATGACAATCAACAATACAAATCTAACAATTGGAGTCTAATTGCAAAAAGTTTAATTAAATTCTATATATCAGTGAATCATGTTCAATTCCTTCTGTTGATATTTCCTTACTGAAATGATCTTCTTATGGCCTCTGACAGTGGACTCATCTCTGTGCTTGTCCTGCTAGACCTCAGTGCAGCGTTTGATACTGTCGACCATAATATCCTATTAGAGCGATTAGAACATGCTGTAGGTATTACAGGTACTGTGCTGCAGTGGTTTGTATCATATCTATCTAATAGACTCCAACTTGTTTGTGTAAATGGAGAGTCCTCTTCACACACTGAGATTAATTATGGAGTTCCACAGGGTTCAGTGCTAGGACCACTTCTGTTTGTATTATACATGCTTCCCTTAGGCAGTAGTGATGGGATTTCCAGCTCTTTTTAGAGAACCGGCTCTTTCGGCTCCGAACCGGCTCTTCAGGTTGTTTTGTTGCTTTAATTAATTTATTATTAACAATAATATAGAATTATGCAGAAAAGGAATTACTAATGTAAAAAAAAAAGTGGTTTTATTTATATATGTTTATATATAAATATATGCGGTGGCCCCTAGAGACAAAACACGTACAAACTCTAAAACACATTTCTAGCATGAACTGAACTTCCAAAACAGAGCTACCTAGATCACTTAAATTACACAATTGAAAGCATGAAAGCATATGTGTATTGCTTGTGTATTTATACACAAGCACTCAACTTTCAACTTTTAACTATTTAAATTTTCAGCTTTTTCCTTTTAAAAATTTTTTAAAGTGAAACAACACAAAACACTGCAAACCACAACACAATTAAATATAAATTAAAATATGAAAACAAAAAGAAGATGCATATTCTCTGTCATATGGACCTGCATGAATAAACTTTCTGAATCCTTTATCATCTGCAACTGAAAATAGTTGTGGATGATTACTATACCTTTCTAATGTGACGTTGTTGTCCCTGACTCTCTTTCTCTCTCTCTCCCTCTGGCTCTATTCCTGTGCTACCAGCATAAAGCACAAGGCTCGTATGCGGAGTGAAGCGCGGGGGGGGGGGGGGGGGGGGGGGGGGGGGGAGTGCGAGAGAGAGAGAGAGGGTGAGAGAAAGAAAAAAAAAACACGGCTCGGGATAAGGAGCCGGCTCGCGTCGTTCACTTCAAAGATTCGGCTCTAAGAGCCATTTCGTTCGCGACCGACCCATCACTATTAGGCAGCATCATCAGAATGCATAGCATACATTTTCACTGCTTTGCAGATGACACAATCTTATCTATCCATGAAGCCAGATAACACAATTAGTTAAACAGCAGACCTGAGTGACCTCTAACCTTCTGCATCTAAATTCAGATAGAACTGAGGTTGTTGTACTCAGACCTAAAAATCTTAGAAATATGGTATCTAACCAGATTCTTACTCTCGATGGCATTACCTTGGCCTCCAGTAACGCTGTGAGGAACCTTGTAGTCCTTTATGACCAGGATATGTTCTTCAATACACATATTAAACAAATATGTAGGACTGTTAAATCCAGAATCAAATTTGAAATCACATAAAATGTCTTGAATAATCAGGCTCCATCTTATCTTAAAGGCCTTATAATACTATATCACCCCAAGAGCACTTTGCTCTCAGACTGCAGGCTTACGTGTGGTTCCTAGGATATTTAAAAGTAGAATGGCAGACCCTTCAGCTTCCAGGGTTCTTGTATTGAACCAGCTCCCAATTTGGATTTAGAAGACAGACACTATCTCTACTTTTAAGAACTGTCTTAAAAATTTATTTCTGATAAAGCACATAGTTAAGGCTGGATCAGGTGACCTTGAATCTTCCCCAGCAGGCTTAGGCTGCTAGGGGCTTCAAATGATGCACCGAGCATTTCTCCTTCTCTCACCTTGTTTCACTCATGTTTTTATTCACCTCTACATGTAAACATTAGTTGTTAATAATCTCTGGCTCTCTTCCACAGCATGTCTTTGTCCTGTCTTCCTCCCCTTACCACCGACTGATCTCAGAAGATGACAACCCCGCCCTGAGCCTGGCTCTGCAAAAGGTTTCTTCCTGTTAAAAGGGAGTTTTTCCTTCCCACTGTCGCTAAAGTGCTCACTCATATGATTGTTAGGGTTTTTTCTGTATTATTGTAAGGTCTTTACCCTACAATATAAAGTCCCTTGGGGCAACTGTTGTTGTGATTTGGCGCTGTATACAATTGAGTTGAATTGAATCAGCTCAGGTATTAAAGTGTTAAACTTTATTGTTTAACACTTCATGATTACTTCATGATCAGTGTGAATACAGAAGAAGAGTTTGGACTGGAAGACCCACTGTGGTTGAGCATCAGACACAACTCAAAACTATGCTAGAGAGCAGTTCACTTTCCATTGACCAGACTTTTCTGTGCATTAAATTATGAGGAATATATGGAGCTGAACACATCTCTGTGTATCACTCATGATGCACAGGCTTTGAATCACTTGTGGTTTCCTGTAAGGCAGACACCTGTTTCTGTGGCTGCTTTTATAATGTAGTCAACTACATACTAGACTATTTCAACATCACGCAAAAAAAGGAATCTTTCTGACATCACTGAGACTCAAAACAGGTAACAATTATTATGAAGATTTCACATTAAGAAAGTATCAAGTGTGAAGTGCTGATGGGACTGATGAAACCAACATGTGACAGAAGAAATTAAGAGGGAATCAGTTGTCACTTTGCTGTGAGAGGCATTTGAGAGTTGAGAATGATGTCACCATTTATCATCAGCACTGTTTCTCTCCTCTGTACTGCAGGTATGGTTTTAAAATCTTTATGCTATCTTTATGTATCTTTTTCTTCTTAAAACACATATATTGCTAAAGTTCACGTTAAAAAAATACTTGTTCATGTGCTTGGTTCTAGCTGTTATATGGACTAACGATGTCACACAGACCCCTACCTTACTCCTGAAAACCGGTGACTCTGCCCAGATGTACTGCCATCACAATCTGCGTGGCAGTTATTACCATATGTACTGGTTTCAGCAGTTACCAGGGGAGAGCTTGAGGTTGATTGTCCACATGCTGCCTTACAAGGCCCCAGACTTTGGAAACTTTAGTCAAGAAAAATATTCAGCCAACAAGATTGTAAGTGAGAGCGGAGCTTTCACAGTGAAACATCTGGAGCCAAGTGATAGTGGTGTGTATCTCTGTGCTGTCAGCTCACACACTGATGCAGATACCTGCCAGGCTATACCAAAACTCAACAAAGATGACTGAATATTGGGAAACTGTCAATTTGCGATCAAGGTAATGTGTCACGGAAGTTTGCAATGTGTCACAGTTCTGGGCAGGTTCGACCCAGCATTTTGAGTTCTTATGTTTTGTTTTATTTTTGCATGATTGTTTTGTTTCTCTGATGTTATGATGATTATTATTATTAGAGTTCCATGTTTCTGTTTATCCGCGTTTAAGGATTTGTTATTTCATGTATTGTTTGAGTTGCATGTGTTATATTCTGTCTGCCTCTCTGTCTGCGTCTTTGTTTAGTGGTTTCTTGTTTCCTGTTTTATTTTGAAGGTCTGTGTATCCATCATGTTTCATCCGTGTGTTCTCCCTGCTGTCCGTCATCACTTACCTCTGCCCATCCTTCTTCATGTTCGTGTCCTGGTTCGTGTTTCGTAGTTTAGTTGTTCCCAGTTCAGATAGTCTGCAGTCCAGTTTGCCGTTTTTCTATTTTGTACTTTACTTTCAATAAACCACCTTCACACCTTTACAAGTGCCTGCGTTTGGATCCTACTTCATTATCTCCACATGGCTCACTTCACTCGCCGTGACACAATGTCCACCCGATAGTTCATTTGGATTGAGGTTGGATCAAATTCATGCCATAAATGAACCACTCGGGAGTTGATTTGGAACTGTATCAAGACCACCTCCTCCAAAGAGTCTGGGTGGGATTGATACTCTCTAATACTAATTATAGGATTTGCATCTACTAGCTATGCTGAGGGGTAGCTCTGGCAGCCGCCTGTATTTTTGGTTGATTCCAGCCTTTTTTTTCTTGTTCTGACACAAGCGGCATCTGATGTGGTCTTCTGCCACTGTAAATCTACCTATATCAAGGTTCAACATGTTGTGTATTCAGAGATGCTCTTCTGCATATCTTGATTTTATCAAGTGGTTATTTGATATACGACTGCCTTCCCATCAGCTCAGAAAAGTCTGACTATTCTCCTCTGACCTCTGGCATTACTGCCACTCAGTGGATATTTTCTCAGTTTCAGTTTTCTCAGTAACTAATTACTGATTACTTCCCCCAAAAAGTAATCCTGTTACTTTACTGATTACTTATTTTCAAAAGTAATTAATTACTTTAGTACTTTTTAAAAACACGATTTACAACCTGAATAGGTGATAAAGTGATCTGTCAACCCAGTTCTACTTTTTCTGCATAATCCATCATACAAAATGTAATCAAATGGAAAAATCTCTTTTTAACTTGTTTTATCAGTTTTAATCTTTTAACTTTATGCATCAAGCAAAAATTTAATTATATGCAACATTCTCTGACTTGAAGAAATTAGTTTAACATTTAAACCTATTTTCTACACATTCCAGCACATGAAAAAAAAATGTTTGTGTGTGTTTACACTCAGTCTTTCAAATAGATGCAAGTAAAACACAGCAGAAAATAAATAAAGTCAAAGACTCAGCGGTCCTGTTGCTCTATTTTCACCTGTAAAGCAGGAGTGTGCTCTGGTGCAGGTGTGGCGCAGCGGTCAGTGGAAGAATCCACGAGTTTCTCTGTGAATTTCCCATTACGTCGTTGCGCACTCGGTGCTTGTTTAGGGTTTTTTTCGGTGTAAAAAGAAGTTTTCTTCCCACGCACAACGGACGCTAATGTTTTTGTCACTTTATATGAATCAAACTCAAAGTAAGGTCAGTACTTCCAAGCTTTAAACGTTGCACGCTCATACTCTCTCCCACAATCGATATATGATCCATTGTTGATCTGCAGACAGCTGTTGTCACGAACGTCGCACTCGCTTACGTCACTGTCATGAGACATTCTCGCAAAGAAATCACGGTTTTAGTAACGCAGTAACGCAGCGTTCCTACGGGAAAGTAACAGTAATCTAATTACCGTTTTTGCAATAGTAATCCCTTACTTTACTCGTTACTTGAAAAAAGTAATCAGATTACAGTAACGCATTAGCGCGTTACTGCCCATCTCTGTATTATATGCATGGAGAGAGAGAGAGAGAGAGAGAGAGAGTTATGCTGTGAAATGCCACATGGTGGAGCCATTCTTACTTTTCAGAACATTGTGTAATTTTAGATTAATACCAACACCTGATATAAAAATGTACACAAGAATATGTTAAAGTGTTCTCATCTTAAAAAACAGGAAGGAACAACCAAGAACCAGATGACCATTCACATGTAAGGAGGTGGAGTCATGCTGTGCATTACCCACACCCCTTTCATCCTCTTTCCTCCTCAGACCTCAGAGACACAAGCTGATGTGACAAAACTGAGGAGGAGCTCTCCATTATAGAAGACATTAAAATGATCTACTTTCTCTTTTTCTTTTTTCTAGCAGGTACTGACTCATATTCCTTCTCTCATTTATTCATTGCAAATAATATATAACAAGAAAAAATGTTCTTGTGTTCTCTCCAGATTGCTGTGTGGGTATCCATCAGACTCCCCCGGCTCTCATCAAAAAGCCCGATGACATGGTGCAGCTAGTCTGCACCCACAATCTAACTGAATACAGAGTGATGCTGTGGTACCAACAGCCAGCTGGCCAGACAGATATGAAATGCATTGGATATATCAACTATCGGGATGTCACAGTGGAAGAGACATATAAACAGAATTTCGAGATCAGTGGAGATCTTAGTACAAGTGATATAAAAAATGTTTCACTAATAATCCAGTTGACAGGAGCTCAAGACAGTGCAGTGTACTATTGTGCAGCTCGTTTTGCACGGTGACACAAAATCTTTCTGGTATTTACAAAAACCCCAAAGCACAGGCTACAAGTGCTGATAGATTTGTAGATGGCACAGAGGAGCAGGCACCTGTTTCTGTGGCTCTCATTTGGGTTTATGTCCTATTAAGGCTGTTCTTTCCCTAAGACGTTGTGCAGAAATACAGTAGCAAGGTTGGTGTGTGTTTCCAGCAGCATTCATAGGGTTCCTTGGAAAAACTCCTGACAGCTCTTTCTAATACACCTCACTAACATGGCTACGGCGGGCTAATAATGTGTGACGATACTATTTAGTTATCACGCATTAACCAAATAATGACTTGGAATCAGCTGAGACTGAAATTTACATAACTGGGGCAATAGTGTGGAAACAAATGTGACAGTGCAAAATCAGTTTGTAATAGTAAAAAGTCATTTATTTGTTCAATGATTTCATTTTAACATTCTTTGTAATGTGTTGTACCAAATAAAACTTGGTTGCTTTGATATTCATTCTAGGCCATCTCTAGCAGTGGATGGGGATGGACACCAAATTGGCATTTTCTCCAAGCAATTGAATGTTTTAAAAGAAATCATTTTGTTCAGCCAATGGAAAAAGTACCATAACACAGCAATAACATGAAAATAAGCTTCTTATCTTATAAGATATTCTATTTTTTCTGATCACAGATACATATTTAAATGTGAACAAGAGGGTGAGACGTGTGCTGAAGGCAGATTACATGTTTACATTTTCTTTTTACTAGATATTCATTTTACTCACCAACATTTTTTTTGTTTTAATAATGATGTATTGCATTTATATAGCGCTTTCCTAGGCACCCAAAGCACTTCACAATTCCACTATTCATTCACTCTCACATTCACACACTGGTGCAGGCAAACCACAGTTGTAGCCACAGCTGGGGCAGACTGACAGAAGCGAGGCTGCCATATCGCGCCATCTGGCCAACACCAGTAGGCGGTAGGTTAAAGGACACTGCAAATAATGTAACTAATTTGTAATATCCATTTTCACACTATACATAATTATTGTGTTCCTCTTGCTACAATAATACAGGGAAAACCACTCGGCGAAGGAAAAACTCCCTTTTAAGAGAAACCTCTGTAGAGATGCACAGAGAAGAATAGTCATTGTTTTTAGCAATTTCGATTCAAAATACATTCTTTGTATATTATAATGGGATGGGTATAGAAGCAGGTCATCTACCAATTGGTTGTGGTGGTTGGTGGTTCGATTCCTGGCTCTATGCAGACAACAGTGCCCATCCACATCAGAAGTTTAAAGGTTTAAACTTTGTTTTTTTGTTTGATTTTCTGTCAGACAAAATTAATTATTTCCTCTTAATTTATTAAGTGCAGTAAATCTCTCAAGTATTCACCAAAATTCCCTTTTCAGAGAATTTTCACTTGTTTTGGAGCACCTCAATATAAAATCTTTTCACAGTACGCTGTCCCCTAAAAATGAGACTTGACTTTTAACTTCTTCTAGATTCTAAATGAGACGGCTACACTTTAACTG
This sequence comes from Astatotilapia calliptera, assembly GCF_964374335.1. Lineage (NCBI taxonomy): Eukaryota > Metazoa > Chordata > Actinopteri > Cichliformes > Cichlidae > Astatotilapia > Astatotilapia calliptera. The sequence continues at coordinate 32,027,421 of NC_137425.1, read as the reverse complement.
GTGCTGACGTGAGACTTCATCATCGTGGTGAGATGCTGTTGCCACTTTGTCTCCTCCCTTTCCTGCACCAGACTCAGAGTTACTGTCAGTCAGCAGGTGTGAACATGAACAGTTTTTTAATATCAGTTATTATTGCACTGTTGGGGATCAAAGGTAATTATTTACTTAATATTTCTGTCTGCTCAATGCTGCAAGTTTCATGACAAGATTTGATTAAACGTTAGTATCTTTTCTACAGGGGCATCACCAAATCAAAATGAAAATGTTCATCAGACTCCGACTGATCTCCTGAAGAACATAACTGATGGAGACAAGCTGACCTGTAAACACAAAGTCAAGAGCTACGACACTATTGTGTGGTATCATTGCCCAGCAGGAGACACCTCTCTGAAGCTAGTTGGTTTTACAAGTTATAAGGAAATTCAGACTGTGGAGAAACCCTATGAGGGCTTATTCAGCGTGAGTGGAAATGGAGAGGTTGAAGCATTCCTGCACTTGGGCAAACTCAGGCACCCTGAAAACAGCGGGCATTATTTCTGTGCAGTTTCTAGTCCCACCACAGCAGAAAAGCCTGAAAGTCCTCTACAAAAACCTTCATCTGACCCTGAACACCTGCAGCAAACCACATGCCCACAAACCTTTGCAGACAGTGGGAGGAGCTGCGCTGGAGAAGTTGACAGAAAGATACAGCGAATTCTAGTCCTTTTCAAACGGTTGAGTTCAGCTGGGATTCGAGCTGGTTTATCACATTCAACATGAACTGGTCTCATCTCTTCATACACATCATCATCTGCATTAAAGGTATTCATAGAGACTCTCTGTCCTTTAGAATTTTGACTTAGAAGTGGTTTCCATGTTTTCTATTTGTATAAAAACTATAAAACTTTGTAATTTGGGCATTCATAATTGCATTCAGTTAATGGTTTTATTAGTGTTCAATGATCAGACTTTTAGTTTAAACCCTGAAGTCTGAATCCTCAGTTCTAACAATAGCTCGCTGTGCTTTCCCCAGTGTCTTTGCATTCAGGTAACAAAAATCATTGTGACTGAAATATATCAAAAACAGTTTGTGTTATTTATGTAGAGAGTTCTTCTACTTGTTGTCCAATAGATAGTTTAGAGGTTCGACTTGAGATTATTTCCTGTCGGTCTTATTTCCTACTACTTGACACTCTTTTTTTATACTGCCAACACTTTATTCACTGTTAGTCACTTATAGTTTTTTATTCACTTATTCAGTCACTGTCATTTAAAAACTGTGTACATACTGTATATTTTAAGTATTTTTTTTATCTCACTCTTATTGTCTGTTTATGCCCTGTCCTTATTTTTAAAGTCATGCTGCTCTGTTGTATCTTAATTGCCCCTTGGGGATAAATAAAGTCTCTGATTCTGTCATCAATGAGGACCACAAAGGGTTAATCTTTTATTGGAAAATTAAGTGCTGCAAAGCATCTGAACTTGTTATTTCCAATTATTTTACCCTTCCATGGTCAGCCTTCAGCAGAGACATGTTCCAGATAGTCAGCCACATTAGAGTGATTAGTTCTGATTTTCAGTATTTCCCTCCCTCTGAGTCCGTCTACAAGACAGCAAGACACGGGACAATACAGACCAGGTTCTAAAAGATTAGGAATTAAAGTTGCTAATAGCTGTTATTTTAAATAGGGAGTCCAGGGGAATGTACGCACAAGCACAGGTCATTTAAAGAGGTTAAGAGAGAGAGTTAGGGATAGGGTTTATAAACTCTCTGATGTCTAATCGTATTATTAATTATCAATTAGCCAACAAACCCTCTTTTAATTCGTCATATTCTCAGATTGAACTACATTTTGTGTACTTTTTATTCTAATCCTATAATTAGCAGTTGTCTCAGTGAGCATAGAATCCTTCAAAAGAAATGCCATCAATTTACAACCTGTCAACTTTTCTTTGTTTCTCTACAGGAGTGTCCCTCGATAAAGAAATAAAGGTTCTTCAAACTCCAGAGCAGCTCCTGAAGCCGCCGAATGAGGAAGTCAGGCTGACCTGCAAACATAAAAACCAAAACTTTAACACTATTTTGTGGTATCAGCGCTCCAAAGGAGACACTGCTCTGAAGCTGATTGGCTTCATGTATTATCAGTCTCCAACTATTGAACCATCATTTGTAGGTCAGTTCAACATTAGTGGAAATGGAGAGAGTGCAGTGGATCTTCACATCCTGAGACCGAGACACCCTGAACACAGCGCAGAGTACCTTAGTGCCGCAAGATAGCACAGTAATGAATGCAGCTCATCTCTCTTACAAAAACTGCATATGCTAACAGATGGTAAACCACTGGTATCATGTGATGAGGTTGGAAAGCACTGAGATAAGAAGCTTTTTTCCTTCAACGATGCTTCAGTTTAGCCTCCATAACAGTACAGACTGATAAACAATAGAATTAAAGCGATACCCCACAAGCGTTTTACAGCTGAGGGGTAATGATGATGTGGTTCAAGCTTCTGGTAGTCAATAAAAGGTAACAGTTTTTAAGCATTTAACACTCTTTGTAGTTTTTAATGTTACTTATAGACTAATTGGTCTATATTATAATTTCCATGCTTATTTGGGAAACTGTAAAGGTGAAAATAAAATCTATTAAAAAATGATTATGTGTGTGCTTATGTATTATATTAACATAACTATGGCAAGTCATGTCATCCTCCAGCAATTTTATTTTGTGTGAATTCAAAGTTTACAGTAAAAGAAGTGAATGATTGTTCCTAAATCAGTCCAACCAGCAATTCAGTGTGAGTTTAACAGCTCCTGTGGTCAGGCACAGAAAAGGAAGCTAATTCTTTCTGCAGGTCCAGTGTATGTAATGTGTTACTGAAACCCTCCACGTCACAACTTCTGATGATAAGAAGAACAGACCAGACACACTCTGGTGGTTGAGCCTTGTGTTTTCACTGATACGCTTTAGCCTCTGTGGAATGTTTAGTCCAAGTACACGACTCCTGGATCTCGACTCAGGACAGTTATATTTCTCTGTTAACCCAAATGTTTTTAGTTCACACCTACACCACACAATGAAGAAAAGATTAAGCTAATTTGTGCTATTTCTGAGGGTTGTTTGGGTTTCCTTTTAGGATGTTGCAAGCCAGTTCAGATGGGTACCATGGTTATGCATTTAACCCCATCAATTTGGTGCTATATATAAAACATATTTTAAACTAAGGTCTTCCTTGTGTGTGTGTGTGTGTGTGTGTGTGTGTGTGTGTGTGTGTGTGTGTGTGTGTGTGTGTGTGGTGGCGGGAGGGGGGTGCATTTGGAAGAACAAATCCCACAATTGTTAAGTCCCATAGTGTAACCACCCAAAAAACCATATGATGGCCCTGCTCTTTCTCATGTTCAAATGCTGTAATATCTCCACTTTTTCATGTCATTTAGTATAACTATGATCCACTTATCAAAATAAACGATTCCAGAGTCTATTAAAGGTTAGATTCAGCCAACAGGTGGAGGTAGAGCACGCAGCATAGAGGCTTGATGAATTAGCACCTCCCCATTCCTTTTTTTTTTTCCTGTCCCATTTGGTTCTTTAGCCGTCAGAATTGTTGTCTGAAGACCAACAAGGATACCCAATGGATTTACTTTACCAAGTGGATCATCACGGCCTTGCCGTATTGGTCCATTTGATCAATCTTTGTTGTTATTATTTATTTTATTTTATTTTCAGTTGTTACAGACAGACATGACTGAGGGAAAGGAAAGGGAGAAAGAAAGATGAAGGAAAAGAAAAACAGAAGGGAAGAGGGACAGTGAGAGAGGGCACTTAAAAAGAGAAAGAAGAGGAAAAAAATCTCCTGTATCACCTGTTGAGAGAAAAAGAAGAGAAAACAAGCAAAAAAAAAACAGAGCAACATACTAAACACAACACCATCATGTTAATCTAGCTAAGTGTAAACAGCAGTAAATACTAAATATTGAGTGTTGTTGTGTAGCAAGCAGGACCGACAGCGCACAATGTGCTTGGAAATAGCACCAATAGAGGTGTAGTTTATGTCTATGAACAGTGAACACCCGTGTGCACACCTGTGTGGATCAGCGCGCTTGTATTCAAAAGGTTTCCCCATGTAATGGTCTGCTAGAGGATGTAGAGAGCCATAGCCCCGTCCCCCAGGGCATGAAGCAGGCATGGAAGAGATCCAGGCCCCAGACATCCAGAGGCCCCAGAGTGCGAGAACCCAAGGAGGACCACCGGAGGGGCATCAGTGCCACCCTCATGGGAAGAGCAGAGGAGAGCCCCAGATGAGGTGTCACCCAGTAGCCACGGAGCAGAAGCCAGAGGGGGCTGCAGTGGCGTGCCCGCCAGCTCTGTCCGGCAGCCAGATGTGCCAGAGTGAACCGAGCCGCAGGCCCAGTGGCCGGAGGCCCGAGGGCCCCCTTTGCCCCGGAAGAGGCCTGACCGAGCAACAGGCACCAGGCCCCGCCAAGTAGTCACCGGGAGTGAGCTGGTACATACCTGAGTGCCCAGGCCCGGACACCAAGAACCACCAACGCACCGACCCCTGAGGGCATCTGTTACCAGAAGGGAGTGTGGTGTGGGGAGACAGGGGAGTTCCCAGAGAGGTGGAGTGTAAGACCCGACCTGACATATAGACACAGACAAACAGGCACACACAGACACAAACATGCATTCCCACCCTCATGCACACATATACAAATACTCAGCACTCACCCAACGTAAGGATTGACATAAATGACAATGACATCTACCTGAAGCTGCCGGAAGACACCGTAAAGAACATCGACTTCGATAGAGTACATCGCATAGCAGATATAACACCGTCACCCTCCGTCATTACTTTAATTGGAATGTTTCCGTTTCGTTTCTTTTTTTTTGTTGTTGCTCACAGTTCATGTGGTTTCTTTCTTTCTCTTGTCTTTCACTGCTGTGATCACCTACTTCCCCACTCACCTACAAACAACACCCTCTATTTCTCCATATTTTCACACCACGATCACGCAAACACATCCGCTCAACGGCAGCACATTCACAACAGCCTCACAGCACGCACAGACTTGCAGGACACATAAGCAAGCCATGCTTGTTCATATTAGTGAATATTCACACATAGTCAGACTTATGGAGTCTCTCACCACACTTCTTTTTCTCTTTCTATTTACAAACAAGTGATGTTTCCACACTCTCTCCACCTGTCTAAACGAAACACCCAGCGTACATCATTAGACATACACACACAATTATGGGCATGCTGAGGTTTGTCACATGGAATGTAAATGGAGCTGGCTCCAGAGGAAAGAGGTTAAAGATATTTAACCAGCTTAAAAAACTACAGGCAGATGTTGTTTTATTACAAGAAACTCACAGACCTGTCACAGGTTTAAACGAACTTAAAACACCTGAGTTTCCTAACGTGTTTGCAGCCTGTTATAATTCTAGACAACGGGGAGTAGCAATTTTAATACATAAAAATGTTAATTTTACAGTACTCGATACAGTTATAGATCCAGAGGGCAGATTTGTAATTATTAAACTATCAATATTGAACAAAAATCTATGTATTGTAAGTATATATGTTCCAAATGTTGATGAACCCTCATTCTTCCACGGATTTTTTAGTGCACTCTCTGAACACCTCGATTGCGCACTCATTCTTGGCGGTGACCTCAACCTTGGACTAAATGAAGACATGGATAGGCTCAACACAACAGGAACTCAGCGCAACTGTCAATCCACAAATATAATCAAACGGTATATGAGCGACTTTGGCCTTCGCGATGCATGGCGCTCCCTTCACCCCAACAGTAAGGAATATACTTTTTTCTCGCATGTTCATCACTCTTGCTCTCGTCTGGATTATTTTTTGGTCAGCAGCTCACTGCTGAGTGACATTTCAGACACTGAGATTCATCCTATAGCTGTCAGCGATCATGCTCCTGTATCTTTAACACTAATGCACAAGAATAATACTACGCAAAGTAAAAACTGGAGATTTAATACATCACTGCTTAAAGATGAAGACTTTATTAAATATTTTAAAAAGGAATGGACTTCATATTTAGACTTTAATGACACTCCCGGAATATCTGCTTCTGTTCTATGGGAAGCAGGGAAAGCTGTGATGAGAGGTAAAATAATTTCTTTCTCATCACACAAAAAGAAAGAAGAAAACAAAAATATTCAGGAATTAGAAAAAACCATCAAATCACTAGAAGAAGCCTACGCGTGCGACCAAGATCAGGAAACATTGAACAAAATATGCAAAACAAAACTAGAATTAAATGAAACTATTAATAAAAAAACACAATTCCTTATACAAAGACTTCGCTTGCAGAATTTTGAACACAGTAACAAATCAGGTCGATTTCTAGCTAACCAGTTAAAAATAAATAAAGAAAAAACAACTATATGTGCTGCTAAAGATTTATCGGGGAACACAACATATGATCCTGGAAGAATAAACAACATTTTTAGGGATTTCTATGAAACTTTATACTCACCACAAATAAACCCATCTAAAAATGAAATTGATCTATTTCTTGACAACGTAACTCTCCCAAAATTACTAGACAGTCAAGCAATGGCACTGGATTCGCCACTGACGCCAAGTGAATTCCAGGAAGCCCTGATAAGAATGCCCAATAATAAGGCTCCAGGTCCAGACGGCTTCCCAGCAGAATTCTACAAAGAATTCTGGACAATTTTGGCACCAGTATTCCACAGCATGTTGCAGGAAATCGAGGAAAAGGGCAGACTACCACCAAATATGAATTCTGCCAACATTAGTCTCCTGCTAAAACCAGGCAAAGACCCTGTATATCCCTCAAGCTATCGTCCAATTTCTCTTTTAAATGTAGACCTTAAAATAATCTGCAAAGCTCTCTCAAAGAGATTAGAGAAAATAACCCCCCTCTTAATTCATCCTGACCAAACTGGTTTCATAAAAGGTCGGCACTCCTCAACAAACACTCGTAGATTACTTAATTTAATAGACTACTCATACAATAAAAATGTCGAAACCATAATATTATCTCTAGATGCAGAAAAAGCATTTGACAGAGTTAATTGAAAATTTTTATTCGCAACTTTACACAAATTTGGTTTCGGAAACTCTTTTATAAACTGGATAAGAATATTATACAATTCCCCAACAGCTCGTATCAGAACAAATGACCAGACATCCTCCAGCTTCTGTCTCCTGAGGGGCACCAGACAGGGATGCCCACTCTCCCCTTCACTTTTTGCAATTTTTATCGAACCTCTAGCAGCAGCATTTAGACAGGCTACAACAATTAAGGGCATAAAATGTAAGAACATAGAACATAAAATCAGTCTCTATGCGGATGATGTGTTGCTTTTTCTGCAAAACACACAAACCAACCTCTCTGAGGTAATTACTCTAATAAACTGGTTTTCAAGAGTTTCAGATTATTCAATTAACTGGCCAAAATCTACAGTTCTCCCCATCCCAGGATCCTCCAGCAGCCACCAGGCCCAGGCTCTTCCAGCAGCCACCAGGCCCAGGATCCTCCAGCAGCCACAGGCCCAGGCTCTTCCAGCAGCCACCAGGCCCAGGATCCTCCAGCAGCCACAGGCCCAGGCTCTTCCAGCAGCCACCAGGCCCAGGATCCTCCAGCAGCCACCAGGCCCAGGATCCTGCAGCAGCCACCAGGCCCAGGATCTTCCAGCAGCCACCAGGCCCAGGCTCCTCTAGCAAGGCACCAACAAATAAATCAACAGTGACTTCAACGGGCCATCACAAGGAAATACCAATCTCATCATTTTCAAAATGCCACCTAAAAAAGCAAACCCAGGAGTTGAAGAGGAGTTGGAGGAGATTAGGAAATCGCTTAATTTCATGTCTGATGAACTGAGCAAAGTGGCTAAACAACAAGGTATGCTACATGACCTAATGGATGAAATAAAACAACTAAAAAACCTCATAAAGGACAAGGACAAGAAAATAGACGACTTGGAACGGCGAATCGAGGACCTTGAACAATACACAAGAATGGATGATTTAATCATAAGTGGTCTGGAGACGCAACACCGAACCTACGCCAGAGTAACAGCTGGCGGAGGTAAAGACGGTGAAGATGCCCCGGTAGAGGAGCAGCAAACGCTTGAACAGCAAGTGATAAAATTCCTTCAAACGAAGAATGTAAGTATTCAGAGCCATCATATTGCAGCATGCCACACGCTCCCCAGAAAAGACAGTAAAACAAAGCCAGCAATCATTCTTCGGTTTGTGAGTCGCAAAACAAAGATTGAGTTACTGAAACAGGGTAAGAAGCTAAAAGGGACTGGTGTGTATTTAAATGAACATTTAATGAAAAAGACTGCTGAAATTGCAAGACAGCCACGCATCCTGAGAAAACAAAATAAGATACAAGCGACATGGACGAGGAACTGCAAAGTAATGATAAGACTAAATGGCAATCCCGAAGAAGCGAAAGTTGTGATGATAAGAGAACTCAAAGACTTAGAGCAATATAAATAATCAGGAATCTGCTATGGAATCTATTGGAAAAGTGACGATTGGATAATGAACAATGGGTATGGAAAGTATTTCTGGCCTTACGGCTCAAAAACAATGGAAACAACAACAACAAAAACACATAAATGACAAGTTTGGACACAGATTATAGGTTTCCATTCAGAGATATTGAAGAGGAAGACTTTGATTATGAAAAGGACTGTCAAGGTGGTTATTTTGCCACACACGCTAAGAAAACGAACTTCAAAACGTTTAACTATGCAGAGCACAACATGAATGACCCTGAAAGTAGCATTGACCCAGATACCCACTTCTACAATAACACCAATAATACTTGTGAGTACTATACAGATGACCAAGTCAATGTGAATATTAAAATGGCAAATGCATTGTCGGTCATACATTTCAATAGTAGAAGCCTGTATAAAAAATTTTCTAAAATTACAGAATGTTTAAGTAAGTTAAAAAAGTTTAATATAATTGCAATATCAGAAACATGGCTCGATAATGAGAAAGTTAGTGAAATGGGACTGGAAGGATACGAATTATTTACAATGAACAGGGTGAATAAAAAAGGAGGTGGTGTTGCTTTATATGTAGATAAAGTTTTGAAATGTAGTCTGATTGAATGCATGTCAAGCACCATAGATAACTTATTGGAATGTGTCACTATTGAAATTCATGTTGAAAAAGCTAACAATATAATTATAAGTTGCATCTATAGGACACCAGGTTCATGCCTTGAGATATTCAATGAAAAACTTGCTGCTATGTTTAGCAACCTAAATGATAAAAAAGTGCAAATAATTTGTGGTGATTTTAATATAGATTTGCTAAACCCAAATGGACATCAGAAAACAACAGATTTCATAAATACAATGTATAGTAACTCCCTTTTCCCTGTAATTATAAAACCAAGTAGAATAACAATTGATACAGCTACATTGATAGATAATATATTCACAAATAAAATTGACCATGAAATAGTAGGTGGACTTCTTATAACTGATATAAGCGATCATCTTCCTGTTTTTGCAATTTTTCAAAATTATTTTGGGATTAAAACTAAACAAAAGAATCAAATATTTGATATGATACGACATAGAACAACAAGAGCCATTGCTGCCCTCCAGGTGGACTTAAAGGAACACAGTTGGAATGAGGTTTTTGCAAATGAAGATTCAAATAGTGCATATGATGCATCCCTATCAACTGTAATTTCACTATATGAAAAACATTGTCCTTTAATGAAAATCACTAGAAAGCATCACAGATCAAATAAGCCATGGATCACAAAGGGGATAGAAGATGCATGTAAAAAGAAAAATAATCTATATAAGAGATTCATAAAACCGAGGACAAAAGATGCTGAAATAAAGTACAAGTTATATAAAAATAGATTAGTAAATATTATAAGAACAAGTAAGAAAGAATATTACCACAAATTATTGGAGCAAAGTAGAAGTAACACACAAGAAACATGGAGGATATTAAACAGTATAATCAAAAAGGGCTCAAAAAATAAGAATTATCCAGATTATTTTAAAAAAGATAAAGATATTGTGCTTGATAAAACTAAAGACATTGCAAATGAATTTAATGATTTCTTTGTAAATGTTGGCTTTAATTTAGCAAAAGAAATTCCAGAGTCAAGAAATAATAACGACCTAAATAAACATATTACTCAGAATGTGTCCTCCATGTTTATTGGTGCTGTAACTCATAGAGAAATAATTAACATTGTGAAGACATTTAAAAATAAAAAGTCCACTGATTGTTTTGGTATTGACATGATATTAGTTAAAAGTATTATAGAATATATAGTGCAACCTTTCGCATACATTTGTAATCTGTCCTTTCAAACTGGTGTGTTTCCCTCACAAATGAAAATAGCAAAAGTTATTCCAATCCATAAAAATGGAGAGAGATGTCAGTTTACCAATTATAGGCCAATATCAGTACTCCCAAAAGTTATTTGTTAATAGACTTGATCGAGAAGCATAATCTCCTAAGTGATAACCAATATGGCTTTAGAGTGAAAAGGTCCACTTCAATGGCAGTGATGGAACTTGTTGAAGGGATATCTAATGCAATAGATAATAAGGAATATACTGTTGGTGTTTTTATAGACTTAAAAAAGGCGTTTGATACAATTGATCATTCTATATTAATGAATAAACTAGAGAGATATGGCATAAGAGGGATAGCATACTGTTATGATATTTTGATACCATAGTAGCATTTACAGGATATTGTTTTATACAGGAAAACTGTTACTCAATATGGCCCATCTACTAGTTGTTTTTCTCTTTCTCTGTGACCCAAGAATTAATGTGTAAGACTTACAGGCTGGTACCTCAAGGTCGAAAACACCACAGAGATGAGACCACTTCCTTACTCCCATCCTCCCTTTTTCTTTATCTCCTGGAAAAGGCTCGTTAAAGGCTAGGTGGTTTGTTTCAGAATTCACTAATGAAAGAACTCTGTATTTTATGTCTAGGAGTGTATTTTGCTGGGATGATCATAAATTATAGCTGAACTGATAAACTACACAAGGGATACTTTGCTCACAAGGCAGGAAGACGTTTCCTTATTTGGTCTGTACCGGTTTGAACTGGGAAAGCTGACACACGAACCTTTTTTTTCTCTATATAAGCTGTTATGTACTAAATAAACCTTTGAGTCGATTGGGAAGGCAACCTAAAGCAGTCTCTGTTTTCTTGTTCTCCCAAGCTGCTCCCGAGCTCGTACTAACACGCTGAATGGCATACCTGAGTGTTACTTTAAATAATTAGGAATCTTAGAAGGAAAGGACAGAACTCTGCTTATCGCTCGTGCCTTGGAGGGAAAACCGGGATGGACATTTTTTCCTTCACATACAAGTGGATGAAAAGTTACCTGGATGAAAGATATCAATATGTCGAATTCAATAATGTAAAATCTAAGCAGTTGAAGGTAACTTGTGGTGTTCCTCAGGGCTCTGTGCTGGGCCCTAAATTATTTATATTATATATAAATGACATATGTAGTGTTTCCAAACTGTTAAAATGTGTATTGTTTGCTGATGATACGACTCTGTACTGCTCAGGTAAAAACTTAGAACAGCTTCTGACTACAGCGGAAAAGGAGTTAAATATATTAAAAAACTGGTTTGATGTAAATAAGTTATCATTAAATATAAAGAAAACAAAATTGATTATTTTTGGCACTAGACAAGTGAAAAATGTATCTAAAATAAGGGTTAATGGAATTGAAATTGAAAGAGTGTACGAAAATAAATTTCTTGGAGTGATAATTGATGATAAGCTGAGTTGGAAGTCTCATATAAACCACGTGAAAACAAAAATGTCAAAAACCATTGCTATTCTCTATAAAACAAAGCATGTCCTGAACAAAAAATCATTATACACACTTTATTGTTCTCTGTTGCTTCCATATATGACTTACTGTCTGGAGATATGGGGTAATGCATATAAAACGAACACTCTTCATATTTTCAAGTTACAAAAAAGAGCTATAAGAATTATAAACCAATCAAACTATATAGAACCAACTAACATTTTGTTTATTAATCTGAATACCCTGAAATTTTATGATTTAGTTGAATATAAAATGGCACAGATAATGTATAAAGCACAAAATAACTTGCTTTGCCCCAGTACTCAGAAGCTGTTCAAAGTCAGAGAGAGTCAATATGACTTAAGGGGAACAGATTTCTTTAAGAAAAACAAGATGAGGACAAATATAAAGCAGAGATGTGTTTCTGTTAGAGGAGTTAACCTGTGGAATAGTTATGACAGTGATTTAAAAAGGTGTAGTTCATTTTCCTTGTTTAAAAACATGTTTAAAAATAGAGTATTAGAAAAATATATATATCAAGAATGAAAAGAACAAAAAGGAGAAAAAAAACAACAACCTCTTGATTCTTTACTTTGATGTAGTTACTTATCTAAGGTGGAAAGTTTTTTTTTTTCTTTGTTTTGTTTGTTTGTTTGTTTGTTTGTTTGGTTTGGTTTTTGCTTTGTTTTATTATTTTCTTCAAGCCCTGTGTACAGGAGCTGCATACAAAAAGATATTTTGTGAAAAGGGTTGGCGTAATAAGCAAATGCTTCAGCCAATACCTTTTGATTAGCCTTGTCTCATGCTTTCTTTCTTTATGGTAGATTTTTGTTCTGTTTTCACTGTTTTTTGTTTTTTTTTTCTCACTGTTTTCACTGAGATTTGAATTTGAATGCTAATCAATAAAATCAAATCAAATCAAATCAATTAACTGCTCCTTCCATAATTCTTCCTCTGCCCCACTGCAATCCAGAAATATTAAATATTTAGGTATTAATGTTTCTCCTAAGCTTTCAGACTTAACTAAATTAAACCACATCCCACTTCTAAAGAAAGTAGAAGGCGATCTGACTAGATGGAAATCTTTACCCATATCACTCATGGGAAGGGTCGCCACTATAAAAATGATGATCTTGCCAAAAATAAATTACTTATTTTTGATGATCCCTAACAAACCGTCACAAGATTGGTTCAGATCTCTGGATTCATATATTTCCAAATTCCTTTGGAAAGATAAACCCCCGCGTATCAGCTTAAAAACGCTACAAAGAACCAAGGATAGAGGAGGATTAGATCTGCCTAATTTTCACCAATACTTCTTAGCCAACAGGCTTCAGTTCATCTCAGAATGGTCAAAACATACCTTCCTAGATGAGCCCTGGCTAGATGTTGAACAGGCACTATGCAAGGATCTAGAGATTTCAGACCTACCATTTATTAGCTCAAACATCAAAAGACATGAATGCTTTAAAAGTATCAACATCAGCTTCTCTCAGAATCAGAATCAGAATCAGAATGGGTTTTATTGCCAAATGTTGAGCAGGTTTACAACATTAGGAAATTGCTGCGGTGCTTCAGTGCAAACATACTGTCATAAAAATATAAAAATAAGAATAAGAATTAAAGGTGCTAAGTGGATAGATATATACATGATATATACATGAGTGCAGGTGGTGATCAGTGCCAAACATGGAATGATGCAGTGAACACAGCGTAGGGTCATGGGTTAGTGATGGGAACAGTCATATGGTTATTGTTCATGTGTCCAACAGCAGAGGGGAAGAAACTGTTCTTATGGCGAGAGGTTCTGGTGCGAATGGACCGGAGCCTCCTGCCTGAGGGGAGCAGGTCAAACAGACTGTGTCCAGGGTGAGAAGGGTCAGCTGAGATCCGAGCTGCACGCCCCAGTGTCCTGGAGGTGTACAGGTCCTGCAGAGATGGGAGTCTGCAACCAATCACCTTCTCAGCAGAGCGCACGACACGCTGCAGTCTCTGTTTGTCCCTGATAGTGGCTCCAGCGTACCACACGGTGATGGAGGAGGTGAGGATGGACTCGATGATTGCGGTGTAGAATTGCATCATCGTCCGTGTTGGCAGGTTGAATTTCTTCAGCTGCCTCAGGAAGTACATCCTCTGCTGGGCTTTCTTGATGACGGAGGTGATGGTGGGCTCCCACTTCAGGTCCTGGGTGATGGTGATACCCAGGAAGCGGAATGAGTCCACAGAGGTGATGGGGGTGTCAGACAGGATGATGGGGGGGAGTGGAGCTGTGTGCTTCCTGAAGTCCACAATAATCTCCACTGTCTTTTGGGCATTCAGCACCAGGTTGTTGTGGCTGCACCAGGACACCAGACGTTCAACCTCCCTCCTGTAGGCAGACTCATCCCCGTCCGAGATGAGTCCAATAACGGTGGTGTCATCTGCAAACTTGATTAGCTTGACAGACTGGTGGGTGGAGGTGCAGCAGTTGGTATACAGGGAGAAGAGCAGAGGAGAAAGAACACAGCCCTGAGGGGAGCTGGTGCTGATGGTCCGGGAGTCCGAGACATTCTTTCCCAGCCTCACGTGCTGCTTCCTGTCCGTCAGGAAGTCAGTGATCCACCGGCAGATGGGATCAGGCACATTCATCTGGGAAAGCTTGTCTCGGAGATGGTCTGGAAGGATGGTGTTGAAGGCAGAGCTGAAGTCCACAAACAGGATCCTGGCGTAGGTTCCTAGGGAGTCCAGATGCTGCAGGATGAAGTGTAGGGCCATGTTGATTGCGTCATCTACAGACCTGTTGGCTCTGTATGCAAACTGCAGGGGATCCAGGAGGGGGGCAGTGAGGGTCTTCAGATAGGAGAGAACCAGGCGCTCAAATGACTTCATGACCACAGATGTCAGAGCCACGACAGCATGGTGGGAGTTTCTAAAAATAACGGAGCCTTCATTAATCCCATGCAAACGTACACCTATCTGGAATAACCCTGACATATTACAAAACAATAATATGATTAATTTCCCAGAATGGAGTTGTAAAGGAATTAAATACTTAAAACATATATTAGAGGGAACAGAATTTATCCCATTTGACAGACTAGTTGCACAATATGGGATCAACAAGAAAAAAATTTTGGAATATCAACAAATTAAATCCATAATAAAAAAGAAATTTAACCTCAGTCAAGTTGAATTACAAACACCACCAAGTGCGGCACATTTCCTTACTCTTAAATCCCCCAAATTATTATCCAAAATATACAGAACACTTTCTAAATTAGATGAATCAATATCCCTTCCTATTGCAAAGTGGGAAGCAGATTTATCAGTCAGTTTAGACCAAAACTTCTGGTCTCAGGTATGCTTAAAAACCTTTAAATTGATTAAAAATCCCAGTCTGCAATTAATACAATACAAAATATTACATAGAGTGCACTATACAGGTCATCGGATGTTCAAGATGGGCTTTACATCTTCCAACAACTGCTCACACTGTCAAAGCAATACACCAGACACTTACATTCACGCTCTTTGGTTCTGTCCACCAGTGCAGAAGTTTTGGCGTGAGATATGTGAAGACTTATCAAAGTGTCTGAAATGTAACATTCCAACTTCCCCCTTAGTGTGTTTGTTGGGCAGCTTAGATAATGTCACTTCAGAAAAGAATATCGCCCATATGGTTTTCACTGCCCTATGCATAGCCAAGAAAACTGTCCTCATGAACTGGAAAAATAAAAACAATCTTAATTCTAACCAATATAGAAATTATCTATTAGATTACATTAGTTTTGATACAGCCTCGGCCACCACATCAGATCAATTGCTCTGGGCTCCTTTGATCGGCTCCATCACCTAGTGGGGGTGGGGGGTCATAGTTTGGTCCCGCCTTCAATGTTGTGATTGGTGTGGGGGCAGGGACAGGCTTAGGGCGTCGGGGGGTTCCCCGGAGGCATCTTCTTTGGGGGGCTCAACCCGGGGTAGCGGTAATGTCCGGTTGGGGGCTCTTTTCTGACTATTTCCTCGTGGCTGCGTGCAGCGGGGCTAGGGGAGGGTCTGTGCTGATGGACGTGGGTTACTGACCTGGTAGCCTGTCTGCCCCTGGGTGGGTCCGGGATGGGCATGAGGGTCTGGGGGCGCTCCGTCTCTGGGCCGGGGCCCTGGCCGGGCCTCGGGGCCTTGGGTCCTGGTTTGTGTGTTGCCGGGGTTGTGGGCGGGTGGGTGCATGGGGGCCCATCCCTGGCGCAGGGTGCCGCCGGTGTGTCGAGCCGCCTGTGGGGCTCTTCAACCGGTGGGGGAGATTGTCACACCTTGCAGGAGCTTTCCTCCCCTCAGGAACTCTCTGCAGGAGGGGGAGATACAGGAGAGGTGGAGGAAGATCTCAGCCTGGGCTTCTATTAGTAGTCTGGAAGACGAGTGGATGGTGGGGTGGGTGCAGTTTTCTCTGTGGTGGGGTTGGGTGGACTGTGTGGGGCCGGGGGGCGCTGCTGCGCTGGGCCCCGGTCTGGATGGGCCTGGGCCCCCTTTCCCTGGCGGGTCGCAGAGTATGGGAGTGCCTACTGGGGTCAGCGGGGGAGCTGGCCCCAGGGAAGGCTCCCTTCCTTCCCTCCCCATCTCCAGCTGCCTCCCTCTTCCCGCTCCACCACAACCACCCACACATGCAGGGCCTTGGAGTAGGGGTATGTCACCAGGGTGCAGAGGAGGCTACCCCCCTCCCCTCTGTCCCCTTCTGGCTGCCTCTACCTCAATTTTATCCCACAACTTAGACATTCACATTACTCACACCCTCATTACACATACATATAGGATCTTGGGGGTGGGCACGGAGTCCAAATTACCATCAGGGTGTACACCTCACCCCTGGCATCGTTGCCCACCTCTCAATTTTAAATACACGTAGACATTGAGGGCTAGCAGGAGGGACTATGCGCTTACCTGCTGCTCTCTGGCAGGTAGCTCCATGCCCTCCTGGGTTTTAATTGCACCTTAGAACACACATGCATCAACACTACAATGAGCGGGTGGAGGGAGGTTTGGAGTCTTCTCTCACCCCCATTCTCTGCGGCCTGCTGGAGCGGGGGGGCTAGGAGGAGTTGGCCGTCCGACTGCGGTCTGGGGTGTGGGGCATCCCTGCTGCTGCAGAGTCGGGGCGGTCTGCCTCTCCCCACCGCAGGGAAAAGGGTAACACCACCTGGGTCTGGGATGCAGTTCCCCCCTCCAGGGGCAAGGGTACCTAGACCCGGTTTGTAGAGTACGCTTGGGGAGTGTGATCGTGTATACAGCGTCTCTTTATGTCTGTCTCCACGTCGGTTGAGTGTGAAGTGCACATGAGAGCATGAGGGTGGGAATGGATGTTTGTGTCTGTGTGTGCCTGTATGTTTGTGTCTATATGTCAGGTTGGGTATCAGACGCCACCTCTCTGGGGACATCTCGGGCCCTCCAAGGTTTGGAGGCCTATCTCCACCCACCACCACTTCCCCTGCCGGTGGCGGACTCCCTCAGGTGTCGGTGCGTTGGTGGTTCTTTGTATCTGGGGGTGGGCGTCCAGGTACACACCGGCTCACTCCTTGGCGGCCGCTTATTGGGGCTCGCTCGGGCCACTTCGGAGGTGAGGTGCCCCCGGCCTCTCGGCCTGGGGCTCGGTCACTCAGGCACAGCTGGCTGCCGGCGGAGCTCACGGGCGCGTCACTGCAACTCCCCCTGACTTCTGCTCCGCGGCTGCTGAATGAGCCCTCATCTGGGACTCTCCTCAGCTCTTACTGGGACAGTGGCGCGGCTGCCCCTCTGTGGGTCTTCCTTGGTCTCTTGTGTTCTGGGGGCCTCTGGATGTCTGGAGTCTTGATCTCCTCCATACCTGCTTGATACCATAAAGGACAGGGCTGTGGCTCCCCACACTCCCTAGCAGATCATTACATGGAGAAACCTTTGGAATGCAAGCATGCTGATCGGAGGAGTGTGTTTCATGGTAAACAGAAAGTGGTGCGATGCCAGAAGCATTTCTACTCTCTCCAGCGGCTGCTCGCCACATCTGGAGTTCCTGAGCATTAAGTGCCGCCCTTTCTATCTGCCCCGTGAGTTCACCTCAGTCATCGCCACGGTGGTCTACATCCCACCCCAAGCGGACACAGGTATGGCTTTGTCCGAATTACATGATGTGCTGAGCTCGCTTCAAAACAAGGACCCGGGCGCAGCCCTCATTGTAGCAGGAGACTTTAACAAAGCGAACCTCAGACAAGTCATGCCAAACTTATACCAGCATGTCTCGTGTCCAACGAGAGGGGATCGGATTTTGGATCACTGCTACACGCCATACAAGCAGGGCTACAAAGCTGTCTCACACCCGGCTTTTGGGAAGTCTGACCACAATGCCATCTTCCTCATTCCCCAGTATAAACAAAGCATACGGAGGGAAGACGGGACCACGAGGGAGGTAAAACGGTGGACTGCCCAATCAGAAGCTACGCTACAGGACGCACTCAACGACGTCGACTGGGACATGTTCAGAGCATGCGCAGTCGACATCAACGAGTTTACGGAAGTAGCAGTATGCTTCGTCAATATGCTAGTGGAGGAGATTATCCCCACTGCGAGAGTCACCACATTCCCAAACCAGAAACCATGGTGGACAGATCGATCCGCACTGCAGTAAACGCCAGGACCGCCTCCTACAACGCGGGTCTCGCCACTGGCGATATGAGCGCCTACAAAGCTGCCTCATACGGCGTGCGGTGAGAAATGCCAAACACCGGTACCGGGAACGTGTGGAGTCCCGCTTCCACCAGGGCGACACACGGAGTATGTGGCATGGACTACGCACCATTACGGACTACAAAGCCAGGGACACTGCGCCGATTAACGCCGACTCTGCATTCACCAACGAGCTGAATCGGTTCTACGCCCGTTTCGAGGTTAGCCAGGCGGCTAATGCTATCTACCGCCTGACTACCGAGGACAGTGACGTCATCAGCGAGAGACCGGTGACCAGCATCGCGGAGCATGACGTCCGAGCGGCACTGAGGAGAGTGAACACAAGGAAAGCGGCGGGGCCAGACGGCATCACCGGCCGTCTGCTGCGCTGCTGTGCTGCCCAGCTAGCAGGTGTGTTCACTTACATCTTCAACGAGTCCCTGGTGAAGTCTGTGGTCCCCACATGCTTCAAAAGATCCACCATCATCCCTGTGCCCAAGAACAGCAAACTCTCATCCCTGAACGATTACCGGCCAGTTGCACTGACCTCGGTAGTAATGAAGGTGTTTGAGAGGCTGCTGAAGAACATCATCTCCCCTCCATCCCAGACACCACAGATCCGCTGCAGTTCGCCTACAGATCCAACAGATCCACAGAGGATGCCATCGCCCACGTCCTACACACCACTCTCAGCCACGTGGACAAGAAACAGGGTAACTATGTGCGAATGCTGTTTGTTGATTACAGTTCAGCGTTTAACACAATAGTGCCCTGCAGACTGTTCACAAAATGGCCTGCATTTGTATAGCGCTTTTCTAGTCCATAGGACCCCAAAGCGCTTTACACTACATTCAGTCATCCACCCATTCACACACACATTCACACACTGGCGATAGCAAGCTACATTGTAGCCACAGCTGCCCTGGGGCGCACTGACAGAGGCGAGGCTGCCGGACACAGGCGCCACCGGGCCCTCTGACCACCACCAGTAGGCAAACACGGGGTTAGTATCTTGCCCAAGGATATTTGGCATGCAGCCAGGGTGCAGCCTGGGATTGAACCACCGACCTTCTGATTAGTGGCTGACTTGCTCTGCCACCTGAGCTACAGCCAGCTGTTAAGTCCCAGCTCAGGGATCTGGGACTTAACAGCCATCTGTGTGCATGGGTGTTGGACTTCCTCACTGGCAGAACTCAGGTGGTGAGGGTGGGCAGGTGCTTCTCCAACAGCATCACAATCAACACAGGAGCACCTCAGGGATGTGTCCTCTCGCCACTGCTCTACTCCCTCTACACTTCAGACTGTGTGGCCACCCATGGCTCCAACACCATTGTGAAGTTTGCTGACGACACAGTGGTGTTGGGTGCCATCTCCAACAACGATGAGGCGGCCTACATGGATGAAGTGAAGAATCTGGCATCGTGGTGCCAGGACAACCACCTCCAGCTGAACGTCTGCAAGACCAAGGAGCTGGTGGTGGACTTCAGAAGGGGTCAGCACAGAGACTACAAGCCCATTATCATCAATGGAGCTCCAGTGGAGAGGGTGCAGTCCTTCAAGTATCTTGGTGTCCACATCTCCTCAGACCTGACATGGGCTGCCCACATTCAGGTCCAGACCAAAAAGGCTAGGCAGCGCCTGTATCACCTACGACAACTGAGGAAGTTCAGGGTCTCTCCAAAGATCCTCAGGATTTTCTATACAGGCACTGTGGAGAGCATCCTCACACAGAACATGACATCGTGGTTTGGGAACAGCTGTGTGAAGGACCAAAATTGGGCAGGGATAGCTCAGTAGGTAGAGTGGTGGCCCCATGATCGGAAGGTCGGGGGTTCGATTCCCCTGAACAGCTACCCTGAGGTACCCCTGAGCAAGGTACCGTCCCTACACACTGCTCCCCGGGCGCCCAATGGCTGCCCACTGCTTCACTGAGTGAATGGGTTAAATGCAGAGAGGGATTTTCCCCACGGGGACCAATAAAGTACACTTTCTTCTTCTTTCTTAAAAAGCTCTCCAGAGAGTGATCCGTACAGCAGAACGCTGC
Organism: Astatotilapia calliptera; assembly: GCF_964374335.1. NCBI lineage: Eukaryota > Metazoa > Chordata > Actinopteri > Cichliformes > Cichlidae > Astatotilapia > Astatotilapia calliptera. Next base: position 32,006,885 of record NC_137425.1, on the reverse strand, counting down.
TGCAGGATTGCTCTCCCCCCGCTCCAGGACACCTACACCAGGAGATGCCGGACTAGAGCAGCGCAGATACTGAAGGACCCGTCCCATCCTGGCAACAAACTGTTCCAACTTCTGCAATCTGGTAGAAGGTTCCGCATCTTCCGGGCAAGGACAGAGAGACTCAAGAGGAGCTTCTATCCCCAAGCCATCCGTGCCCTAAACACACACATCCGCCCTCTCACATCATCTATAATTGACTGAGACAGGACTCTTCCAGACACTCTAAAACCAGGAACAATGTACATTTGAAATTCCTTTAATTTTAAATATGTTTATATTGTCTATCCTGTAAAATAGTCAGATGTCTATTCATATTAATGTACAGAATTCACCTGCTTGCTGCTACCACTGCACATTCACCCAGTGTATATACTATATGTATGTATGTATATATATATATATAATGTTCTTCCTCTACACCCCCCCCCCCCCCCCCCAAAATTTTTGCACATGTCGAGGAGCGTGTCAGGCTACATTTCACTGTGTGTTATACTTGTATAACTATGCATGTGACAAATAAAGAACCTTGAACCTTGAACCTGATCCACACAGGTATGCACACAGGTGTACACATGGGTATTCACAGACGCGGACTACAGCTTTCTTGGCTGCTGCATCAAAGCACACTGTGCGCTGTCTATCTTGCGTGCTGCACAATATCGTTTATTATTTAGTAACTATTGATATCTATGGCTAGCTAGTTTATTGTGATGGTGCTTTTTTTTTCTATTATTATGTTGCTCTTTGTTGTTTGCTGTCTCCTCTGTTTTTTTCTCCATACAGGTGACCCAGGAGTTTTGTTTTTTTTTGTTTGTTTGTTTTTTTCTCTCTTCCCCCCCTTCTCACCGTCTCTTCTCCCCTTTGGTTTTCTTTCTTTCTCTCCCTCTCTTTCTTTCATTCTTTCTCCCTGTCCTATCCCATAGTCATGTCTGTCCCGTTTGCAACTGAAAATAAAATAAATTCATAATTATAATAAAGGTCAATCAAATGGACCAATATGGCAAGGCCATGATGATCCACTTGGTAAAATAAAAAATTTAAAAAATTTTTAAAAAAAAAAAGGATTGACATAAATGGACATGTACACACAATCACACTCCCCAAACATACTCTATACCCCGGGTCCAGGTACCCTCGCCCCTGGAGGGGGAAATGGCACCTAGTCCCAGGAGATGTTACCCTTTCCCCCGGGGTGGAGGCAAGCAGACCGCCCCAGGCATCCCCAGCAGCAGGGAGGCCCCGCATCCCAGATCCCAATCAGATGGCCAACACCTCCTTCCAGCCCCCCCCCCCCCCCCCCCCCCCCGCCCCGATGGCCAGCAGAGAACAGGGGTGTGTGAAGACCCCAAACCTCCCTCCTCTTGCTCATGTGTACAGGGAGTGCAGAATTATTAGGCAAGTTTAATTTAGCAGGTTTTTACACCCTTTCTTATGCAACACCCAATGGAAGTCTGTTCACTCACAAAACACATCTTTGCATGTCTGTAACTCATAATGTAAAATAGAAAATTGCAAATAAATTATTTAATATTTAATAGAAGGTTTCTTGAACATACTCTTTGTTCTTTGTACAGGGAGTGCAGAATTATTAGGCAAGTTGTATTTTTGAGGAATAATGTTATTATTGAACAACAACCATGTTCTCAATGAACCCAAAAAACTCATTAATATCAAAGCTGAATGTTTGTGGAAGTAGTTGTTAGTTTGTTTTTAGTTTTAGCTATTTTAGGGGGATATCTGTATGTGCAGGTGACTATTACTGTGCATAATTATTAGGCAACTTAACAAAAAACAAATATATACCCATTTCAATTATTTATTTTTACCAGTGAAACCAATATAACATCTCCACATTCACAAATATACATTTCTGACATTCAAAAACAAAACAAAAACAAATCAGCGACCAATATAGCCACCTTTCTTTGCAAGGACACTCAAAAGCCTGCCATCCATGGATTCTGTCAGTGTTTTGATCTGTTCACCATCAACATTGCGTGCAGCAGCAACCACAGCCTCCCAGACACTGTTCAGAGAGGTGTACTGTTTTCCCTCCTTGTAAATCTCACATTTGATGATGGACCACAGGTTCTCAATGGGGTTCAGATCAGGTGAACAAGGAGGCCATGTCATTAGTTTTTCTTCTTTTATACCCTTTCTTGCCAGCCACGCTGTGGAGTACTTGGACGCGTGTGATGGAGCATTGTCCTGCATGAAAATCATGTTTTTCTTGAAGGATGCAGACTTCTTCCTGTACCACTGCTTGAAGAAGGTGTCTTCCAGAAACTGGCAGTAGGACTGGGAGTTGAGCTTGACTCCATCCTCAACCCGAAAAGGCCCCACAAGCTCATCTTTGATGATACCAGCCCAAACCAGTACTCCACCTCCACCTTGCTGGCGTCTGAGTCGGACTGGAGCTCCCTGCCCTTTGCCAATCCAGCCACGGGCCCATCCATCTGGCCCATCAAGACTCACTCTCATTTCATCAGTCCATAAAACCTTAGAAAAACCAGTCTTGAGATATTTCTTGGCCCAGTCTTGACGTTTCAGCTTGTGTGTCTTGTTCAGTGGTGGTCGTCTTTCAGCCTTTCTTACCTTGGCCATGTCTCTGAGTATTGCACACCTTGTGCTTTTGGGCACTCCAGTGATGTTGCAGCTCTGAAATATGGCCAAACTGGTGGCAAGTGGCATCTTGGCAGCTGCACGCTTGACTTTTCTCAGTTCATGGGCAGTTATTTTGCGCCTTGGTTTTTCCACACGCTTCTTGCGACCCTGTTGACTATTTTGAATGAAACGCTTGATTGTTCGATGATCACGCTTCAGAAGCTTTGCAATTTTGAGACTGCTGCATCCCTCTGCAAGATATCTCACTATTTTTGACTTTTCTGAGCCTGTCAAGTCCTTCTTTTGACCCATTTTGCCAAAGGAAAGGACGTTGCCTAATAATTATGCACACCATATATAGGGTGTTGGTGTCATTAGACCACACCCCTTCTCATTACAGAGATGCACATCACCTAATATGCTTAATTGGTAGTAGGCTTTCGAGCCTATACAGCTTGGAGTAAGACAACATGCATGAAGAGGATGATGTGGACAAAATACTCATTTGCCTAATAATTCTGCACTCCCTGTAGTGTTGCTGCGTGTTGTTCTAAACACGCATTTAAAATTTAAAACACGGGAGAGCATGGTGCTGCTGCCAGAGAGCAGCAGGTGTTAGCACGGCACCTCCCGAGAACCCTCAATGTCTACATGGATTTAAAATTGAAAGGTGGGCACCGGCGCCAGAGGTGGGGTTGAATACACAGACGTCCACTGGACGCCGTTAACGTGCCCACCCACAATATATGTATATGTTATGAGAGCGTGAGTAATGTGCATGTCTAAGTTGTGGAATAAAATTGAGGCACAGGCGGCCAGAAGGGGACAAGGGGACTGCAGTAATAATCGTATCCAAACATCCACAGCAGCATCATATTTAATCAAAGTCTTCCTCAGATTGTGAACGTGAGCTCTAAGGTCCGCATACATGCAGCCACGGTGACGGGACCCGCCTTGTGATGATCTGGTACCAGCAAAGAACAGGCAGTCAGTCTATGACCCTCATTGGGTTTGGATATGGCACACGAGACCCGACCTACGAGCGTCAATATAAAGAAGAATTTAAGCTTGAAAGAGAAGACAACGTCAAAGGAGCTCTGATTATTCCCACAGCAAACCTGTTACTCTGCCAGCACACAGGGGTGTGGTTTAATACTGCTCCCTCACAAAAAGTCCCTCAGTGTCGTCTTCTTTTCTTCAGCTCTTACGTCAGAGGAAGCATGTCTTCACAGAGCAGAGAAGATAGGCAGTCGGTCTCATACTCGAAGATGTGTTCAGCTGGAATCACACTTTTTTTTCTGCTCTTATTTCCATGTAATTTTTCTTCAACAATAACAACCTTCAGAATTTTTCTACTTGTTTTTGTCAACTAGTATTAACCACATTTTAAATCTCTTTCCTGCAGATCAAGCCAACTGTGTGACATTCCAGCAACCTCAGTCCAGGATAGTCAACGTAGGCGAAAGAGTAGAAATCCAATGCAGCCACGATGATGACAGTTTATACGTGATGCTCTGGTACCAGCAAAGGGATTATGGAGCGATGAGCTTAATTGGATATAGCTATGACACAAACAAACCCGACTATGAGCCGGCGTTTCAGAATCACACCGAGATTTTGAGAGAGACCAGAGTGAAAGGAGCTCTGAGCCTCCCCAGTGTCAAACTGTCACACTCAGCTGTGTATTTCTGCGCTGCCAGTACACAGTGATGTGGTTCAGTGACACAGACTTACTAAAACCATCTGTGCAGCCATGCTGTGCGAGACAGCATATTTCTGCAACAGTTTTGTAGAGATCGACATCTCTCATCACTCAAGTTTTTGGAGCTGCCATGTTGACCTGTCCAAAGCACATGAGGAGAGCAGGAGGTCAGACACAAACCAGCACAGAGAATGTGCTCTGGTGGTGGTACTCGCCTTCTCCACAAGGGCTGCGTCTGGATACCTGTGCCTCCCTGGATCTCCCATCCTTTATCTGCTCACCTGCTCATCCTGGCTGATTGCCTTGATCTAATTTAAGGCTTCGCTGGATCATTGTACTCTTCTCAGTTAGTGTAGCCCAGCTCTCTGTTGTATTCTTCCTTGTGCTTATGGTTCTCTGGCTAATCGTTGTTTCTCCGTCTCCCCTGTACCCTGGACCCCAGCCTGCCTTTCCTGGAACCCTTTTGGATGAGTGAGAGTGTGACTGAGGCACAGCGTGGATCTTTTGGACCGAGTGTGTTTCTTTCACGAGTGGAGTGAGTGTGAGCATGTCTGTTCTCCAGGCCTGGACCTGCCCACGGAATCTCTGGACCCCTCTTCCCCCTCTCACTGTACATATGTAAATATTCCACTTGCACTTCAGTCCTACCTAGTAATTGTGACAGAATCAGGTTAAGTTAAAGAAATAAAAGACCCCACTTTCCAATGAATTGCAATAATAGATTTGAGATAAATGCAGGTAAAGTAAAGGTAATAATTCAGTTCAATTTCATTTATACAGTTCCAAATCACAACAGTCATCTCAAGGCACTTTATATTGTAAAATAGACCCTACAATAACAGTCCCAGAAATAATAATAAAGTAAAGGCAACAAAGGAAAAGACATCTCCTACTGTTTTTGTTGGGGGTTTTTTTTCATATTTGAAGAAGAAATAAAATATCATAAATCACTTAGGGGGGAAAAGGACATTTGGACAAAAATGTAGTTGTGGCAGAGGTGTCGTCTCTGGCTCAGGGGAACAGTAGGGCAGTGAGCTCAAGGGGGGAGTGCCAAGGAGGCTGGAGGGACAGGTGTCTGGGATTCCACTAGCGAGGTTTCTCCCTCTAGAGTGAAGCCTGAGACCTGGGGAAGGAGGTGTGAGTGCTGGAGACCATCTGAAAAGCTGAAGTGGGTGCCAAACCTGTCAAGAAAGCATTTTGTGCGATTTGCAATAAACACTACTCAAAGTAATACAGTGTGTCGGGTCAAACACTACAGTATCGTAGAAGACGATCTTGAAGAATGTGCTCCTATGAAGCCATCAAAAACAAACTTTTGGAACTTGGTTGAAAAGGAAAAGGACATTCTTCAGTTCACTAACTCTGTATCTAACTAGGGCTATAGGGCAGCGACTGAGGGGGCACTGAAGTGTTTGAGTACACAGAGGACCAGCCGATCACAGGTTTACCACAGAGTGCACTTATATCAGCAGCTGCAGAGGACCAGCACATCCATCTCCAAATTGTTCTTGCTGTGAGATGACAGTCATGGCACAACAACAATGTACTTTGGACAATTAACCCAAAAAGCACTTTATAATGTTTTTCTTCAGTGAAAAAAAGAAAAGCAATGGTGTTACTCTGCCTCACAAAGATTTAAGATATATATATATATATATATATATATATATATATATATATATATATATATATATATATATATATATATATATATATATACATACATACACATACATACAATACTGCTCAAAAGGAATAAATGAATAAACGCGTTGTTCAAACTTCAAAAACCACCTTTTGCAGCAGTTACAGTCTGGCAGCTCCTACACATTACAGCTCATGTTTTAAGGTAATCTGATGACATTTAACCACACACTTCCTGGAACATCTCCCACAAGATTGCCTTCCTGGAGCGTCCTCCCTACCATCAGTATGTCAAACAGTTCCCACAGCAGCTCAGCAGGGTTCGTACCCAGAGACTGTTCTGGCCAATCCATTTCTGTCATTATTCTGGCTTACTGCTTATTATCTTGCAATATAAAGCACCTTGAGGTGGAATTAATTTGAACTTGAACTAAAGGGTTTCTGCTTATTAATTAGCCTTTTATAATGACTTGAATTAGCAGTCAGCAGCCTCCCCACAGAGGCCACGCCACCATGGGCAGGGCTGTAGCTGTTCTCAGTGACTGTGGGTGGAGCACTCGTGGAAAACTCAGGAAACATTCAAGCATGTGAACATTCCTTTTGATGAACCCTAATGAACATGAAGCTCTTCTCTCTAGCACTTCTCCTGCTTTCCAGTAAGAAAATTGTTTTTGTTTGTTTGTTTTACTTGACTTGATCTCTACACCAAACCCTTCAATTAACCTTTTTGTTTTCTTCGTTGTCCAGGATTCTGTTGCAGTGTGAAAATATATCAACCACCTTTTACTTTGAGCCGTGAAGGAGAGAAATCGGCGACGCTGCAATGTGAACAGGACAATGATGAATATTTATACATGTTTTGGTACAAACACACAGACTTTAGGCAAATGCAGCTGTTAACGTATTCTATTAATAAAGGTATTCAAACCACTGAAGCTCCATTTAATGAAACAAAGTACTTCATGTCACGTCCTGCGGTGCGTAATTCTAGTCTGCACATAAAGCGAGTGGAGCCTGGAGATTCAGCTGTGTATTACTGTGCCTCAAGACTGCCACAGTAGCACAGACTCACTCTGTGGCTCATCAACAACCCCAACATCACAGCAGGTCGACGGCTGACAAGCAGCTCACTCAGTCTCCCTGCAGATGTTTGTTTTTGTCAGAACTCTTTGTGTTCAATTAGTAAAGCTTTGGCCTGACTTTAAGAATTTGTCTTTAAATTATATATTAGATTTGATTATATTTGTATATTATTTGTTTGGAAGGTGCTGGGCTCGACTCAGGAAGACCTCCAAAAGTTGACCGCGGCCCTGCAGAGGGAGGCAACGAAAGTTGGATTAAGAATCAGCGCCAAAAAAACCAAGGTACTCCGAGTTGGCTATGCACGTGCCCGCATTCCTGTCATGATCAACCAACAACGTGCTGAAGAGGTGGAGAATTTTACATATCTTGGCAGCATCATCTCGAATGACGGGGTCTCTGATCGGGATGTCGACGCCAGAGTAGGGAAGGCAGTTGGTGTCCTGCGACGTCTCCAACCTATTTGGAACTCGACCTCCCTGAATGTTAGGGTCAAGATCAGACTACTGAACTCTATCGTCTTCCCTACTGCACTTTACGCTAGTGAAACCTGGCGCTCAACAAGTGCAATTATTCAACACCTGAATGTGCTTCAACAACGTGGCCTGCGGCGAATCCTGAGAATTTCCTACCGGGACCGAATAACAAATGAGGAGGTCCTACGAAGAGCAGGCACCCGCCCAGTAGCCGATGTTGTTGCAGAAAGGTGCTTTCGCTTTGCGGGACATATTTTACGCCTACCCCCTCATCGCCCAGCTAAGATTGCCATGACATGGCGTCCACGCACTGGCAAGCGAAAGCAAGGCCGACCAAAGACCACATGGCGTCGAACATTTATGGACGATCTGAGAACTGTCGACATTGCCTGGGACGAAGCTCGAAGCAGTCGCTGCTGACCGACATCGATGGAGATCACTAGCTGCCCGATGCGCCGCTCGGCGTTGGAGGAACTAAGTTCTAAGTTAATTATTTGTTTAAAAGTGTAATTTAGAAATGTAATGGTAGTATTTTTCTTAATTTTCTTAATTTTTTAAGAAAAGAATAGAAAATAAGGCTCTTGAATTTGTTACAATTTGAAGGTAACATGATTCAGATTTCCAGTTTATCTATAATTTTTCTGTCCTGATTAAGATACATAGATTATTTCAGCATCCTGTTTGTTATGAGACTGAAATTTTGTTTATTTATGTAATTTGTAGAAAATTGTAATCCAATTTTTTTTACTGTTGTTTTAATCATTTTACTATTTTTTCTCTAAATGTACTGTTGTGAAAAGTTTTGTTCATATATTTTGTTACACATTGAAATGAATCAAGCGTTATACATTACATAAGGCCATTTTTGTGCATATTATGTTTGCATTAAAATGCCTCAAAACCCTGCTATATTTACAGCACTAAATATAAATATGAACCTGTCACGATCCTGGGTCTTAGGAGCCAGTGTTTTGAGTTTTAGTTCATTTTGATGTTTAAAGTATGTTTAAGCTCATTAGGTCTCCTATGTTCATTTGCTTATTAGTTCCCCCTTGTGTTTCCAACCCATGTTAAGTCTCCCCTGCTCTTCATATGTTTCATGTCTGTGTCTTATGTTGTCAAGTTCTGGTTGTCATGTCTGCGTCTCATTATGTTACCTATTTTATTTTGAAGAGATCTTGTGTTTTTATATTATGGTTTATGTTTTGAGTCCTTTGTACTGTTTCTTGTTTCCCTAGGTCTCAGTTATGGTTATCATAGGTTTAGTTCTTTGGCTTTGTAATATGGCTTCCCTGTGTTCCATGTTTCAGGTCCCTATGTTCTGTCTCCCCAGTTGCTGTTAAGTTTGCATGTCTAGAGTTCAGTCAGTGTGTTTCCTGTTTTACTTTGAAGGTCCGTGTCTCATGTCAGTATTTCTAGTTTTGCTTCCCTTGTCTCGTCCGGCCTGATTACTCCCAGCTGTGCTCTCCTTCTGTGTCTTGTTCCCTCCTTATCCCTCTGTGTATTTGAGCCCTGTGTTTCTCTTTGTCAGTGTCGTAGTCTCCCTCATGGCTGTGTTTCCATGTGTGTTAGTCATCCATGTCCCAGTTTAGTTTTCCACGCCATTCTGCAATAAAGCAGCTTTTTGAGTTTAATTTCGTTGTCGTGAGTTTTGCGTTTGGGTCCTTCTCCTGCCTGTACACAGCCGAACCATGACAGAACCTGAAACAGTCACAGACAAAAATCCAAGGCAGACCTGCAGGTAGTCACATGACAAAACACATTCAGTGATATCAAAAGTCATAAAAGGCGCTGCACAAACACGAAACTGAAAGTAAAAATCAAGCACAAGTTTAAAAAAATAAAAAATAACAGCAGCGCAAAGACAAAATAACAGGAGGGAGGCCTAACAAAGACTGGTGACCAGTGTTGGGCAAGTTACTTTAAAAAAGTAATTCGTTACTGATTACCTCTCCAAGAGAATATGTTACTTTTCTGATTACTTGTTTTCAAAAGTAATTACTTACCTTATTACTTAGTTACTTTTTAAAAACATGATACGCAACCTGAATATGTAATAAAACAACAGACCTTTCAGCCCAAATCTATTTTTTTCCTGCATAATCCATATAAAATTGAATCAAATGAAAACATCTTTTTTAAAATTGTTTTATGAGTTTTAATCTTTTAATTTTATGCACATTGCATTAAACAAAAATGTAATTATATGCAGCTGTCTTTGACTTGCAGAAATTATTTAACATTTAAACCTATTTTCTGCATATTTCAGCATATAAAATAAGATAATGTTTTTGTGTTTACACTCCCTCTTTCAAATAGATGCAAGTAAAACACAGCAGAAAATAAATAAAATCAAAGACTCAGCAGCTCTGAGTCCTGTCGCTCTTAAATCTAATTTTCACCTAGCAGGAGCGGGGCGGATGGAGGTTTGCCGGTGCAGCAGCGGTCATCACAGCGGGGGTTTCTCTGTGAATTTCACATTCCCGTGGTAGCGTGCTTGGTGCGTACTCAGATTTGAAGTTTAATTTTTCAAGAAAGAAGTTTTCTTCCCACTCAGAGTAACAGCGGACGCTAATGTTTTTGCCACTTTTACAGAATCAAACTCAAAGTAATGTCAGTACTTCCAAGCTTTAAACGCTGCATGGTCGTACTCTCTCCCGCACTCCATATTGTTCATTGTTAATCTGCACACGTCTGTTGCTGCCTCATACGTCAATGTCATGAGACACTCTCAAAAACAAAATCACAGTTTAGTAACGCAGTAACACTGCGAGCTTACGGGAAAGTAACAATAATCTAATTGCTTTTTTGCAATAGTAATCCCTTGCTTTACTCGTTACTTGAAAAAAGTAATCGGATTACAGTAGCTGACCATCTCGTGACTGAAATGTTACATTTGCTCTAGTCTGCCTAAAAACAATTCCACAGTGTGGAAAAAGTCCCTGCAGCAGTGTTTGCATACCAGTTGAAGTTGAAATGAAATAGAAAATGACAGCATCCCCTCACTGCCACTCAGGAATCGCTCAGCTCCTCAGTTGAAATATCACTGAAACCCTGGTAGATGATGTCCTTGTGTATAAATTATACCTGTTACACCTCACAGTAATTCTCCAATTTTGAAATGATCTTCCTGCTTGTGTATACTATGATAAAATAAGTACTTTATACTATACGTGCAATTGTGTACATTAAGACAATTATGGGTTAAAGTGGAAATTAGCAAGGGGGAACCCTCAGTCACAATTCATTCTTCTGTGGTAGATTTTTCTTTGCATAGAGATCAGCCGGCTTTCTCTGCTGATACCAAACTACGTCTTGGATTTAGACATCCCGAGCCATCATGCCTAACCTTTCACCTCTTGACACTATAGAACTAGTGCAAAGGTCTTATTTAGTGAATGAATCAAATCAGCATTTAAACTGATGTTAGGTGGGGCTAAGGTAGCCTTAGCCTGCTCTGCTGCAGTCCAACATAGTAATTGACTGCAAACCTCAGCACAGTACAGACAGACATTTCACAATATGAATAAACCAATACGTGATTAAAAACGCTGAAATGGGACATTAGCTAATATTTTCACTTACATTTCCAGTTTATCAAAAATTACTAAAGTGTGAAAATAATCTCTGATCCTTCTCGTCTCTCTTTGAGCATGATTGATATTCTAGTTGCCACACGCTGCCTTCCAAATCGAAGGTCACAAGCTATCTGTTTATCAGCTTTAGTTTGCTCTGCGGTTTTTAGATTTCTGACATGGTGGGGTAATCCAAAAGTACAAGCTGCTTGGACTATGTTCTCTGGTTTTACCACATAGAGCTTTTTCTAGAAAAATTTAGCTGAAGCAAAACTTGATCAGCAGCAGAGGAGCAGTCCCAGATAGCAAGGAAACATTGAAACACTGTTGAGTCAATATCAGGCTGTGTCATTGAATCAACATTGAAGTGTGACGTTGACCTAACGTCACTCTTGCACCCTTTTTTAACGTTGAAACAACGTCAGGTTTTGATGTTGAATCAATGTTGAAACCTGACATTGATTCAACGTTGTATTTTCTAATACTGTTGACATTGAAACAATGTCAGATTCTGATATTGAAACACTGTTGAGCTATGATGTTGATTTTCCACCTCTTTCGCACAGTTGCTTTTTATTAAAACAACAGTTAAATCATGACTGGAAATCTACCTCTCTTTATAGGTATTTTAACCAATACTAAACTACTGCATGTTTCCATCAATACTTAAACCACCTAAACACATAATTGTACTTATTCCTCAAATTGGACACCCTTTATAAAAAACAAAAACATATGTCTCACGATGTATCATGTCAATATTATTATCCTAAAATAAGAAAGCATTGCATGTGATGTAACAGAGAAAAAAAATAAACAAAAAAAGGTCAATAGGCATATGTTTTGTTTGCTAAATACTTTATTAAAACACAGTTTTCTATTTACATTTATGTTTAACATAAATTTGTAATTTTTTACTTCGGGATGGGGATGCATGATGTGCGTCCTGCACCACCCAAACGATCTGGGGCGTACCGGAGCCATTTCTGCACTGCTTGTGCAAAGACAAACTCGGACATAGAGTTTGCCCCTAACTGCTGCGTCAGACCATCTAGGACAAAAATACACACACACACACACACAAACAAAAAAAGTGAATTAGAGCACATGAATAAGCTCATGTTATAGCACATGATAAATACTTTTTTGCCCCACTGTAACTGTCTTCAGCGGGGAGAAAGTATGTAAACTCCTAGGCTGATAAACATGAAAGTCACCAGGCGTAAATCTGCAAACTGCTGCATTTGATTCCCAAAGAGCTATGAGCGGAAAAAGTGATAAGTCTTAGCATAGTGTGCCGTGTATCCTTTAAAACAAAATAAACATGGGGTCCTTGGGCTGTACAAACTACAACCCGAGGACTAAACAAGCCAAAGACCAAAGACTCCATCTCCAGATTAACCGGACATGAAAGTCTTGTTATTAAGAAAGACAAAGTAATATAGCAAAAAAACGGTAAAACTTACCAAATATGCATTTGCAGAGCGCTGTATCTTTAAATGCCCTTTTTTGCTTTGTCTGGTCCTTGGTTTTTTTCCCTGCCCAGTTTAGTAACGAGGCCAGCTCGTTTGTAATGGCATAAGCCATTACACGGCAGACTCGCACCTCCAGTGTGGTCCCTCCAATCAAGGCAAGGCGTCTCACCTATAGACACATTTCAATAGATGGAATTAGCGTGTCTCATGTCTTAAATGTGTATGCAAGTGCTTGTGTGTTTAATCAACAGGCCGTTGTTATGTATTTAAATCACAGCTATTACACTTTATAGTTACAAAGTGTACATAAACTTTATATACTTACCATTGCCTTATTTGCCTCTATTGATTGAAGAGCTGCCTCTGCATTGTTTAGGTCCTCCATGTTGTGCAAGGGCAAATCCAGAGGCAGTACCCCAGCATCTACCGAATCATTGCAGCCGGTATTGCGGATGGCTCTGACCTCATCACGCAGTTCGTTCACAGCTCTCGTCAGGTCTGACAGCATAGTTAATATCTTTTGTGAGGTCGCATCTGTTTAAAAAAAAAAAAAAACAATTCTAGAAAGATTAATGGCTTAAGCAGTGAGAGGCAAAAAATTAATATATCCATAAGTGACGGTGTAACATTCTGCATTCAAGTATAAGTTGTTCTAACTCACATATATTTGATATTTGTATATGTAGCTTGCCATCACCAGTGCGTGAATTATGTGTGAATGGCTTTGGCATGTTCCTAGCAGCGTTTTCCTTCATTTCTGCCTTTACGTGTGGACGGGATTATTTTTTAAAACGAAAACGGAAAATCTCAGTTTTCAAAAATACCCGTGTACGTGTGGACGTAGCCTCAGTTTTCAGTTAATGAAAACACAGTTTACGTGTGGACAAAAGGTGCAAACGCAAGGTAGGTGAGCGTGCAACGTAAAGTTAGGTGAGCGTGCAACGTAAAGTTAGGTGAGCGTGCAACGTAAAGTTAGGTGAGCGTGCAACGTAAAGTTAGGTGAGCGTGCAACGTAAAGTTAGGTGAGCGTGCAACGTAAAGTTAGGTGAGCGTGCAACATAAAGTCTGAATTGAGTGCGAATCGAAGCGGGTGCTCACCAATCATTAAAAGTAACAAAGTCATTGAACACATTTATACAGTTACCTTTACGTTTATCAATCATATATCACAGATTTACAATTTTTTTGTAGTACTATGCTAAAAAGCAACTACAGAGTGAAAGTCTGGGTCAAGCGCCGAGGCGACGGCAAGAACAAAGGAACTCTCGAAGCGTTAACGCTAGTTTTGTAAGGGAATATAACAGAAAAGTATGAAACGAAAATGTTTTCTTTGTTGATAGACTTTGTTCGCAGTGCAATTTACTTGTTGCCGGATTGTAATAGACACGATTTCGGGCTCCCACATTTTGTCCGAAACTGTACATTAACCAGTTTTTTTTTACTGTTATTCAAATGCGACCGTGGAAATAACGAATAGAAGAAAATTCATTCATTCTTACCTTATACTAATCGTGGTGCAGGCCAGTGCAGTGCATGAACTGATGCCTTCTCCGGTCAATTCCGCTGAGAGTAAATCGAATGTCCCGCTCTACTGTACAAGACAATGGTTACCTGGAGGGATGTACCACTGAGAGGGGTGCTATGGAATAGTCCAAGTGGTGGCAGCTTCAATTTCCCGCTCAACCATAAATCATTGGTTTTTCAACGTGATTGTTGTCACCTTGTCAACTATAAATAGATCAACAATCAACGATGACAGAACAACAGTGAATCAATGTTATTTCAATGTCAGTGTCAGGTTTCATCAGTATTTCAATGTTGTTTCAACATTGGTTTTGTGTTAACATTTCAATCCTGACGATTCTGATGGTTCAGATGGAAAATCAACATCTGTTCAATGTCTCCTTGCTATCTGGGGTCGCTGATCCATGAAGTCATAAAAACGTATCTGTTTCAGTTCGCTGACGTGTCTGCAGTACCACAAAGCTGATCAGTTAGATAAGTACACAGGTGCTATAACAGAGGGAGCAGTGTCCCGTACAGTGTAGCTTCTCAGCATCCACATATCTTGCATTTTGCTATTCTGCGTTTCTTTTTCTCTTATTCTTTAAGTGTTTGCTGTCTGAGCACACAGTTGTTTTGTTTAAGAACAAGTTGATCACAGCCTGACCTCTGCTGGCTGAAGTTGGGGTTACATATGTCTGAAAAATCATGCTGATGATGACCCTTCAATGAGCCGATCTCAGATTATATTTATGTCTAAAGTTATATCAGACTGATTTAACTTTGTGCTTAAGCATGATCTGAGGTCCAACTGCATCACTGTTAAAATTCTTTAAGAAAGAACAACAAATGTTTTATCAGTTGTCCCACAACTTTATTTCTCATGTTGCGTTTACGTTTATATTTTTTGATTACAAAATCACATAAGACCTTTTTTCCCCCTTTTTTTCCTTTTAGGATTGTGGCACTAGTAGTAACATCAGTATTAATGTGTTTGATATGTTTTTATTTTCCATCTAAAAGTTTAGTTGTGGTTAGAAAACAGTAAAGTGAATAATTTGAGCCTCCACAGCAGTGTGTGTAATTCTGTCAGGATGAACAATCTGAAAAGAAAGCAAACAAAATGTTGTCTTGACTGCGATTGACTTTGAAAGGGTTTCCCTTCATATCTGATAAGTTTGATCATATACTCGCTTTCCTTTTTATTCATCTAAAAGCCTTGTAGGGGTGTCAAACCATAGGTTTAATCACTGTAATTTGGGAAACATTATCACAATGATGATGTGGAACTGCTGATTTCCTCCAGTTTTATACTGACTGGGCGGAAATAAAGAGGTGTGACCAGAGAAGACGTCACCGTGCAGCTACTGTATATAGAAACACGGGCTTCGTTTTCTTTGTGCGTCTTTTCTTAGCAGTCACAGAAATAGCAGCATTCATGCTCACCTCAGGCCTCCAGGCAGCCTGCACAGCTGCTCTCATCCACCAACAGAGAAAGATGGAGGCTGAGATATGGAGATGCTGGGTGGGGGGAGGAAAGACAGCAGCAAAGTGAAGTCAGGTTTTTGTCTAGTGCTTTTTCACTGTGGGGACAGGGGGGGCACGGTGATACAAACCAATAGAGCCGCCGTACAAAAACCTCCTGCATTTAAAATGCACAGCGAGGAGCTCTGCAGATTATTTTCAACACCTGACAAGCATAAAATGAGCAGTATTTTAAAAAGTGCAGGTAGCCCTGCTCTTACTGCACAGAAATATGATTAGTGAGGGAATTTGTTTAGAATTCAATAAAATTTTAAACACAGTGCAGCTTCTGAGTTTATTTCACTCATCTTTTTTTTTAACTAAAACTCAGTTGGTGGGATTAACATGTCCTTTGCTAAAATTCCAAGTGTTTAGTGGGAATTTAGTCTCATTTCAAGTGCCTGCTCTGGACTGTTTGGTTACTTCACAAAGGATGCGTTCAATGTGACACTGGAGCTGAAGCCTGCTTTGGAAGTGGAACTAGACTAACTGTTCTGGGTAAGTTGGGGCCCTCACACTTTCTGTTCATTGAGAAAAAAAACACCTTTGCAATGTTTAGACTATGGCTGAAGCAGTGACCTACAAAAATGTGGTCCTGTTTATTACTGGTCCAGCTCCGTGCTATTTGATATTAAGCTGGTCCACAGTGCTACTTACGAAGCCTATTTTGGTGCAGGCAGAAAACTGACCGTTCTCGGTGAGTAAAACGTCCGCTCGTCCCTTTGGAAGCGTTACAAATGTGTAGATGTTGGAAAGTATTTGGATATTAGCCTGTGTGTACAAAAGAAAGCAAATCCGGCATGTTTAAGGTGATTGGAGTAAAGTTCAGTTTACTGTGCTGGTGGTTTTGTTTTTGAGGCTTTTTTCGATGGAGGCACCAGGTTGACTGTTTCAGTTAAGAAATAAATTGAAAGAACTAGAATATAAATCAGAATATCATTTAATGGTTGTTTTTCATCTGATGGCAAAATACCCAAAAGCCTGAATGACACCTTCAGGTAATGAGCGATGCAATAATAGCCATAAAACTCACTATATTTATATAGATTTATATATATCTATATAAAAATGTGTCCTGTTGCTGCCGTTTCAAGGGCGATCCTTAGCAGACTCTAGCTGTCGACTACTGTCGATCTCTATGAAACGCTCAATGTCTGAAACTATGACAAAGCTTGATAAATTGCAAAGAGGAGCCCCAAGAGACAAGGAAGAGGTTTTTGTAACAGTCTGAGAGCTCTGTGTTCATTCAGCGAGGCTTATTTCGGCGCTGGAACTAAACTGACCGTCTTAGGTAAGATAATCTGCAGCGAAGACTCAAACTGCACGTCTTAATATGATAGAAATAATGTGTGATAAGTGTGCTTCACTTTTTGGGTGGTTTTATTAATCAGCCATAAACATATTCAAGCTGTTTTTAAAAAGTGAAAGCTATTAAAGCACAAAGTTAGTCTTGTGTCAGTGCTGATTAGTCTTCAGCAAAGTGCTGCAGCTATAAAAGAATTGGCTCTATGCCCAGATTATCTGTGGCTATATGGAGTTCTGATCAGCTCTGTGAGCGACTGCGTATTCCCAGTCCGAGGCTCACTTTGGGAACTAAACTCACAGTTTCAGGTAAGGTGCAAAAATAGAACATTTTAACAGGCACAAATTTATTTTATCATGCAATAGTCCATAAATTAAAACCTAACTGTAAGTAAGTTGAGTTACTGTAGCATCATTTAAGGTTCCTGACTTTGTCTAAAATCTAAAATCTGTCTAATTAGGTTTTGTTATGAAGAGTAAATTTGGAGAAATTAGAATTTTTCATAAAGAGAAAAAAAAGATCGTTTCCAGCTGTTGATAGCACAAACAATTTTTACTACGCTGCATATCAGTGTGGCAAACTACAACCCTGCTTACTTTGGTACTGGCACCAAACTGACAGTTTTGGGTAAGAAACCTTATGCATGTTTTTTCTTCCACTGCCGAGAACCTCTGAGAAGTTCTAATGTACGTTTAGGGCTGTAAAAAGAGCAAAGTTTGAATGTCGTTTTTCATATTTGGGTGTAGACAGAATCACAAAGTTATAAACATGTTGCTGTGGATTTAAAACAATGTGCCATGAAATTTATTTCAAATGTCTTCTATATCTAAGATATATGTTGCAAAAGCAGCATTTTGGAAAAAAGAAAAAAGAAAAAAAGAGATGTGGCGTCAGAAGCTTACATATTAACACCTTACGCCATTATTTATTTCATTTTACTTTCTTTTTACCCAGTAATCACCTGCTGTTTTTCCAAAAGATCCAAAAATCCAAAAGAAAATGATGAAGCAGGGTTTTTTTTACAAGTGTTACTTTTTTTATCTTTGGGTATTCAAAATGGGAATAATGAGACTGTTTGCATTCTAATGATTCGATTCTCTTTGTCCCACAGCACCAAATAGAACAGTTGAGCCACCAAAGGTGAAAGTGTTTAAACCTTCAACAAAGGAGTGTCAAAATGAAAAACACAAGAAAAACAAGAAGACCTTGCTGTGTGTGGCCTCTGATTTCTACCCAGACCATGTGAATGTGTCCTGGCAGATTGATGGGGTGGACGTCAAAGATGGCGTCGCCACCGATCACTCTGCCCACTGGAATGGTACCCACTACCGCATCACAAGCAGGCTGAGAGTCTTATTTTCACAGTGGTTCAAACCAGGCAAGAATTTCACCTGCACCGTCGACTTCTTTGATGGGGAACAGACGGTTTCTCGTGTAGGCTGGGTCGCAGGCATTCGAAGTACGTTCATTTACAATCTTTAAATGTGTCAAAATCATCTGAAATAGTTTGACTTGATTTCACTGAAAGAAATCGTTTTTCTTTTTCTTAGATCCAGGAGCTGCAGCAATAAGAAGTAAATATTATTAATAATATTATTAATAACAATAACCCAGTGTGTCTGCTCTATACTGAGCTGGGAAAATAATACAAATCTTACAATTTTGTGCAGACAAGTATCTAAAGACCACCCACAATGCCAAGCTGTCATATCTGGTTTTGATCATCAAGAGCAGCATCTACGGACTCTTTGTGATCATCCTGGTGTGGAAACTTCAGGTTGGTCCAAAACGATCCAGCTCCTGTTTGTGCCACGAGCAGTGGTCGTTATATGAAACATATCTCAATACAAAACAATCATTTAACAGCACCACGTGCTTCTTCCTCCAAAGGAACCTGTCTGAAACTGAATCTAAATGTAATGCAGGATCGATTTGTTAGACCGCCGTAAAAATTAGCAGCTAAGAAAAACATCAGTTAGCCTGTTTATCTTGAATATGTCTTTTTTCTCAGCAACTATCACTCAACAATTAAAACCTATTGAAAACATTTTAAAAGCTAATGAGCTAAAACTAATGAATATAAAGGTATCATTTAAAATAACAAGGAAGGGGTTTTGTTGTTGATGTTGTTTAAAGTTTATAGATTTATAGATTCTCCATGACAATATTTCAGTCACCCCAGCAGTATTTTTCATTAAATATCTCAATCAATCACTTTTAAAATTAGTGTAATAATATTTTCTCAGTAATCTCAGCACCGGTGGTAATATATATGTAAAAACTCTGACAAAGTGCTCATTATTACCACAGAAGCTCTGAAAAGGATTTCTTATAGTTATCATTTAGTGTATCCAAGAAAACTGCTTTACATCCACGTCATTTCTGAATTTCTTTGTGCTTGATTGATAATTAAAAATTAGTAGGAAGGTGAAGCTTGCCTTCTTTATAGTCAGTTTGTTTAGTGAAGACTCACTGAAAACATGAGGCTTTACATTTAAACCTTTGTTTAAAGAGCGACTCTGTAAACTGAAAACGTGTTTCCTGTCTTCACAGGGGTTTTCAAGAAAACCAGAGAAATGAGAGCTGAGCTGAACGACTGAGCTGCTTTCTGTGAAAACAAAAACAGTCACAGTATCCTAAAGCTTTGCTTTCCATTTGACTTTCTTCCATTTAGTATATAAATAAGTGGACATCCTGTGCTGTTATTAGTTATTATTCTGTTAGTTTGTGTAAGTGCTTTGTGCTCAGTTTGCTTCTTAATAAAAGTACTCCTTAAACACACAACTGTTTATTTCTTTCATATATGAGTCTGAGGCAGTTCTACCTGACAGTACAACATACAGTTACTCATCAGGTGCAGTTTCAGGTATTATTCATTTATGTCTGAGCCTTCACTACACTGCATGGCTAGCAGGGAGCTATTTTTAGCAGCCTGTTATCTGTTGGGTTTCTGAGAACTCACCCTTATATTTTCCATTTTCTATGAACTCCAACTCAAAAACATTGGGCCATTTTTACTGTGACATGTTCCCCTATCTGTAAAACCTGTTCAAGATTCACTTTTTCCATTCTCAGTGAGTAAAGCTGTGTTTTTTTCACAGTAGGTGGAGGGCTATACATATTGAAGTATGTGTGTAAAATGTGAGTCAACCACAGCTCATAGGAACAGGAAATCAATACTCTCCTCTCTCCAGAGAAGGAGGTTGAAGCTGTTGTTTTGTGAGGAACAAACCAGGTCATGACAGCTTACGGAGGCGTTGAGAGCAACAGCAGAGCACAGGATGTGGTCACAGAGTGAGACGAGCGAGCGGCAGATTGCTGAGAAGCTTCAGAGGTGCAGACTTCCGCTTCACCGCAACCTTCACAAGCATTAACACGCACCTGTGCACCAGCTCCCCACTCTGCAGCGCTGCACCAAGCACACTAACTGTGTCAACTGAAGCTACGCTGGGAGACAGCAGCTGCTCTGTGTGCATACGCATTACTGCAGCCTTTTATTTAGAGTTTGAGGTCACATAAGTTCATCAGAACTATCAAACACAATAAAGTGCTCATTTCCTTTTTCCTAATCAGAGGATGTTTATATCACAACAGAGTTTTGATCTCCTAAAGCTGAGAGTTCTGCTTCAGAGTTAAGAGTACTGACCGTAATCCTTTAATGCTCACAACAGCATTACATAACAAGAAGGTAACAATAAACTACAATGATTATAATAAAACTATAATATAATAAATCGTTTTGGGGGGCTTGACTTCTTATTAGTACATAAAGCTAACATCTGTCCATCCACTTTCTTTTGTTAATCCAACTCAGCCCAGGGCTGGAAAAAAACAGCTCATTTAATTCAATAAAGAACAACCTCATATTTCCCCTTAGTCTGCATTATCAGATGAAGGAGTGTTTCATGGGGATATGTTAACTAGTCTATTTTATTCTCCCCACACGTCACATCCTTCATATAACAGCAGTCTCTATCTGAAAGTGAGATCAAATCTAACTTTGTTAAAGTATATTTACCATTAAAACTGGGATCTGCCTCTATCGCCCGATAATTGCTCTCATTTTTAGACTGCGTGAGAAAGACTGAACTCAAACACGCTGCCTATTCTTTACCAATAGCCACCTCCTGCATCTGCTGGAAGATATTAAAATAATACATTAAAATGTCCTTTAAGAATTCACACTCTGAGGTGCTTTTCCAGTTTAAATATGATTGTAGTTTAAGTATGACACTGGGATGGTATTCACTTTGTGCTATTTTTACTCTTACTGGCCACCAAAGTGCTTTGTAATAAAATAATTATTATTGTGTATGTGTTTTATCTGTCAGAAGAGTAACAGATGTGATAGTAAAATTACAAAACTTATCACAGTTCAACACTCTTTTTATGAACATGCTCAGGTTATACATTTAGAGTTTTGAGGGAGTGTTGATGGGCTTAGTGTAGGAACAACTCAGGAACAACTTCAGTGCTGTGTTCATCTATCAGCTGTGACTGATGGGAAATGAAACAAGCTGTACATTAATAAATTATAAATATGTTTACCTTAATCAGAGAGTGCTAGTGTTCCTGAGAGTAACACACCCAGGCCTGCTGGTCTTTTAATTAAAGAATAACATCGTACAGCCATGCATAGGATGCATCTGCACTATATCAGTGTCTCCATCTGCTGGGCAAACCATGCCACTACATCAAGAGCTTAAAGGCTACTATAGACGGTAAGTTTAACACATAAAACAAAAATCAGCACAAATAGTTTTCAAATGTTTTAATGATTCAAAATGAACATGATTGATTTTATTGGCACATTTGGGGATGAAGGAACAAAGTGAATCTTAAATATTAAAATGTTTCTTAAAGAAGAAAAGCTATCAAGCTCCAGAAAATTACACTAGAATAAATGCACACACGGTTGCAATTAATCCAGGAGGATCCAGCAGAGCTGCAGAGCGATGGCTAACAGAGACAGAGTGATGCTCCGGGTTGCAGAGCCGGTCAGCTTGTTGCTACCCAGAAGGGCACGAGCTATACTTCACTCCTATCATGGACACACCCTCACTTGCCAGCAGCATGCCAGAGAAGACAATTGATTTTGGGTTTGTGTCTGTACCTAGGTCTCCTACACTGACATTGAGCCACTTGTCACTTTCTTTAATACATATTAGTCTGTTATCCTCAACAACATACTGTACATGTGCTTCTAGGAGGGTGGAGCACAGCTGGAAATGACTAAGCTTCATATATCGTATGAACTGTTAAACACACTGCACCCTAGGAAAACACCAGCAAATAGAAAAATGCTGGAAGAGCACAAAGTGTATTCATTGTGTTTCCATAAAAAATACAATGGAAGCAGAAATTTAACAAAATCACACCAAACACAACATTTTAGGGACCTGGAAACAGCTATCATGCCTTTGCTCGACTGCTGCAACTCTATGTGTACAGCAATGCCTATTCCACTCCCTCCCACAGAGAGTTCCAAACTGATCAACTCTTAACAAAGAACGATCTCATAACCATCTCTAAGTATTGATTTTGTTTCATTCAGTCCAATAATGTAGGCAGACCCTACAATATTCTATGTATTATTGTCGGGTCTGCCTTACAATATAAAGCACCTTGAGACACTTGTCTTGTGATTTTTGTGCTGTATAAATAAAATTGAATTGAAGTGAACATTAGGAACATCCTGTTCACCTAGAATGTCATTTTAAATGCAGCTGTCATCCAGCAGATAAAACATCATCATTAGCTCCCAAAATTCACTCTGCCACGTCCTTTCTGTCAGTCAGATGTGGAGTGAATCTCACTCTAATCCCTATTGTTCCAGCTTTAAAACCTGTTACCTAAAAGTCAAAGAGAGGTTGACTGTATGACGTCGGTTCATCAGTTCATTGCTCTAGATTTTACAGGTGTTAGAGGAAAAATGATTCTATGCTTCTTTACCTTCTTTAAATGTACAAAGATGCCCTTTGTCTGTGTTTAGATTAGTTTAGAAGTGCCTTTTAGACTTTCCCAGCAAGGACATATTGTTTCAGATTGTTTTATCTTTCCTAGCTCTCTGCTGACTAGACTAGCACCATATATGGAGTTGTTTTATTTTATCTGTTTATTATTTTCTTATCCTGTTCTCACTGTCTCTGTGATCTGTGCCTATAAAAAATGCCAAGCCTCTGTTCATGGTGTGAGTTGTTCTCAGCGGCTCACCCGTGTACAGAAAGTAATTTTGTCTCATTGTGTCTTTATTCCTCCTGGGTTTTTTTGCAGGGTTTTCTACCAACAACAGGTCTACAGCAAATGGGCTAATAACTGCATATTCACTCTTTATTTATTCAATTTTTAACATAACACTCTTGGAGTTTGACTTGATCAGAGGTGGCAGTAATGCGCAGGAAAAACAACACGAGTCCATCTACAAGGAGGCTGTGGGGTAGCACGGGCAGTCACCAGTGTTTTTAATTGTCATCAGGGGTTAGATGGTGGGGTGATATTTGGAATAATGTGTATGTAAGCAGACAGTTTGGTCGATAACCATGGCTGTATAAAGAGAAACTAAACTTTATAAATAGTGCCCCATTCACTGCACTGTTGAAAACCCTCCACACAGCTAAACAAAGCACCATTTACCAGACATTAGACAGCTCCTGCAGAGCTTCCATTACTTATTCAAAAGAATTCAAATTAGAAAAATTATATCTTGTGGGGTGAAAAAGCTGCTCTTTTCTTTGGAATTTGGAAAATACTGCAGTGCATTTGTCATGATCTGAGTGTTTCAAAGAATAAACAGAGTAAACATGCCTGGGCTCGGTTCAGTTAAGAATAATTCAGAAAACCTAAATTGCTGTTGCCCACTTAGCAGCTAAACATTCGCTTGGTTTGAAGTGCAAGCAGTTAGCATGTACCTAAACTGGAGAAATTCATGTTCTGCTAACTCCAAACTGGTCTGGTTCCACTTTAGCTTGCTCGATATTATTAATAACTATTATCAATTATTATCAGTCTAAGTCCACTGAATATTTGTAGAGAGCTGTACAGTCACAGAGGCTAACAATAAGCTCAGTGCTGGATCAGTAGACCAAACTGTGGGGCTAGCTGCTTATTAAACCCAAATTTCTCATTTTGAAATTAAAGCTGCACCCTAGCAAACATATTGGAAAATATTACTAAAATTAAAGATGAAACGACACTAGGGACATTATCACAGTGTCAGTTTGACATATATTTTCAATATCACTAAGAATTTGTTTTCAGTAACTGTTTTCTATTATCTATTTGGTAATGAGAATAAACAAAATGTAAAACATTTTAACGTTTCTCAATAAAAAGAACAAGCAGATATCTGATGTTTCAAACAGTGTTCGGCCCACTTCTTATCTTGTTAAACTAACTAACCGCACATAAGAGCAGCAGCATTCCTGAGTTTATGATGCTGACATCTCAGACAGAGCGAGCATAATCACACGATGCAGAATTTAGAAATATTAAATCATCAATAGCTTCACAGTGTCATTTCTTTTCCTAAAACAGGCTCCAGTAATACTAGTCTGTGTACATGGAGACGACTGACGTCTGATCACCATCAGTTCTACGCATATTAGTTGTTGTTTTTTGAGAAAAAACAAAGGTGAACACTTTAATCCTTCTTTGCAATAATCTGATGTGTATTTCTCGAGTTGTAAGCCAAGTCAAACCCAACCTCTACTCTGCTTGGAAATAAGACTGACATCCATCTGTCCACCATTCTGTTTTTGGCACAGTACCACGATCAGCTTTAATCAGAGGTGAGGTTTGGGTTTCAACCCTGTTTGCTGGAAACTGTGACAAAGTTTCCAATACTGGTCCTAATAGTTTCATTACTAAAAGATTTTTCAAAAGGACAGAAAAACACAACAATTAAAGAAGAGATGGATGAAAGGAGGGCAGTCTACTGCTGGAGGCCAGACGGCTCTCTTTCTCTGCCTGTTTAATACCTCCAACACACACACTCACAGTTAATAACTGTATTGCAGATCAGCAGTAATCATCTTGACATCTTTGACCTCTGTGGGACTTTGTCCTTCTCTTTCCCTCCATCAGTCCTGCACTAATCCCCTGTGGAGTACAGACACATATGGTCCTCATGACCCCCTCTATCTCTATTGCTGACTCTCGGTCTGACTGTCAATCAATAGGTTCAGACATTCCTGGGGCTTCTATGGTGATAAACTACAAAGAACAAAGAGTATATTCAAGAAACCTTCTATTAAATATTAAATAATTTATTTGCAATTTTCTATTTTACATTATGAGTTACAGACATGCAAAGATGTGTTTTGTGAGTGAACAGACTTCCCTTGGGTGTTGCATAAGAAAGGGTGTAAAAACCTGCTAAATTAAACATCTACGACAGCTGCCTGCTCTGGTGATCCCGTGAGATTAAGGAAAAGCTCAAATTAGCGTAGGTATTATAAAATAGGTGGAAACGAGATCAGTGAAAGGGAAAGAAAGAAAGCACAACAGAAGTCAGATTATGTGTGAACATTCAGCTGTATCCACACAGGGAGCGATTCACAGTGATGTGTGACAAGAGACCGCAGACAGTCAATCTGACATTTGGTGACTTCAAGAGACTACAGGTGAATGAAACCTCGGCAACTGTTAATACAAGTCAGACATTTTTTTACTCTTCAAACTCCACATTATGTGTATTGGCCTTTGGTCTTTACCAAAGTATGGCTTTTATTGCGAAAAATCCCATTGCTGACAATGGTCGTTCTTAAAAATTCATCGAAAGAACCACATTTTTACAGCAGTTCACTGGTAGCAGCAGATCACAGCTGCAATATTAAATTTGAACAGATACTCCAGGTCTTCTTCAGTTTTAATTCCAACTCTGTTTTTCACTTTTTGAAAGGAAAAAGAAATCAAGTACGATCCATTTGTGGCAGCAGTCAGGAAGTGTGTGCTAAAAGCATTTTTGTAACCAGAGGAGCCAGAAACATCTGCTTATCCTCTCACTAATTTTGCCTCAGGATGGAGGGCTGTGAGTTTGCGTCTGTGACTCGGTGTCCCAGTTCTTCCCTCGGTTCCTCTTCCTGTTCCTTTCCGCCATCACCAGAGCGGCCACCACGGTGACAAGCATAGTGACAGTGATGACGAGTACAGTAGCGGTCTCAGCCACGCAGAGTTGGCTGTCTACCCAGGCCAACGAAGCCCCCATCAGCTGCGGAGGGTCCTGGCATGTCACGTTGCGGTAGTCGTCAATGTGGAGGTGCCGGACGTGTAGGATCTTACTGAAAACACGATGCAGCTCACAGTCACAGCTCCAAGGGTTCCCTGGCAGGGAAAGAAGGAAGGCAGGTATACAGAGTTCAATTAAACAAAGAATGCAAACCTTAAAATTGTGTGTCAGAGTGTTGAGTCAGAACTTGATTGTAGAAGAGGGGGTGTTGATCAACATCATCTATTTTATATTGCATGATAATCAGTCCAAACGTTTTAAACATATTTCAGTCTGTTCCGTCAGTTTCTGACATGGAGAACAATGAATGAAATAGAATTAAAGTATTTCTGCAGACCTGACAGCTGTATGTGTGTTGCTGTTGTATGAAGGCTGATGAAGGTCTTAAATTTGAGGTTATGCAGGTTGTTTCCCTCCAGATCAAGAACAGCCAGGCTGTACAGAGGTGCCAGGGCATCAGTATCTATCTGAGAGATGTTGTTGTTGCTCAGCTGGAGTACCTAGGAAGACAGACAAACAGGTACTAATTAGAAAGGCAGACATACAGAATAATGAAGTCATCGAAAATGGTGTGCCACAGGGATCTGTTTTTGAGCCACTTCTTCTTACAATAATTAGACAATTCTTCCAAAGCAGCACATTAAAGTGTGCGTTAATAGGTAGAGATATCATAGTACTTTATACTTTATAACTAATGATGAATTTCAAACTTATCATTATTCAGTGTACCAAAACACTAGCTGTCTTACGTGCAGATGAATTAAGACATGAAATAAGATTCATTTACATTATTATACTTTTTAGAGGCTAAATCTACAACAGTCCACAATCAAAAAAAAACTTTGAGGTACCAGTTTATTTACCCATTTAAAAAAAAGTCTGTTCACCTCCAGTCCAGGCAGCATGTCCAGGCTCCCATGCTGCACCACAGTCAGTTTGTTGTTGTGTAGATAGAGTTGTCTGAGCCGGGAGAGGCCTCTGAACACGCCGGGGCCAACAGACACCAGTTTGTTATAACTCAGGTCCAGCTTTTCCATGTTGTCCAGAAACTCCAGGCTGGCAGCAGAGAGACAACGAGAGCGTGAGACAGTGAGAAGATACTGTGAGAGACAGGCAGAGAGAAGCTCTGTGCTGAATGCTACTGTCTGTAACTGTATTCGCTATATAAATCCAGTCCATTATTATTATTAAGACAGCTCCTGGTCTTTTGGATCACTTTAAACATATTCCTGTTAAGCCAGACGATAAACAGAAATATGGAAGCTGATGGAAAAGTGAGATGGAGTTTCACGGCACTCTGATGACCCACAGATAGCCATGTACCTGTATCCAGATAGATAATGCAAGATGTTGTGCTCCAGTCGCAGTTCTTTGAGAGCAGGCAGACTGGATGAGAAGTCCACAGGGAGAGTTTTTAATTTGTTCCAACTGAGATCCAGTTTCTCCAGAAAGGACAATGAGAAAAATGCCTATTCAAAGACAAAAAGCATCAATTAGGTGTGCTGTTTCAACTTTCCTACTGTCAGGGACCTGGGTCTGAGGGTCCATGAGCAGTTTTGAACTTGTTTATTTGTTGCTGTGTGTACCATGATTTTGTGTGGTGCTTGTGCCCCTGGTTTCCCTTTGTATTGTGTATGTGTGTGCGTGTGTGTGATGTCCTGGTTTTCCTGGCCCACCAGGCCTAGTGGGTGTGTCCTGTTGGGAGGCTGGCCACACCCGAGGAGGAGTAACACACACACCTGCAGCTGATAAGGATCGTTAGGGGAGCTACATAGCAGTGTGGCTGAGTGCTTCTCAACGCTGGATCATTGAGTGACTTCACGTTAGTCTCTTTGTCAGTTAGAGAAGGTTAGTCTGCCGCAATTGTGGTGTGTTCTGACAGCTGCCTTTTTGTTATTTCTCAGGTGGTGTGTGGAGTCGAGAGGGCAGTGAGCACGGGGTGCTCGAACACTGCCGAGCGCAGACACACTGGGCACTACTCTGGGAAGAGGACACAGCACGGAGTCGGGAATGCACTGTGTCAGTTTACTTCACTGTAAATAAACACACTGCTTTGCATCGAAGAGCCCTGCCTTTGGGTTCTAATTTCCCCACATCCCCACGGTCTGCCAGCGCGACCGTGACAGATTCAGTTTTTATATGACATATCAGTGACTGGCAGTGATGTAGTGGTAAACACATTTCCTTGCAGTCCAGGGGCCCGTTCTTCGTACCTCGCTAAGTAGGTTAGCCGGATTAGATTGTTGACGATTTCGCGTGATCCTGGATCAGTCGGTTCCCCGAAGCTCATCCGGGACTTGCTGTCATAGCAACAGAGCCGTAAGCGTAAACCTGCTCGGGAGCAGGTTCACTTTATGTAAACAGGATTAGATCGCGGCCACGCAGGTATGTCCGCTTCATTTATACGAAAGCAACAGCGATATTCCACCACTGTTTCACCATAAATAAATATTATCAATGTAACTAAAGATAATGCAGCACCTGATCCATTTATTGATTTCACACAGATACATACAGGTCATTTCCTAAAAAAGGGAAATGTACTATTAACATTCTATTACATGTATGTGATTATTACAGATGTAATTCATATTTCAGAGTAGTAATTGTAAATTACTTCGTGTAATCAAGATGAGAGACCACGGCTATAAAAGCGAAGGTGGATTTGGGAAGTCTGTCGCAGCCATGTCCTGTCCGTATACGCGAGCAGCCCATTGCGGAAGGTGCAAGATTGATAAGGAGAGTCCTCAGAATTCAGCGTATATTGCGGGATAGACAGGATCCTTTAGCTCAGCGCGACAGTGTGCTCATAGAGAGATATCGATTTTCCCGTGAGGGTATTATTTACTTAACCAACTTGTTGACGAGGGGGTGCAGGACCACCACCTGTCTTTTTTTCCTCTGCCCTTTTCTTGGTTGCTGTTATGAACAAACTAACAGAGTATTACAGGCCAGTATTACCTTGCCAAGAGACGCAAAGCAATCTAAGAGATAAATATTACCATTCTGTAGAATACTCCTGTATTCCACTTTTACTTGTTCCCATGTTCTTGTGGGTCCTGTTGTGGCTCTAATGTGAAAGGGGATATAATATAACATATTATAATATAATATAATGCCATATGATATTGGACAATATAGTGTCATATGATAGATCTACCCTACCGCCTACTGGTGTTGGCCAGAGGGGCCGATGGCGCGATATGGCAGCCTGGCTACAACCGTAGCTGCCTCCACCAGTGTGTGAATGTGGGAGTGAATGAATAGTGGTATCGTAAAGCGCTTTGGGTGCCTTGGAAAGCGCTATATAAATCCAATCCATTATTATTATTATTATTAAATTACCTACGAGTTTGATTTGTCAGCAACTTTCTGCCAGCCCTCTCTCCTTGCTTTTGCAGCCTTTGCAGTGTTCTCTTGCGTTTTAATTAAACTCTGAAACTCCTGAAATCCCTCACTCAAGAGTTCTTGCTCTGCTGCCGGAAAATACCGAGCACGCCCCTTCGACATTTTCGCCGACCAATCAGCGGGTTGCCGATCAATGTTTCTACTATCGATGCGTAGCCCCTTTTACGACGCCCAGTGATGTCACATTCCTGCGTCCAGCTGTAGTAATCGTCAACAGCAGGTGTGTTCGGGGAACCGGATTAGCGAGCTCACGGTTAGCGCGATGATTTGATCTTGGATGTGTCATTTGATCTTGGATGTAGTAAGCGACGTACGAAGAACGGGCCCCATGTCTCTCATTTCTGTTATTTTCTGTAAATGTGTTTTTTAAATATAAAGTATTATTTTTTATATATACAAGTCGATTTCTATACAAATACAAAGTTGCAATTTATTTTCTATCTATCTGTGAGCTGCAGACAGATAGTCAGTCACAGGCAAAGAGGCAGCGTACATCCTGGACCAGCACCAGCCTGTTTCAGAGCTTTCACTTAGACACAGACAACCACCCACACTCACATTCACACCTAATGCCAATTTGGGATCTCCAGTTAAGCTAACTTACTTGCCTTTGGCCGTTGGGAGGAAGCCAGAGTAACCGGAGAGCAGTCAACCCAACCCTGGAGTGTTTTCCATGCTTGTGATAATTTGCTTTAGTTACATATTAAATCTCTAAAATACGTCTTCGTATTATCCTTACAACTGTAATTGTGCAACATTTTCAGATGCATAAATAGTTTTTCCACCACTTTGTTCTTACCTGTGGTTGGATTTCCTCTATCTGGCTGTTGGTGAGCACCAGCACCCGTAAGGACCACAGTCCTTTGAAGGCTTGAGTGCCTATCACACTCAGATTGTTTCTTCCTAGCTCCAGCAGCCACGTGCCGTGCGGGAGACCCCTGGGAACGTGCTCAAACCCACGGTCGCGGCAGTCCACCAGGTCAGCATGCTCATAACAAATGCACTTGTGTGGACACAACTTTGAGCACTGAACACATGGGAGAAGGGACTGCGGGGAGTAAATGGCAAGAAGGAAGAAGAGATGTGTTGTGGAAAGAAGATTCATATTTCCCAGGACAGCTGAAGGAGGGTCAGGAGATTTTAAGAAGCAGAAAGCTCACTGAAGGGCGGGAGTTTAATTCTGCTGTTCTTTTTCCCAAACCTCGCAGTCCATGTCAAAGCAGCCAAAGTAACTGGCAATAGAAAGAAACAGAATATATTTTCTATATCAGAATATAATACTATACTCAGTACTAATAATAGTGTAGTCTTCACTGGCTCGCTGTTAAATCCAGAAATGAATTTAAAATCATTTTCTTTAACTGATAAAGCTTACAGATATCTGTGAGCTTCATGAAACAACCCCCCTGATCCAGTTCTCCCTTATTCATGCTGTAATCAGCTCAGGCTGCCGTGGAGAAGCACTCCGAGAGCACAAACCTCCACCAAGGTAGCTCACTGTCTGGACAGCATTTACTTTTAAGGGAATTGTATTGTTTTTTTATATATATAAGCATTATGTAGGATCAATAGATAATATGTGCTGATTTGTAAATAACTGGACATGAATAACTTGAGAGTGCCTAATTAGTACATTTGTAACTGATAACCTGATAATGCTTTCTTTAAACATGTGACACATTTTGGGGTCAACTTGGAAAAAAGGCAGATGTGACATGTCAAAGTGAGGTCAGAGGTTATGGACGCAAACCATAATGTGATATTGAGAATCCCTGTGTATCCCTATATGCCTGTATGTGGTCAATTCATATAGTGGCAGTAGGAAATATCGTTTTAAAAGCTCTATATTATCATTATTATCGCTTTGGCGTTAGGATCAGTCTGTTGACCTTGAAGGGGAGTTTAAAGGTCAAATGTGACATGATAGTTCAAATTTTTATACAGTACTTACTATATATCGATAACATATTACCGGTATATATGTTGATAATTCACACCAAACTTGTAAGAATCATAGTTTCTAAGGCTTTTTGCCAATTTTCCAGCCAATAAATCACTGAGTTCACTTTCACCCTATCCGCAGGTTTTATTAAAGACAGAATAACATGCACACATGGAAACAGTACCAAAGAAATTATGGCTTTTGTGGAAGTAGTAAGCTATATTTATAAAACACCTTTAAGAATAGAGGCGAGAAAAAAGAGAACTGTAACAGAGTGAATTTAAAAAAGAGAAGAAAATGTAAAGTTGCACACAAAAACTTACAAGTTTTATCTGGTTTTTTGTTTGTTTGGGTTCCTACTTGTCCTGACAGAAATGTTTGGATCATTAGCTGTTAATTGTTCCACTGTACTCATCAGTATACTGTACAGTTTATTATATCAATTCTGCCTCCTGCAAATGAAGGCACAGTTTATGACAGTTGAATTTGTATGCTTAGAAATTAAAACAATGAGCATAAAAGTTCTGAAAAGCTACGACATGATAAACATGACTTTCTTCATTTTTTTTCTGTAAATCTCCAAAGGACAGTTTTACCTAACAGGCTGTAGGACTACAGGGATACGTCTTTATCTCGTCTCTCCATGCCTCATCCAGATATAGCTGCATAATCAGATCATGAATGAATTCAGCCAGTCTGATGAAACTGCTATTTTTTTACTGTATCAATTTTTTTTTTTATTTGTTAGCATGTAGTTTTCTAATGCTTATTTTGGAAAAACAATCTCCAAAATAAAACATTTTCCATGGTAAAAAATAAGAAAATAAAGACAGCAAACAAAGAGGATCAATAAAGTTAAAGTTTAACAAGTGGGATATTTTTTATCAGTTATTTTGACAATGGATACCTGACTCACCCCTTCTGCTGCTGAAGAGCCAAAATATATCCATGCTAGCTCCTCAACTTGTACATGCCCTCGGCTTTGATGGATGATGCTGAGACAACAGGCAGAGGAAGGAAGGAGCGAGAGAACCAAAGACAGGACGACGATGATGCTGATGGAGCCTTCCAGTGCAGTCAGCTGCGTTAATAATCCTCTAATCCTCTCCAATCGCCAAACGCTTTCTCTCTCTCACTGAACTCGTCTGATGTTTGTCATGGTGTTTCTCTCTCTGTCCACCCTCCCTCTGGTTTCCTAGGCATCGCTCCATCTGTCCCTTTTACCGACTTAAATATTATATAAAGACTTTTAACATTTTGAGAATATTGCGTGTGTGTCTCTGTGTATATTTTTGTGTGTTTCTTTATTAAGTAAGTAAAGAAGCACACAAGTAAGGATAAGTGCAGATTTAACTATGAAAATTCACTTGGGCTATTTATTAATTAATTATTACTTTAATACAAAGAGTCAACTGTTTCTACAGCTTCTTTAGCTAGCAATGCTAGTGACTACTTGCAAATTTAGCCCCTATTAGCATCAATATAACAACTGATAAGAACTTCTAGAAATTGTTGCAGTCATTAATTCTTATACTAGATAAATTAGAGAGGAGAAGTACAACATGTTAATTTACTTAAGGCTCATAAATCACAGAGGAAAACTCTGGAGGTCTACAAGGTTCATTTCCTGGGCCTTGCAAGACAGATGCAGCTTACAGTTCTGAAAAGACAAGCCTTTGTGGAAGCTCCTTAAACTGCCATTCTTTTTCATGACCGGCAGGGGGCCAAATACTGTGGATATAAAAAATAGTTAAGATTGTAAAAAAGTCTATCCAGTCGTTAAGTGATGGCGTGGCGAATCCTACTTCCGGGCCTAAAGTAGTCTGCGTTTAATATGGCTTTTGTGTTGTTAAAATTTTTAATGTTATGTATTTTCTTCTATTTAATCTCAAAAAGCTCCTAAAACAGTCAGTGATCACTGTTGACCTCCCTCGGCTTTTATTACCGCTAATCATTTATTTAAGCTCAGTTTTTAAAACCTTAGGATGTAACTACAGCCCAGCCCATGCAGCAGTTTATGAACGACTAACCTCGTATTGTGGATGGATTATCTCAGTTGTTCTCCTGGCTGAAGTTTGGTCCTTTTACAGCATCCTGCCTTGCAATTACATTTGTTCCTGACCACCGAGAACACTCACATTAACTTTTATCGAGTGGAAAAAAAGTTAGCTTGTTTATATTATGCTAACATAGCTGTGTCGTAGTGATGTTCGATTCGTGAACGAATCGTTCAATACTCGAGAATCACTTTACTGACTCGTGAATCATGATTCACAAGCCCAACTGACTCACCCCTGTTGCTGTTAGCAAACTAATTCCATTAGTAGAAATATATCTAGCTTATAATTAAAATTGTGGGGGGGGGGGGAAACAACAGCCAGTTTCGTAACAAAAGCATTTCTGCTCGGAACTGGAAGAAAAACCCCTAAGTAGAAGCTCACATCAAGAAAATAGCTCCTCGGTTCACAGTAGCATCGCGCTGCTAACATGCTAACACCACATTTGAGCTACTCACTAGTGATGTTCGATTCGTGAACGAATCGTTCAATAATCGAGAATCACTTTACTGACTCGTGAATCATGATTCACAAGCCCAACTGACTCACTGACTCATCCCTGTTGCTGTTAGCAAACTAATTCCATTAGGAGAAATATATCTAGCTTATAATTAAAATTGTGGGGGGAAAAACAACAGCCAGTTTCGTAACAAAAGCATTTCTGCTCTGAACTGGAAGAAAAACCCCTGAGTAGAAGCTCACATCAAGAAAATATCTCCTCGGTTCACAGTAGCATCGCGCTGCTAACATGCTAACAGCACATTTGAGCTACTCACCCCCTCCCTTCCTGTGCTGAATCGTAAGCATAAGCGAATCACTCAGGACTCGCTAACCCCCTCCCTCCTGTGTTGAATCATAGAGCGAGCAAACGAATCACTCACTCACCCTGTCACTACCCGATCCGTACCGGAAACCCAATCGGTACCCCGCATGCGCAAATCTTACGTCACTTCCTCTCTTTGCCAACATTGCGACATTCAATATATTTGAACGATATGGTTAGCGCCCAGTTAGCTCCTAGCATTTCTCTGCAGCTCTGCCTCCTTTTCGACTACCAGGACATTTAAACAATGAATAATCCGTATCCGCAACAAATTTTTGCTTTTCTCCTCAACAGAAAGCGTTCCACAATTGAACAACAGCGCCGTAAAATAAGAAGAATGGTGCCTAATGACAGAGTTAATAATACAGACTTTATAATATGTCACGTGAAGATTCAGCAGCCAGATGAAGTGTTTACTGGCAATTGACAGTGATAGCGGACATTATCATCACTTTTCCAACAATCCTCTCCCACAGACAAGCATAAACACACTCGATTATCACTAAATCAAATTTAACACACATTTGTAATGACGCTAATTCAGTTTACAATAGGGTTCATTCGCTCAGTCAGCAGGTGGCGATATCCTCGTACACTGGGGAGTACACTGCCATTAAACGAACAGAAGAAGAAGAAGAAAACCCCTGCACATGCGCGGTACGGATCGGGTAGACCCGATTTGTACGGTCTGACTTTGCACATGCGCAGTAAGGATCGGGAGTCCCGATCTGTCACTATCTTTTAATTTTTTTATTTTTGTCTACATTATATTAAATGTTTCATTATCGGAAACATGTTAAGAGATACTTGTTATTCTTAACATCTTAACAGATACTCTGACCTGTAACTATCGTAAAATGCTTCGACCGGAAGTAGACACCTTTCGCGCATGCGGGGTACCGATCGGGTTTCCGGTACGGATCGGGTAGTGACACACCCCCTCCCTCCTGGCTCACAGCTTCTTCTTCTTCTTGGTTGGCAACCAATGTTAAGGCGCATTACCGCCCCCTGGCTCACAGCGCAGTGGACATTTAGATGAGAAAATATATATTTGACACACTTAAGGAAAATACTAATAAAATACAAATAAACAAAATAAATGTTTATTAAGCAATTTTGATAAGAAATTGCTTAATTTTAGAAATGTTTTTGCTCTTTGTTCTCTATAAAATAGTTGTTTTTTTTAATCATTCATGTTAGCAGTGGGATTTACATGAAAAGGGAAACAAATTAAGTTTGAGTGAAAATGTAAAATTTTTGCACTCTGTGGTCAACTGACTCAGTGAATCAAATGACTCAAAACACCCGATTCACTTTGGTGAGTGACTCATTAACACTAGATTCAGTAAAAAGAATCAAATTTACCATCACTACTGTGTTGCTAGCGGTCACGTAGCACATCATTATATACCAGCTAGCCCAACTTCAGTAACCCTACAAACGTCACTGCTGTTTACTTTTCTGTCTTCATTTATGCTGGAAGTGATAGCAGAGCTGTACGTTTTAATTTGTTTCCAAAACCCTGCAGTCAGGACATGCTATATTATATTTAGATAGAAGCTAGCGAGCTAACTTCCTGCTAACTTCTAACTCCGTTAAATGTCATAAATTCCGTTTTCATGGATGCCTGGATGTTAAACTCAATTGTTACACCTGGTAGAGCAGAACGCTGATCATTTTATTAAAGATGAAAGACTTTAGACAGTTTTTCAACTCTCAGTAATGCCATAGTGATCGTCTGATATATGGACCTGCAGCGGAGTTTAGACCCAGACACGGCTAGTGACGTCAGACTTAACGACTGGATAAGACAAGCCTTTAGCTCCCTTTGCTCTCAGTACACTTTCCCCATATGGTCGTTTCTTTTAAAATACAACATGATTTTGTCAATCAAAGTCTGTTTTAAAGTCAAAAAAGGACAACGGGGACTAAGCTTTATCATGTGATCAACAACATTAGGTTACTAGGATGTAATGCCTCAGTTAGGTCGGCCCCTAAATAACCACATCTGATTTCAACACACACCAAGATGGTGATGGCAAAACATTTATTTTGAGGGTTCACAAAAAAGGTGTCCATTTTTATATACAGTCTACGATTTTATAGTATCTACGCAGACGCATGCTTGATTTATTGTAACTAGCAGTAACTAATTTCTACTGTGCAATTTCTGATGAGGCTTTGGTGAGCTTCAGAAATTACAAGTGAGCCAACATTTTGGCACAGCACTGTAAATGTGCTGTCAAGTTGACTGTGTTTTATTTTACAGAATAAACGATAATTCAGTGCATAAGTGAAGAAAAGCCACAAAATGTTGAATAATGTGTAATGTTGGAATTTATATTTGCATATATGAGGATTAAACTGTTTTGTCTTCTTGTTTGTGCACAACAATTTCAGCACATTATGCAATCAAGAGGTTAAATACCCAGCATCCATTCACCAGGAGGACTGCACAGTCCCTGAATTCAAGGTCATTATAACAAGCTGCACTGCTGCAGTGATGTTATTGGGCCTACAGATTTTTGCTTTGTTATGTGTTAAGCCTTTACTGAACTCAGACAACTGAGAGCAGGCAGAAAATGAAGAGGATAGAGAGAGAAGGGCATAGGATCAAGAGATTAAACCAGACTCAGACCCACATGGAGAGCTGGATATTGTTCATGTTTAATTATCACTTTTTTTGTTTTTAGGTACCCATGTTAGACACAAGACAACAAGGAAAAGAGCACAAAGACAGCCTCCAAAATTCCTTCCTGATTGATTGAGGAACCTTCACAGGCTAAATGTGGGCAGAACGGATAAGGAAGCAGAACCATCACGTTTCACAGACTGTATATAAAATAATGTGTTTTATATCACCTGCTGGTTTGTCACTGCTTCTAAAGGCACAGTGGCTGTTTGATAAAACCAGAAATAGATTAGATGACATCATATTAAGAGAATATATATAAGATGATCGAAAAGAAAGAGAAAAAAAAGAACCCTTGGACACTGCTAGCATCATTGACAGGTTTTTGACGGGGCTCCCACACAAACGCAAAGCTGGAGATGAAGCATCGCCAAATATGTTTCCAAACCAACTTCCTTCCAAGCCAAATGCTAGTAAATATGCTGAAGCTTATCTTCCCTTTGGCTTCACCTGCACAAGTGCCAGGTAGGTCTCTGCGACAGAATTAGTTTCCCTTTCGTCGGGAGCATGCTCTGTGCTCTCGAAATTACGGACTAACAGTATCCCACAGTTGTTTTTGAATCCATTTTGCACACAGAGGCATTTTTTTGAGAAATGTATTGATATCAATGTTGAATATTATTACACAGGAAAAAAACAACTACACATAAAATAATTACACTGTGACGCCTCTGCCTTTCTAAATTGGGGGACAGTAACTGCGTGTGTATAGAGTGTAAAACTGTAGATAGTCAGATTAACCGTATTTTGTCTCTATCTGCCATTCTGCAATTCATCTCATGCAAACAATAACGTGACGCACAGCGTGACGTGAAAAAAGGCACATACCTTTGAGTTGCATGACGAACTCTGTATTCCCCGTCCACACGTAAACGCTAAAAACGGCGTTTAAAAAAAAAAATCTCAGTTTTCGGTGATTCGAAATGCCGTTTACGTGTGGACGAAAGGTTCGAACAGCGGCGTTTTCAAAAATACCCGTTTAAGTGTGGACGTAGAGTAAAAGAGTTAGTAGTGGGGGGGGGCGGCGAACATTTTTCTTGTAAAACAAAGTAGCCTAAAATTTCTATCAGTGCCAAACTCACATTAGTTCACCAATGTGTATTATTAATTTCCACAATGAAATAAGGTGTAGCGTAAAAATAAAATAATGCAATCTTAATTTCTTGTTTTAATTAAAATAAATGTTACATTCAAAAGTATAAAAAATGGTCATCTTTAAGTTAAAATAAAAATAATGAAAAGATGCAGCTGGTTTACCCTTTTCTTCTTCCTTTACTACATGTCCCATGTAAACTATGAGCTTCAACTCCTCCCTTCTGTTTCCTTGACTTTGCTACTTCGGACTTCTGCATCTCGTAAGATGTGTTACAATTTACCTGATTGGTCTATGTGTTTCTCTGTGTTATTTGGACTCGGTGCTTTGTTCGACTGCTGTATGTATAGAATAATGTAAAGAAAAACGCTGCCCAGATTAAAATCGACGATACATCAAAATCAAGTAATTAATATGAATCCGTAAATAACGTAAATTAAAAATATGTTTAAACAACTGTTATTTTATAGTTGTCTAATAACTGCCCTCTTGACTCTCCCTCTTCCTGAGGTGGATTTTTAAGGTCAATTGCACTTTTTACCTGTATAAATAAAGGATGTAGCGTCGCTTTTGCAAAAAACTGGTTGCATCTTCTACCTTGTGACTAGTGTGATTTTTTGGGCTGAAAATTACTTAATATAATTAATGACAGATATGTTTGGGAGCTTATAGGCCAACAAGTCATTTACAACGGTTTAAATACAGGCAATCATCTTTTTTTGGCAGACTACCATTATTTGGCACCGCCTGGCTGCGTCCACCTATCGGTGGCCTAGGATCTATAGCGTCATCGGTTGCTTGATAGCGAAACAGCCAATCACCGTAGAGTTACAGGGTAGTCGCATACGTATTCTTGCGCGATGACGTTGTTGAAGAAAAAAACACTTAGAACGTGTGTAAACGGAAATGGTGAATTGTTGTGGACAGTACACGTTGTGGGGCGAGAGAGGAGAGAAATGGGACAAAATCAAACTCCGTCCTAATGTTTTGCTCAGCGCTGCCGTGTGAGTTAGAAGGAGCCTAAAGAGAATCGACGCTAATGCAGACCTGCTAGCTGGGAGCTAGCAACCAGCAGAGGAAGGTACGTGTGACCACAGAAATAAAGTAGTGAAAAGTAAATGCTACCCCGCGCCGTCAGTACTTCTTACTGTTTAGTCTATTAAACTGTGTTAAACTGGTAATAGCACCGGTCCAGTGCTTTACTTACCTGGCGTTAGCACTGAGTAAGATGCGACACTAGCTGGTGTTTACCAGCCGTCATTTCAAAACGTCACTGACATATTAAGTGTTTCACAAATGCTCATATACGCGGCTTGCGTTTTAAAGACTTCAGAGTGTTGCACTGAAGACACCTGGGCCGTTTAACGACACATGCAGCCTTCAGGGACAACTCACGCTGAAGTAGGTCATGCCAGCTTTGCACCTTGTACCTCGGTTCTAAGTTCATGCAGCAGCCGCGTGTATCCGTCATGTTGCTTACTGAATCTCTGTAAGGGAGACAAGATAAGTGTGAATCACAAAGCCCCGATAGAAACCTCCTTTTTTGTGCTCCAGCCACCTTAAAATAGTTCCTAAGACTCATTTGGGCAGCAATTTTCAAACTTGAATTAGGGCTGCTCGATTATGGCAAAAATGATAATCACGATTATTTTCACTGAAATTAAGATCTCGATTATTTGACGATATTCATTTAACCCTTTAAGACCTACCATAGAACCAAGTCCACCAGAGCTTTTTTTTTTTTTTTTTTTTTTTACATGCTGTAGTGCCATTTTTGGGAGCATTTCAAGTTGCTATATATCAATACAACTGTCATAGCCCATATTTTAATAATATGTATGCATTAAGTCCAGAGTAACTACATTAATTGCAAAAAAGTGCAATAAACTACAAAAAAATTGAAAATCGTTTTTGTTTTTTTTTACATATATTTCTACTTGGGGAAATTTAAGAGGCTTATCCCTCAAAACTTTAAATACAAAAAAGTTGCAAAAAATAGTTTCCCACCACAGGAAATTTATTTTGAGTGTCTTCATAGTTTTATTTTGGAGATATAGCAATTTTTATATACTGCAGGAAAAACAAAAAACAATCCTATGATGCAAATTTGCAAAGAAATCAGCAGGTGCATCAAAATAAACTATTTCCAGCAGTGCAATTCGAGTTCTA
Organism: Astatotilapia calliptera; assembly: GCF_964374335.1. Classification (NCBI taxonomy): domain Eukaryota; kingdom Metazoa; phylum Chordata; class Actinopteri; order Cichliformes; family Cichlidae; genus Astatotilapia; species Astatotilapia calliptera. The sequence continues at coordinate 31,966,550 of NC_137425.1, read as the reverse complement.
AGCATTCCAGAAACAAGTCAAACATGACTTATAAAAACACCAGTATAGGCTTTTAAGGCCTACATGTAAAAAACTAAATTTTCCGCGAAAAATGACGTCACTTCCGGTTTCGGACAAGAAATGGCGGACATGCGATAGTTCGCGTTGACGTCTTTTTCAATGTGGGAAGTGTTACGAACAGCTGATCAGATCGGCAAAGCGTGTTTCTGGAATATTATGTTTTTGTTCCTGCAAGCGCTTTTCATGCAGTTTTTGCAAAGCTTTATGTGGAAGCAAACCGTGACCGAGGACAAGCTGATGGCATAAGATGTAAGTACAACTCCTCCGATTTCATATGCAAAACAAATTATTGCGCTAGCTTACGCAGCTCCGGTTCTACAGGGATTTAAAGGGTTAACAATAACAATGTATTGAATAATGACTTTAAAAAATAATATAAAATAGTGTGCAAATACTGATTACAGTGCAAATGTTTGCAATATAAAAAATAAATGAAAAATGTAAACATCTATGTTTAGTGAACTTTGCAGTGTTGCTCTGTGGTGCAGCTACGACACTGTAGCAAAGTTTACACACTATGTCTACTTGACCCACGTCTCGACTCCGCGAACCCAGAACCCACTGAAGTTTTTTTTACCTCTCTTTTCAACCAATGGCAGTCACTCTCCTCTCCAAATAACTTCTGCATAGCTTTCCGAGCTTCCCTTGGGTCCTCTTAATTGTTGTGACGCGTGTTCGAAATGCAGAGAGGTGCGCTCGATTTGCCACACGGAGCAGCGCCAGAGTAAAGCACGAGGGAGGGGCTAATAATCGGCTCAGTCATTTTTAATGATCGTTGAAAGCCCAGATCGTAATCGTGATTAAAATTCGATTAATTGAGCAGCCCTAACTTGAATAAATTTTAGTTTTAGTGAGCGCCGGGACATAAAAACTGCACAATTGCCCCTCAAATGGGAATTAAAACTGTTTAAACGTGACTGACTGACAGATTTCAAGTTAATATTAGTCGTGAGATTCCCAAGAAAGTGCATTTCAAGCTGTTCCTCAAACGCAGCACCACATGGTGATTTTCTTCTACCATGCCAGTGTAAACCCTGCTTTGCGCTCTGTGTTCAAAGATTAACAGAAAGGTGGAAGTAGGGCTGGGCCATATTATACCGTTCACGGTAATACCGGTATAATGTTAGGCAACGATAGGAAAATGAAATATCGCGATAGAATGGGAGTAAAACGCGCATGCGCAGTGCCTTTGTTTTCATACGCACATGGCCGATTGTTGAGTGAAACTGATGAACCAGAATTGGTTTGTAAAAATGGTGCAACTTCCGTGATGTGGAACTGGTTTGGTGTTTGTCCGTCAGATACACAACAAAGCACATTTTTTTGCAGAACATGCAAGCGGCCGTTGTTATTGTCGTATTTGTCGGACTAAGATGCTCTTAAATCTGGGAGTAATCTGGGTCCTAAACTCCGTATACTTCAGGTCAAACAACACTGCAGCATCACTTAGAGTTAAAAACTGTCTAAATTCTTTCATCTTTAATAAAACGATCAGCATTGCTGCTTTACCAGGTGTAACTATAAAGTTTAACTTCCAGGCATCCATGAAAACAAAAGTTATTACATTTAACGGAATTAGAAGTTAGCAGGAAGCTAGCGGAAGTTAGCTCGCTAGTTTCGCTAGTTACCTAAGCATGATATAGCATGTTCTGACTGAGAGATTTCTGAAAAAAATCAAACGTACAGCTCTGCTATCACTTCCAACATAAATGAAGACAGGAAACTAAACAGCAGTGACGTTTGTAGGGTTACTGAAGTTGGGCTAGCTGGTATATAATGATGTGCTATGTGATCGCTAGCGACACAGCTATGTTAGCATAACATAAGCAGTGAAGCTGGAGGACGAACACGAACACTTTTCCACTTATAAAAGTTAACGTGAAGGTTCTTCATGGTTAGAGACAAATGCAATCGCATGGCAGGATGCTGTAAACGGACCAAACTTCAGTCAGGAGAACAACTGAGATAATCCATCCACAATACGAGGTTAGTCATTAATATACTGCAACAACATGGGAATAGAACAGCTACCAGAGAATTCAACATTAATGAATCAATGTTACAGAAGTGGAGGAAGCAAGAAGAATGAGTTTAATAAAGTTTGATTTATCTGACTGCTTTGTTTCGCTTAATGTGCCTTATAATCCCGTGCACCTTATGGTCCGAAAAATACGTACTGCACACTGCAGTTTAATGTTGCAAAGCACCTCTTTTTAACTTCAGTGGATATTATACATGGTTATGCTCAGGATATGTCAGCCCATTTCTACTGGAAATGCCTTTTGGTTAAACTTTCAGCAAGGAATTTGCATTTGCACTGTTACATTTTTATAAAGCTTTAATGTACATAAAAACCAGCTTCTTGTTTAAGTGAAAATAAATGGAAGGTTGTCTTTTTGCGCTAGTAATGTTGTGGAGTTGTATTTTGTCTCGCATCAATTATATTGTCTGTTATATCGTTATCGCAAATTTTCAAATATATATCGTGATAAATATTTTTGGCCATATCGCCCTGCTCTAGGTGGAAGATACAGATGGAAGAGTCTCTCAGTCTGGACTTGAGTGCAGTGGTCATACAAAAGGCAGTAAAAGGTAACTGTGCTGTGTTTGTGCAGCAGCCATGGCTGAGGCCGGAGCCCATCTCACATCCACGGTTGTCAGTGAGCAGCCATCAGTGTTTGAAGTCCTGGCACAGGAGTCTTTGATGGAGGCGGTCAGACCGGCACTGAAACATGCAGTCAAAGTGAGCGTGTGTGTGTGGTGGTACTTATACTTTCCATAGATCAGTGTTAGGGTTCTAACAGCCTAGCTCCTGGTGTCCTTTCCAGGTTCTGGCAGAGTCCAACCCATCCCGCTTTGGCTTCCTGTGGCGATGCTTTGATGAGCTCTACCTGCTGCTGGACCTCCTCCTTCAGAACCACTTCCTGTCTAACTGCAGTGCCTCCTTCTCAGAGAACTTCTACGGACTGAAAAGAGTTTCAGGCAGGCAGAGACTTCCTGTGCGCCTCGGGATGACCAGGACATCCCGCTGGTGGTCTCTTCTTCTTCTGTGCCTGCTGCCATACCTGCAGGCCAAGCTAGAGGCTACATTGGCACGGCAGAGGGATGAGGAGGATTTCTCCATCCGGTTGGCGCAGACGAGGAGCCAGAGGCTGTACCGGGCGGCCGTAGCAGCATATCCGTACGTCAGCTCAGCCTGGCAGACCTGGATCTTCTGTCAGCAGCTGCTGTTTGTCTTTGGAGTCTCCAGGACCCACAGTCCTCTCCTGTGGCTGGCCGGGGTCAGACTGGAACGACTTAACACTCAAGATATCAGAGACATGGAGTGGAAAGCCAGGACTCCCGGGAGACCAGCTGGAGGAAGGTACAGCTCGCAAACTCCTTGCTGTCTCTGTTTTTACCCACAGTGGTGTCCTAACAGGTGTGCTTTGTACCCGGATAGATCACCAGTTGCAAATTCTAAACTGAAGGAAGTTTTTCATGCAGCCTGTTTAACTCTATGTTGCTGATACAACGTTCCATGCATTAAAGTGCATTTAGTCAGTGATGTAAAAACCACAAAACTGTTGTGTCCTTATGGTCCAAGCCTGTCTGCTGGGATGGCTCAGATCCAACACATTAGAAAACAGATGTTTTTCACAGAGAATATTCAGACAGTGAGATTAATTTCACTTTGTTTGGCCAAAGGTTTAAGTACTTTAAACACCTATCAAGTTTAATGTTTGCTGATGTGCACTGTGTGGCTTTAGCTCATTTGGTGAATTGATTTGAGGCCACACAAACATACACTCAGTGATATTTTTTACAGTTCTTGAATGAGGAATGTCATAAAAAAAAAACATTGCTAAACACCCACAATGCATTGTTTCTGTGTTCACAGCGTGATGCAGAGAGCGTGGTGGATGATGTCACAAGCAGCGAGGGGCATGGCTGTGTCTGTCTCCTCTTCCCTCTCTATGGGTGTTTTCTTCCTGCAGTTCCTGGAGTGGTGGTACTCGTCGGAGAACCTCAGCACAGTGAAAGCTCTCACCTCCCTGCCGGCTCCTCCACCCCCGCTCCACCTGCAGCAGGATCAGGGCGGGCTGGGCTCAGAAAGCAGGAACTGTCCTCTGTGCAGGAAGCCCCACACCAATGCCACCGTGCTGTCCACCTCGGGCTTCGTGTTCTGTTACCGCTGCATTTACACATACGTGAAAAGTAACCACCGCTGCCCAGTCACCGGATATCCCACCGAACTGCAACACCTCATCAAGATCTACTCACCAGAGAGCTAAAGCATCAAGCAGTCAAAGCAGACAAGATCAACTGTGTGAGAGATGATATACAGACACAATATGAAAATTATATTTGAGGGATATTCACAGCTGTTTTCCTTTTTCTATACAATAAACTAATAATGTCCTTAAAGTTTCTGAAAAAACTAATTCATTTTAATAATATTTCTTTTTTACTAAGTTTCAGCTCTTGTCAAAGTGAAAATTGAATAATAATAAAGCCTAATTAAAAGAAATCTAATAGGAGTGTAATTGTTTTTGTTTTTTTGAGGAATTTGCAGGATCCCTTAATTTGGTCACCAGTTGGGTTACTGGTTACAAACTGGCTGCATTTTAGCAGCTTTTTCCAGTGCTAGGACCAGATTTAGGCCTGTCACAGTTAGCATAAAAGCAGATCAGTCAGTGGGTCTTTTCCTCACAAATGAGTTGTTCACAAATAAGTTGTCATTACTGATAAAAATGTCTGTGACCTGGCAAAGATGTTTAAACTCCTACATGGTGGATTGTAAGATGCAACTTCATTTTTGTGGCCTTGTTGAACCGTTGGCCTGGTTCTGCCCAAAGAAGACCTGAGGCACGACCAGTTTGGGAACTTGGTTCACTTCCCTTTTACCCAGAAACCTAAAAAGTGTTCTCCTGCTGCACAGAGAAACATTGTCGAGCTGCTCCTAGTAGAATCAGTTTCTATGGTGTGAGTGCTCTGCTGCATCCCATAATGAGGACACATGCTAATGGAGATGGATTAGAATGAGATCTGGCCCTTTCCTCAAACAAACTGCAGAGGAGTTGGAAGAAAAATAAATATACTAATCAATAAGGTTGTGTGAACACACTCTTAGAGGAGCAGATGCATTTTGAATGAGCCTAGAAAGCATTTGTGTGTGTGTGTGTGTGTGTCCTGTTTCCTTTTTGCCTAAGCTGATCTAACAAGTAGAAGAGTTGTTTCAGATATGACCTTACGATCACACTAATGACTGACAGTAGGGCATAAACAACATAACAAGGTTAATGATGCTCTCATGTCTACACCAAATATAAAACCTTATCCAAATGCGATTCAAAGGCTCATAGCGATTTAGTGCTAAGCTAGCAGTGTACATAACGATGATTACTTCAAAAGTTTGGTCTCCATTCTCCAATCTAGAGTTTTCAGAGGAGGGTTCTCCTCGTGCACTGTTTGACTTTTCAGCAAGCAGCCAATAGGCTGTACAACCCCGAGCACTTGCTCTACAGGCCACTTGAAAGACAAGTCGATCACATCAAAAACCCCAACTTCAACAATGAAATTCAGTCTATGGCTAATTTCAGCTGCTGTTTTGTTAAGGCTTAGTTAGCCATGGACAGATGTTCCAACACAGACCTCATCTTTGCTAATTAGAAGTGGACTTGTGAGTCATCTTTAAACCATTTTACTGGAATCATATGAAACAATATGGTTCGCTGTGTGGTACAGACACGCCTGAGCTTCAGTTTTGGCTTGCTTCAGCTCAATAACCACGCTTGCTAGCTCAAATATGCTCACTTCTGGCTCGAGAAAATCAAGACAGTCAAAAAGCTAAACTGAACAAAGAGTTCAAAAATACTGCCACCCACCAGGGTAACTCCATCTCAGCCTCCCAGTGGACGCGCCTGTGGTATCAATTTCAAAAGCCGACTTGAATTCCTTCAAGAGTTAGCGCCAGTTGATCACATCATGATGGCAACTTTCAGGCTTTGCAAATAATCCATAGTCTGTATACAGACAGCCTCTTGCTGTATCTGAGACTAGAAAAGCGCTCTGTAAGTTTCAGAATACAAGTTACTGCACAGACCATCGGTGAATTGCTTTATTGAGTTTCCAGACAAATTTAACAACAAGCCCACTTAAAAAAAACAACAAAAAGAAAAAACAGAGAAACAGGTAATCAGGGTCAACATCACAACATTACAGCGAGAGTAATAAAAAAAGGGCTTCGTTAAAATGTCCACAAACCCCTGAAATGAAACTGAGCGTGAAGAATCACAATAGTCACCTTCCCTTTTTAGGCTCCTGCAACACAATCCATCAACAGCAAATCAGGACGAGGAGGGGAACAAAAAATAAACAAAACAAACAAAAAACAGGCTGAAACTTCAAAAAAGGGACAAGTATCATCATCAATAATAGTCACAGTAATAGATTGCTCGAATAGCGTGTATTGCACATGTGTACACATATATGCACTTTATATACATGTGAGTCAGCAAGAACTAGACACATGTTATATCGTCGCAACAGGCAAGAATCTGGAGAAAACAACAGCACAGACAGAGAAGAGTCAGGAATGTGCTCGTGATCAGTTTCAACAAAAATGGCGTTTCCCGAAAAGAAAAAAACAACGTTTCAGGCGCGAGCTGAAACGAGTGAAAGGTAACAGAGAGAACGTCTCCCCTCAAAAAACAGGAGGTAAATGAGGGAGAGAGGGCGAACCTCCTCTGTCTCCCTCCCACCCGACAGCCCAAATGTACCGCTCTCCCACCCCCGCCCCTGAACACCGCATGATAGCAGGACACTACATTTACACCACAGTATCAAACATATCAAGAAATACACAGTATCAACTCGTAGCAAAATAGTCCGAGTGTGTGTGACTGTGTGCGTTTCACCTCAGTGTCGTGTGGGTGGCAGCAGCAGTAAAGCTATGTGGCCTCCAGGCTGGGGAGGTGCCCTGACAACCCAAACTATCTCTCTGCATCAGCACGGTGTCCTGAAAGAGTTCTCCATTCCCTTCCCTCTTCTCTTTGGGCTCTTCCAGCTAGCGCAATCAGCCCCCGTGCTGAGGCAAGATCCCAATGTTTCCCACCTCGATCTGTGCTCATAAGTGTCCTCGACACCAAGCAGCAACCACTACAGCTGAAGGGTTTGGCCGTCTCTTGGTAACGTGCTAAATCAACGCAACCACAAGTGGTTCATTCAGTTTTTCCAAATTAGGCCAGGTTTGTCCATCGCATCTGTCGACTACGACGACACAGAGGAGCTCACTCAAGCTCGAATCTTGGACAGTAATGCTAATATGAAATTTGGGTATTTTTAAAGATGAGCAAAGTTTAGAACTGTTCACAACCATGTGTGAAGAAAGGGATAAACGTTTGCCGTCATATACTTTGGAAACTTTGCTGGTGTCAAGTTTTGCTCGCTTGGCAATTCCGTTTCTAGATCCGACTGAGTTTGCAAGAAACCCATCTGAACAACATCTTGGGAGGATTTTCCTGTTATTTTTTTTCTAATTCTTTTAAATCTTTAATTTTTATTGTGGAACTAATAAAAACCACAAAATAAGTCTGACCTAGCGAGATAAGGTAGCTAATCATGAGCTCTTATAGGTTTACATGTTGACTTGTTGGGTCAAGGCTTTTTTTTAATGTGATTTTAATTCTTCAAAATACCTAAATTGTTATCCAAACTTGATTTACAGGAAATCAACTAACAATTTGTTCCCTTTGTGAATGCAAGAACAAGGAAAATTGGAAAAATTGTGTGCACTTCCAAATCAAAGGACTTAGAAAACCAACATCTGATTTATTGGTTGTTTCCATTTTACTGGTTTCTCTTCACTTGTTTGCATCTCAAAGGAAAACCTACCAATTAGATTAGATGCTAATTGCTGCTACTGAACCTTTTTCCTAATTATTACAAAAAGCAAAACTACATTTCTATATCATCTTTTCTAAAATGGAAAACAAAGTCTTACTGTTTAACTACATCAACTCAGTCTTTTCTTCTTCACTGGTTTAACAGTTTAGGCCAGCGGTCCCCAACCCCCGGGCCTGGGACTGGTACCGGTCCATGAGTAGTTTGGTGCCGGGATGCGAGTATTGAGGCTCAGGTGTGAAATTCATGGTTTTCAGGGTTTTTTAGCATTATTTTTTTATCGTTTTTTTCGTTAACTCGGTTTCCCTGGGTCCTTTCCGTGTGTTATGAATAAATCTTCTTTTTTTTGGTACTGGTACTGGTTTTATTTTGTTGCATTTACCCGCTACACCTTAAAGGCCAGTCGGTGAAAATATTGTCAGACATAAACCGGTCTGTGGCGCAAAAGAGGTTGGGGACCGCTGGTTTAGGCCACAGTGACCATGATGCCCACAAGATGCTAGTCTAGTTATTGAGGGAATGGAAGATCCTTTAACAAAGTGAATCTTTTACTTGTTGTTACTCATTTTTATAAATGTTAAGGTATTTTTCATCTGAACCAACACCTGTGGTAGTTGCTGCTTGCCTCCAAAGTTCTTCATTTGCTCCCTTTGTGCTTGCATGAACTCCAGTCGAGCTCAGAAGCTGACCCCGTGTAGCACTGCGGTGTCGGGTCATTAAAACGATCGACCTGTCCAGCTCTCGCTCACTCTACGGCCCCCACGAACCCGACGCAAGGCGCTGCTATTACTGACTGCGTGTTAAATGGACAAAATGCCCTTAGTGTTTACAATAGTACAAAAAGACTACACTAAACCACCTGGAAACACAGGTCAATAAATCAATCAATCAATACTGCCTCTCCATTCCACCTGACAGATAATATACACAAAGAGCACTCAACCACACTGTGTAAAAAGGTACAGAGAGTTCCTCCGATCATCGGTTGCTATGGCCTTCTCGCTCTCTGTTCCCGTCACTGAAGTTCTACCACTGTGGTATTGCTTTAAATGGACGAGACCCAGAGGTAGCAGCGTCGGCTAGAACACCACAAAGGGTCCTGGGAAATGAAGTTTAGTGAGGTTGACAATTACGTCGATCAGAGTTAGTCCCCTGACGTCCCAGTATAGTGTTTCTGAGTTGAGTTTCAATAGGTTTTCATAATAGGCCGGTCCAGCTCTGAAGCTTCTGTGTGATTGGTCAGAATGGGAAGGTGGTGGCCAAACAGCAGTCAGCAGGCTTGAGCCTGAAGTTGGGTAGGTTGAGTTTTTGAGACTGAACAAACCTCAACACTTTCAAACATTCACTTTAAAGATTTCATGAGTGGTGCAATTTGACTGCACTTTTTTAATGAGGATGTGAGGATTATATCATGTAACAAAGCACTCGCTCCTTCATTACTGCACTGAAAATAGTGGATTGTCAGCACTGATCCAGGAACAGCACACGATGCATTCTCAGTCATTGTCACAGAATGGAAGCGAAATTTGTGTTAAAAGTTTTAACAGCCTTCATATGCGCTCTGTTCATTGGATGTAAGTCACCATGATATATAGTCGTGGTAATAAGAAAGTACGCCCTATGTAACTTCTAATGTTTCACATATCAGTACATAATCAGATAAAGTGCAACCTCAGAATCACCCCAAGGTCAGAGAAACTGACATGAACCCAGGCAGAGCACCTCGGGTATGAACTAAAGCAATGTTGTAAAGAAGAGCTGTTCCTCCAACAGTGTGAGGAAATGATAGTCATACAGCGGTTACTGCTGCTTGTGCTTCTACAAACTACTGAATTATCCCAGCTTTTATTTATCTGACTTTGTAATGACCTCATTTAAAGAGCTGGTGACGACTCAGTCATTTTGTTTATGCCCGATACTTAAAACCTTAGAATAAACAAAGCATGTACTTTTTTTTGACTCAAACGAGACTGTTAAAAAATCTGAGCAATGCTCTTAAGTCTTAATTTGAAAAAGAACAAGCTTGAAATGAGAAATCATCTCGACACGAGGATGCAACTAAACAATATGAGAAAACAGAAAATGAATCTATCAAGAAATTCTAATTCTAGGCGGATCTTCCTGTGATCTATTGATGTAACAGTGATATTGATAAGCCTGCTGAGTTGCACATTTTTCTGCCAGCTTTGGCTACAGCTGCTGTGTAGCTTTCAGCCTGGATTATATCTTTAAATTCCTCATATTTGTTTAGGATTATATATGCAGGATTATATTTGCTCCCATTAGAAATACACACCTTTAGACCTGTGTCTGTTCACCATTGGAAAACTAGTGATAACATCCCAATTTGAACATGCACAAACTGAGAATCATGTAGCTTTAACAGCAATTCAGGCAATCCAAGTGCCAACCTGGACATTTACTGCTAACTCGTGCATGCAGCTTCCTGATGTGTCCTCAACAAAAAACGGTCTTCTCCATTAAAGTTGGTGCAAACCACGTCCAATAATACCTGAGGAAGCAGGTTTTCCTCGCTCTCAGTACTTACTGCTTATTTCACCTTGATTGTAATCAGTTTGTAGTGAGTTTATTCAAGTTTACTGTGGACAGCTGGGGATGAAATACCAATATCCCAGTCCAGCCTCATGGTCTAGGCTCTGGCTGATCCCCTGGTCCTCACCCAGGACCACTTCACCCTGACAGACCCTACAAGGGGCAACAATGACTTCTGAACCCATGGGATCACTCAGCCAAAGCCCTCCACTGTGGTAAGGTGGTGATTATGCTTTCTGGGTGAGGTGTTTTGGGCATGTCCAACTAAATGTGGGGCAGAACCAGGGCACGCTGGAATGGGAACACCCATTTATCACCCCAGAAGAGATGGAGGGCGTGGCTGAGGAAGACCGTCTTAGCATGTCTGCTTAGACTGTTGCTGTGACCTCTAGAAAATGGATGGTAGTGAGTTTAACAGCATTTAAGAGGTCTGACTGTCATCCATCCAGCGAGGCTGTTTTCAACACTCCTGCTGTACCTCATTTCACGATCCATCAAGTGACCATCATTGCTTCACTGCTTCCTGGATCAGAGCTGATACAAACCTAACGTATGAGAATTACAGGGCTCATGATTTGGTACCATCGTGTGATATGTAGAATGAATACCACAGTCTCTGGAGGAGCTAGCGTCATTTGGACTACAAAAACACATAATCACTGGACCAGCCTATTTTACTCAGCCATGACTTTTGACCTTAATATCACCTTTCTGTAGTTGCTGCTGTTTGCCTGCGGAGGGCAGCGCTAGTCCTGCTAGAAGAACTAGAGCTTGCTGACCACCCCCCCTCCAACACAACAATATTCAGCCATCCTGAGCATCTATAAACAAACAAACAAACAGGTCGTGGTCTGATCGCATCAGACCATGTGCTTACTTCCTGTCTAACAGCCAAACCTTTTCAAACTTCAAATCTTCAAATAGAATATATTCAGAAATCCAATCTGATTGGATAAAACACTGTTTACATATATATATTTATATAGAATATTGTTTTTGCTTTTTTATACAAAAAGAGAAAGTCTTTTGTGGTTTTATACATATGTGTATGTACAGATATAGAAAAGTGACCACACCAAACCTGCTGTGATGTAACCATGGCCAACAGGACAGGAGACGCTATTTACACCAAACAGGAAATATTACAATTATTTTTTTTAAAAAAGAGAGAGAGAGAGAGAGAGAGAGAAAGATAACGTGGGACGTGGTGGTCACTGCGGTGTTTCAAAAGTACAATCCCACAGTCCCCTCCTTCAAAGAAGAAGGTGCAGGGTTTAGGTCACATGACTAGATCAACACAAATGATAAAGACAGAGCGAGGGAGAGAGAGGACTGATGGGTGTTGCAGTTTCATTAGTTACATGAATCCTGCTAAAGCTGATCTGATCCTGAGACGCTTCCACCAGATTCCACAAAAGTCTGATTGAATATTATTTTAATCTTATTACTAATATTCAACTGAGATTTTTACTGGAGAGTTCTAGTGTGTGAGGATGGCTTTAGAGGGGTTTCTTCCCTCAAAAATGTGAAAAAAAGCAAAACTCAGTCTTTTGGAATATAGCCAGATATTAAAAAATAGTCAAGAAGCAGAATATGTATTTACATGAGCTCATGAGTCTCTCTCTCCATCTCTCTACAGGCTGCTAAATAGTGAGACTGGGACAAACTAAGGCATCCAGATGAAGAAACAAGGACTCAGAAATGAAGTGACCAACTGGATCAACAACAGCGTGTGTGTGTGTGTGTGTTTGCGTGTGTGTTTAAAAGTGTGCTTCTTCAGTCCTGATCAGCTGGTTGCTGTACTGAGGTGCTGCGGTGGTGGTTTGTGTTTTCTGGACTTAGTTTTAGTTTTTGTGGACAGAAAAAAAGGCACCTAGTTCCTCCTCCTCCCCTGCGAATATTAAAACCAGTTATTTCCTCCAACGGGCAACCCTGCGCTCGACACACGCAAGAGGACCAGTCGTCCGCTTGGTGTGCGGCATTTAAGATTCAAGTTTTTCCACAGTCATCGTCCCTCAGTGGAAACAAAGGAGCAGGGATGGAATAAAAAGGTCACGAGAATGATTGGAGGGTGGAAGAGAACATTTCAGTGGTGCTGTGTACAGGTGGTCAAATATTCAAGGGCTCCCTCTCTGCTGAGACCCACGGAGGTGCTAACAAGTCGTCTGCTCCTCCTTGCATGGACGAAACAGTAGAGAAAAGAAGTGCATCCATGTTTTCGCATGACACGGTTTCTCCTCCGTTAAGTTCTCCTTTGCCAGTTGGAGTCCTCCACAACAGCACGACTGCGCTCTGTGTGTGTGTGTTGTGTTTACCAATGCACACTCCATGGAGGAAGAGGAAGAGAAAGAGAGGTGCTAGAAGGAGATGTAAGTGGAAGTTTGGTGGGCTTCTTGTTTAAGCTCCTCCTACGAAAAGGGCTCCTCTTCCATTGGTTCCTCTGTGGACCTGAGAGAAGGTCAAAGCAAAACAACATAAATGAATAAATACAAGCCTGAGAATTTGTTTGAAAACATGATTCGTTTCATTTCATTGTGAATTACAACACTAATGTTCTTGGATGACATGCGTGCTCTCCTGGCCCTGTAGCATAAAGCTTTCACTGTGCACTGCTGACCTGCTGGTTTCTGTGCTATCAGGAACAGAGCCTGGCTGCTCAACATCAACGCTCAGAGACGCCATGGCGCTGACCGTTTCCGCCTCATCCTTCTCTGACTGGCCTTGAGCCCCCAAGGGGCCGTCGAGTAGTGAGTGTCCACTGGTCTGAGACAAACTCTGGAGACAGGACCAGTGTTTACCTGCAGGGACACAGTGAGAGAAAGAAATACAATCAGGAAGTTGAGAAGATACGATCTCATGGGTTTCTGGCAGTTTAGCGAGCGTTTCTTACTCTGGATCTCTATTACTCTCTCCAGGGAGGCGTAGGCTTTTGGACAGGGCTGCTCCTGAGGCCACTGAAACACAGAGTCGCACTGACGGAGACAGAGAGAAGGGAAAACCAAAAAATAAGTGCTCAACACTTCAAGAAAGTCTGCTGACCAGTGAGGAGTGATGTTCTCATCACTGAATCACAGAACAGGCTAGCTAACATGCTTTATCTCTTTATTAGTTTATGAGTTAGTGGATACTCTGGCTTCCTCCCACAGTCCAAAGACATGCACTACATGGTGTGAATGTGGTTGTGTGTGTATCACAGTGTAATCGGCTTCATAGCTTTTGTCCCAGTAAGAAAGCTACGAAGCAGAATTTCCATCATTTGAGTGAATTTATTTGGACAAAGCAGTAATTGCAGTTTGCGCTCAGTCACCTCAAACCATCACAAAACCTTGTAAACACTGGTGTTGTTGTTCCATACTGTTGTGGCTAACACCTCCACGTGGTAAAAGTCTAAGGTTAAGACATAAATATTAGACTCTGACTCTCACCGGGTCTCCCAGAAGCGCAGAGACGCAGGCCTCCGATGCGTCACAGATAGCGGTGAGGTCATGACCGCCCTCCAGCGCCATAACAACCCGCCCACCCGCCAGACCCATGAGCAGCTGCGTTAGCTGACCAAAACCTGCCAACACACAACCGTCACACGTGAGAAACACTGCATGTGAACCATAGTCACATAGACTCCTCAGAAGACGGCTCTGTACAGAGACAGCATGTTTCTATTCGTTTGTTGTCTTACTGTTGAAAAACAGTTGTGGTCAAAAAAGAAAAAAGAAGTTGAGCAAAAACCCCAAATTAAAACAAACTAAAGGCTGTACTCACATTTGGCAGAGACATTGTAGCCTCCCAGAGGAGACTGATGACCCTCCACTGCATCGAAGCCTGCTGACACCAGGACCACATCTGGACTGAACTGTTGAGCGATGGGCATCACCACAGTCCTACACACACACACACACACACACACACACACACACACACACACACACACACACACACACACACACACACACACACACACACACACACACAACAACAACAGAATTTGATTCCACTTATGTTGCAAACCTGAATTAACACCATTCAAATGCATACATGGCAGTACAAACATCACGAAACGATGAAATCTCCACGTTGAAAAGTTTTACCTGAAAGCAGTGAGGTACTCCACATCACCCATTGGGGGATCTACTCCCCCGGTCCACGCTATGTTCACATTAAAACCAACACCTGCACCTGATCCCACCTGCAGACAGCAGGACAAACAGGGACAGAGCAACAATCATCATCACGTGTCTTTAGCCATTCTGTTTGTAAACTCTGCTGTCTTTGCATTTCTGTCAGTTTCACTTTGTGTCTTTGAGCCTCCAGCTGTCTGCCTGCCTGTTCACCATCAGTTAATCTCTCTCTGTATTCTTGTTGCTTTCTCAGTCATTGGCCTCCTGCATCCTGCAATCAGGTCTTTTCTCTCCTGTGACCATATTTGCCATTTAAACTCAAATAGCCACCGCTTCGCGTTGATTTGCCTCTTGTTCGTTCCTGTGCACTACATTATGCAAGTGGAGATCTTTTTGGCCAGTTTGGTCAGCCAAGGTTGAAACTTTTGGTTTGTCGAATCCTCACACCCACAGAATGACCGGTGGGATTGTGTGATTACCTCCTCTGGAGCGCCGCTGCCAGGAAAGAAGTTTCCGTCGTCGTAGCGATGGAGGGAAATGTAGAGGACGTTGGGGTCACTATAGAAGGCCTGCTGAGTGCCGTTGCCATGGTGAATGTCCTGCAGTGACATATCACAGCAGCGTCAGAGAGAAGGTTAGAGGGAACGTATGGTACAGACGCAGTGGACACACAGGGACGGGTTAGCCTTTCACTCAGATTCATTTCCCTTTTAGTTTAACTTTTTAAAACCTTTTAAAAAAATGTTTTCCCAAAACTCTCAGGGATCGTCAAGATGCTGTTCTGGTAAATGTGAGACATGGCTTTGTTTTCCTTTTGCTCTAACTGTTTTTCACTGGAGTCTTAAAGCGTTAGAAACGGTTTTATAACCATTTCCAGACAGATAGATGGAGAATACTTCAGCAGCTTTCTGAGAGTTAAAGCGGGATAAATAGAAATGACTGTGTGATAACATTGTGTGAGTGAAAGGACCGATGTAGAGGGTGTACTGACGCTATAACTGATGTCTTGATTCGGCAGGTCTGCTAGGAATCAGGTCTGGGTGTGGCTAGCAAAACTGAACTGTGATATCCTAATAAAATGTGGTGAATCACAAATAATTCATAATTTAACAAAGATACAATGAGTCCACTAGGTTACATACACAAAAGGTAGGTTTGGATAGCTTTTCTTTATCCTTTAACACATGAAATCATTATTCAAATAGTGCATTTTGTATTTACTCAAATTATCTTTGTCCAATCACGTCACTTCACCTGCAATAATGAACAGTCACATTTAACCCTGATCTTACCCCAGTAAGCCTAAATCCTGCTTCCAGCTGCATCATTAATACATTCATCTTTCAGTTCATTGATAGATGAATGTATTAACATGAATCTGTTTCACCCAAACTGAAGAAGCATTCATCTGTTCAGGGGGGGAAGTTTGGAGTAAAAATGAAGTTATTATTACACTTTCTATTAAATATGAAATGCCTAAAAAATGTATGTAAATATAATGTTTTCTATAGTCATAGAGAAACTGTGTGTTCCTGTCTAGCTATCTTTGTGAGGACCGAAATCTGCATTCTACTATACTTGTGAAAACCAACAGTCACTTGTGAGGACACACACACACTGGTCCTCACACGTTTGAAGCCTTTTTGAGGCTCGAAATGTGGTTTTAGTGTCAGGGTTACAATTAGGTTATGGTTAGGTATTAGGGTTAGGCATTCATTTTTAATGGTTAGGGCATAGGTGTCAAACTCTGGCCCGCAGCCTAATTACATTTGGCCCGCGAAACCATACAAAATTACTATCAGAGCTGGCCTGCCAGTATTATACAGTGCATGTACTGCTAATACTACAATTCCCAGAATGCTCTGTTGGTGTTTTGGCGCGTCAGTCATGACAGGACCCATTAGCTCCCTCTCCTCTGTTGACCATAGCCATAGCAACCATGCAAATACTGCCATGCTATCTATTCCAAAATGGCAAAAAGAAAGGCAGAAAACAGGAGCTTTCTGGACAGGTGGGAGAATATGATGAAAATCTGATAAATGATAAAATGATCAAATTTAATTCAGAAGGCTGCAAATACATTTTTATTTAAGAAATGAATTCCACTGATGTGTTATTTAATTGGAATTTTGATTTTGCATGTGTGCAATTTTAAGTTATACATACGTTTATATAGTTATATATATTGTTCAGTATTAAGTTTGCTTGTTCCATATTCAGATTGTCAGCAAAACTTGTTTGAGTCCATAAGAAAAGATTCCTTGCTATATTTGGAGGAAGATTTTTTTCAATGAATATTAATGTTAGCCCGCGACTTTGATCCAGTTTTGAATTTTGGCCCACTGTGTATTTGATTTTGATACCCCTGGGTTAGGGTAAGGGGCTAGGGAAACCATTATGTCAATGAAGGTCCTCACTAAGATAACTGAACGGGCTTAAGGCATTTTTGAGATGTGATTTTAGTGTCAGGGTTACAGTTAGGTTTAGGCTGACAGCATTATGTCAATTAGATGTCCCCACAAAAATATGAAAACATGACTGTGTGTGTGTGTGTCTGCCCTCTCACCCAGTCCACAATGAGGATCTTGCCCACTCCAAGTTTCTGCTGCAGCAGCTTGGCAGTAATGGCGACTGAATTGAAGAAACAAAAGCCCCTGTGCAAACACATTAAAAAAACATATTAGTCAAGCTGGAGATGTAGTGAGAGAAATGTAGTCAGAATTCTGTGACAGGTGTACTGACATAGCCGTGGACTCCTCAGCATGGTGCCCTGGAGGACGAACAACTGCGAAGCCATTCTAGAGAAACAAGCACAGAGTGAGGGGGACGCGCACGCAGCATGAGCTCACACTCATGGTTTGTGGTTGCCTCGGTGAAAGCCTTACTTTTAACTCCCCTGCAGCCACTCTGAAGGCCAGCTCGATGACCGAGCCCACCGCCATGCGCACTGCAGCCGATGAGTGCATCTCATTCCACACTGTGTCGCTGTCCACCTGCAGGGGGCAGCACACAGTTCAGACCAGGGCTAACACTAACACAGGCAGACCAGCTAGAAAGAGAGAATCTCACCCCTATTCCTCCACAGGGAAGAACAGCGTACATCTTCTGGCTAATCGGACCTGGAACGAAAATCAGCCAGAGTTGAGGTTACGGCACAGGAAGTGCTCGATACATTTATCACAAGTGGAAATAATAATAACAGGCAAACAGTAAAGTGGGTACGACACCCACACAGGCAACAGCCAAACACAGGATGGAAGGACCATAACTGGGTTGTCAGAACACACACTCAGTCATCACGACATCTCAATGTTATCAACCTTTATGTAATTACAAATGATGTTTCCTGGGTAAAGTATTCAGTTACAGTGGACACACTGCTGGGTCCTGAGCTTATTTACAGTAAGGATGCTGTGACATTCCTGTCTTATTTTCCTCTGTGGAGTTACTGTGAGGATAATTGATCTGGGTGTCTGATTGATGTATTGCTTTATTTCTAAAAATTAAACAGGAACATTTAAAGAAGCGATAAAACTCATGCTAACTCGTACAGCAAAAGTTAAGCCAGGGCTGCATTTTTCTCTATAATTTACTCTGTAATTTATAATTTACAGATTTACTTTAGTCAAGCTTCAGTGTATAGAAAGTGTAGACAGACAGTCAGACAGACAGACGGGTACCGAGCAGCTTCTTGTGGTCCAGTTTGTGCCGATTGAGCGGACTGGTTCCATACAGCAGGGTGTGGAACTCTGAATGGACGGACTGGATCTCATCCAGAGATGCTTTACGCCCACGAATCCTCTGCTCACACACAGACAGAGAGTAATGTTTGCATACAACAAAATCAACTTTGCAAGAAATGACAGATGTGCTGTACTTGCTTTTACACAGTGTATAAATCAATAAACTGAATTGAACAAATCATTGCAGGCTCTGCTGTCAGTGTGAAGGCCTTATCTGAAACTTAAGAATGTGTGTGTACCTCACAGCGGCCCAGCAGGCCTGTCTCCTGCAGTCTGGACCAGATGCTCTGAACTCTCCCAGCATGCTCTGGGTGGATGTGAGCGTTCCCACACACACACTGATGTTTCAGCATCAGACTGTCATATACGAGCCCTGGAGAGGGAGAGGAAAAAGATACACACAGATATTGCAATGAAATAAAAGCCTGTAGTTCAGTGGTATGGACACCGGGTCAACAGCAGCTGTAGTACCCAATGATCACCACAAGATGTCAGGAGCAACTACCAATTACATGTATTTGTGTGCAGCTGCATAAAGTCTGTTTTTATATTCGTAAACTGGAATTTAACACTGGTTGGTCTGTTACGGAGTGGAAAACAAAAGATCCACTTTAAGCATGAAATGAGTCACAGCAGCACAATAAGAACACAATCTATGAAGATTTAAGATTTCAAAATTTACAGCCACACGTTTACTCTGAAATAACTGTCAAAGAGAGACGGGTCACCTTAATCACCAGCTTTCATTATCAGGATTAACATGAGCATGCTCTCTGGAGCCTCTGTTTTCAAGCTTGCATTTTTACAAGGCCACATCTGTCAGATCTGCCCTCGTTTCATCCTGGTCAGACCCCATCTCAGGCTAAGCTCATGTTAAAGTGAACCCTTTTCTACATAAAAGAACTGGACTAGGAAAACAACAGCACAAAACTCATGGTTTGAGTCTTTATTTGGTACCAAAGACTTAAAAGCTAATTTAATACCAGAATAAATCTGTTTAATAACAGACGCAGTGTGAGATGAATAAGGATTACTTATGAACTATGATTCAAATCCAAGAATTCAAACTTGGAGCAGAACAGGTCATTACTGTGACGCTCCCTCTCTCTGGCTTTGAAAATGCCAAGAACGCAGCTTACGGTCTGAATAAACTTTATAAGTGTGCCAGCTGCACAGTGTGAGCTGAAGTAAATCTAGGTGAGGCGATTAAAACGTGAAGTGCTCAGACTCCTCTGTGTAACAGTTTAGTTTACAGTACTCATGCAAGGAAGTCTCATATGGAGCTGTTGTCCTGTGGATTCAGAGCATACAGTAAAGAACACCCTGACCTGACCTGCACGTTCTCGTCCCAGCACATCAATGCAACATCAAAACAGGAAGAGCTCTTACTGGAAAATAATCAAATATAAAACAAGGTACGAGTGATGGGCTCATGCGCTGTTCATCTGAACCGTCAACCGAGAGAGTCAGCTCCCTGTTGCTAGGCAACAAGTATGGAGGCCTCCAGTAGGCAGACTTGACACCATCACATTGTTAACCAATGGGAAACCAGATGTGCGCACGCACAACCACATAAGAAGCGCAAACACAGAAAACTGACCGGTAGTGAAGAGGTGTTTGATGGGATTAACGGCAGCTGCAGGAGAGGACTGCGCTCTACCCAGGGGTCTGTGGGGCAACGAGGACTGGAACACACCCAGCTGCTGCAAGGCCTGATGGGACAGGGATGGAGGGAGAGAAGAGATAGAAAGTAATGATTCGCTGCAGGAGGATGAATCAGAGATCAGCTCATTCACTGCAGCGATGGAGGATGTGTGTGTTTAAGAGGAGAGCACACTTAAAACCAGTCCTGTCTCTCTGTCTCTGCACACACACACACACACACACACACTGAAATCACTATTCAAAATATTGTATCATTCACAAAAATTGTGTTCCGTTTTCATGACATTTGGACTGACTGTCCTGAAATCTAACTGATCACCACCCCCTCATGGTATGTGTGTGAGATTTCAGGTTTGTGTAACCACTCCCCTCACACACACACACACACACACACACACTCTGTGGTGTCTATATATAGGGAGTGTTGCTGTGCTCCCTGCTGCGATCTGGGTGACTCATCACGCGTGGGTGGACACTAAAAGACACACACTCGAAGATATACAGACATACAGGACACACATACACACACAGCGGTGAGTCCAGTGGTTGAGTCATCAGCTGGTGATGTCACTGCGGCATCAACAAGTGTGTGTGTGTGTGTGTGTCTGTGCATCATTATCTTGAGGCTGGGTCAGCTTTAAAGGCTTTTGTCTTTCCTCCACTGTTCAACAACGTGCCCCAAACATCCAACCTGATACTTGCAGTACTGAGCAACAACAGGTCCTGCAGCAGAGGACGTGAACCCCTGCAGAGCCCTGATCTCATCATGCAGTCTCCCAGGAAGCATCCTCCCTCTGATTTTGCATATTACTGTATACGCTGCATAAAAGCAGTGAAGTTGTTCATATTCAAATGCCATCTTGTTTTGTTTTGGTTAAGCATCTGATTTCTTCTTCTTCTGATGACTCATCAAGTACCGGTGCAAAAATAAATAAATAAAGCTGTTTCTCCACAATCACAGCATCCACTTTAACCCTCCTCTCAGTAAGTACCACCCACAGTGAACACGGGTCAGAGGTGTCATGGGGCTGGAGAGAGAAAGATGACTGAAAAACACAGTGAAATGTGCAGGTTAAATGCACTTAAACTCAATGACCGCTAGCACGCACGTCAAACACGGGGAATTACGGTCGGGTCCAGAAGTATTTAGACAGCAGCACAATTTTCCTACAGAAATGTTGCCTCCGTACTAAATCAATGAAATGAAGCAATCAAGATGCGATTGAAGTGGAAACTTCAGCTTTAATTCAAGAGGCTGACCACAAATCTTGCATTAAGCATTTAGGAATTACAGCTATTTTTATACACACTCCCTCCACAGTAACAAGAGCAGTGTACCATAACTGAGTATATCAGAAACCTTTAAACATTCGGAAGCCAAACCAAAAACTGAGAGTTCTCCTTCTGTGGCTTCAGTGTTGTGTGCTCAGGTAAGCTGGTAACCACTGAAGACCTCTCCATGTTTTGCTTTAAGAGGTGCTTCTGTTGGACCATTGCAAGGCTGAACTGTGAAGCACTATCTTATCAGTTTTGCAGCATCTGATTGAAAGTACAGTTTGCACCTGCAGTCACATAATCAATAAAGAAGAGTGGTGACCTGAACTGAATGATTGTGACCATAAACTCATCGCAGAAGTGTTTACAAAAAAAACGTCGGCACTTCTTCAGAGCTGGTGAAGTCGCCCTCTGTTGGCCATTTGATAAAAGGCAGGCTTAAAGTATTTCTGTTGAGGCTTTACTTCTTAGATATGACAGGTACGTCCTTAATGCCGTCTCTACTATGTTGGAGAGGCGATCAGGTGTATGAATAATGATGCTTTCTTGTCCCTGTTCATGCTCTTATCATGTTTCACATTTGTAAGGCTGTTCTAATCTGGCTGTTTGTGCTCGTCACTGCAGCCACTCACTTTGAGGTTAAACTCTACTTACATTCACTAACTGTAGATTTAAATGTTCTCAACTTTACTCAATGTTATGTAGGGCTTTTGTTTACCAGGGAAACAACTCAACTGTGATTATCACCTTTATCTGCCATGTGTAGTCTCCGTGGTCTTTTGGTGTTGCTCAGCTCATCCTTCTGTTTTTGGCCAATTCAACTGTTGATACCAAATGTTGGCATCAGAGTCTGATTGTGGAACGACATATTTAGAATACCAGATGGCAGACTAAATAGGAAAGAATTCATGTAGTTAGCATCACTGATCCACTTTGAGCAAAGTGATCCTTACGTTCAGTCAGAGTCCTTGAACAGTGTTGTGCTCACACAGTTAGACGTCACCACCCTGCACACTGCCAAGTGGTCTGAGCATCACATTGTATAAGTTGGCTCTTCAAGAACGCTTAGCCTCGTCTAAGACGAGAAAAATATGCGTTTGGCAAATTTTGGAAAATTCAATGTGTGTTCTTTTTCCTGAAAGCAGATAAGACACGCTATGCAATGAGCTCAGCCCAAAAGGAATACTCTGAAGTGATACGTAAATGTACTGCAGCTCAGAATTGCTATGTGTGAAAACAGTTGCGCGTGGGTGAAAAACACCTGAAGCCACCTCAGCTTTAGACTGAAGTAAGAGGCCGACCATTAGCTGGGATGAGTCAGATCACTAACGCAAAGCAACCGCTGTAACAGAGCAAACGCAGCGAGATACAAAACAACAGGAAGGCGGTCAGTGATGCATTTGTGTGACTCATCCCTCTGTGGGATGACGCTGTGGAACCAACAAGTCCTGAGTTTTAAGACAGACCGTGGGCTTTGAAGGAGCTCCTGTTGGACACCTTGTCATTATCAGATGAGCCCAAGCTCACTAACTGACCACACCCATTTACATGAACCAAGCTGATTATCAATGATGCAAAGCTGCACTGTATTCACACACAAACCTGACTGTAACTCCCTCTCTCCTCTTCGTCGCCCTCCCTCAACTGAATGATATCTTCATCCTCTTCCTCTTCTTCCAGCTCACTCTCGGTGCTCTCCCCTTTGATATGCACGCTTCCACACTCCTCCTCACCCTTCACGTGCACGCCGAGACGCTCAGATGAAGGCGTGCTATCATCAGACCCCTCCTTCTGAAGCCTGATTGGATGAGAAGACAGAACAGAGGGAAAAGGTGTGTCCAGGAGCCAGATACACGTGCTCTTTACGAAAACTAGCTTCTGGGTCAGATTTACAAAGCAGGGCAACTGATCGACAACCTGCAACTGAACAACGCACCAACGAGAGTGTAAAGCTATGCGAACAGGCACAGCCGGTTCATTTCAATAATGATGTCGGCATGATCTACCAAGAGCAGCACAAATTAGCAGGCTGGACACAAGTAGGACCTGGTGAGAGAATGAGTCATCTATTGTTGCTGAAATCTGACAAACATAACAAGCTCATGTTTTACAGTGTTTCCTTCCAGGAAAAACAGCAATTCAGAAAAATGTTTTGATTCAAGAGCAAAACCAAAGGAAACTGAACAAGATCCGTTCGGGTCTTAAGACTGAGTCCAGGGCTGTTTCATTTCCACCTTACAAACCTGAACTCTGACAGCTGACTGATGGGATGATTAGGCAGTCAAATATCTACATCAATAATAGAAGCGACACACTTTATGTTGTTATGCAAGTCATAGAAAATTCCTAAAAGCTTAATTGTGATGATGAAGAGCTCTATAGCTCTCTGCAGTTTTCACTCCCAACGTTTGTACAGAAATCTGACTATAAACCAAAAACACTGCACACTGCACACTTGACTCTCTGTAACAGATCCATGACCTGCATGTGTTTAGCACCAAAGCACTTGGGTTCACAGTTTGAGCCACCCATTATAAGCTTGTTCCGCTAACAACCATCTCAGCTATGCCAGGAACACCAGTTAAGATAATGTGTAGAAATAATGGCAGGCAACCACAAACCTAAATCGTGTTGTGAGTCACTTAAATATTTCTCAAAACTCTGAGCTCAGAAGAGGAAACTGTGATGACTACGTCAGCCAACAAGATCAGTAAAAATGTAAAAATAGGAGCAGCCACACTCTTCATTTCTACAGATATATAATAATATATACATATATATATATTTATATTTATATTGTTATTAACCAGCCTAATAACAAAGCCTAAATAATAACAAACTGAATTCATGTTTTTATACTCATATTTGAGCTAACGGAGTGGACATCTCTGAGAACAGAACATTCACTTTTTATATTCAGGAATTGTATTTGTAATTTCAATTAAAAACAAATAACAGCTTTTCAGCTTCTTTGTAAAGCAACAAATTTGAAACATCACAGATAAAAACAATATTTCTATTTAGCATTAAACAGCCTCCACATACTGCTGGAGGAACCATTACTGAACGAGGATTTTGGCATTGGCATAAACCTCACATCAGGCTGGGGCTAATAATGTGTTAAGCACTGTGTGTCACACAGAGACACACAAACACAGAAATACTGGCACACCTGTGAAGGCCCACCCCTTCATCCTCCTCCTGCATGTCATTGGTCTCTGTAAGCTCCTCCTCTGTTTCCTCTGGGTGAGTGGGTGGTGGCCTAGGTAAATCTGTCCCCTTTGACAGCATCTACACACACACAAACACACAAAGATTATGTGAGAATCTGCACGTGTGCTCATCTGTGTGTGTGTGTGTGTGTGTGTGTGTGTGTGTGTGTGTGTGTGTGTGTAATTGTGTCTACCTTGTAATGCTTCTCCAGGAAGTGATGGTGCTGCTGTTGAACCACCAGTTGCTGCAGGGCCTGGGGGGACTGGGGCAAAGGTGCGCTCTGCGTACGAGCCAGCGGCCGGTGGCGAGGCAGCTTGTTGACGGCCCGCATGCCACCCGACACACCTCTCTCTGCCGTAACCAGCGGCGATTGGCTGTACATGGGCACTGGACAGGTCAAGGGTCACAGAAAAAGGTGATGAGTTAGGCGCTGTCGTGAATTTTTGTGTATGTGCTGTGTGCGCGATTGTGTTTGCACCACCTAGCATAGCAGTCTGTTGCCTAGCCTGCTCCAGCAGTAGTACGTGTTGCAGTAACGAGGAATGGGCTGAATGAGAGCTGGGGGGCGGAGTCTCCACATCATGTCCCACACCTGCAAAGAGATATTAAATCATAACTAAAGAATTCAATTTAAACCAACTACAGTCACGATGCACTTTTATGATTAGTGCACAATGACTCACTAAACTCTGATATGAGCAGCGGTCCAGCTCACCTGCTGGAAGGGAGGACGTGGAGAGAAACTTTCCTGTTAGAGCTCCACCCCCCCGCAGCGACTGGATGGCCTGACGCTCTGCCTCTTGCTGGGCAGACAGCTTCTGGGAGGGCTTTAGAGGGAGTATTACCATAGTTACCACACAGACACAAATTGACAGGCACCTCATATAATAGCGTGGCATTTTTTCAGCTGCTCAGCTTTTTGCTTAAATCCTCTCCTTGAACAGGAACTGTTTATTTAACACAGAACTCAGAACAACAAATCTATGAAGTGCTGGATTCCTTCTGATGGTACAGATTTCCTACAGTGGTGCAAACAGAGCTCGGAGCAAACGGAGCAACCAAAACTCATCATGAAAATGTATCCAAAGCCAAGACCAAAGAAGTCTCAACACCGTGTTTGGTTGTCTTAGCATATTTTACCTTTATAAAAATGCAGGAATAACTAGCTTTACACTGAAACACAAGAATAGGACTCTTTATTGTTTCCATGTATTCCATAAGAAGCAGCCTGTGGATATCTTTCCACTGGGTTCGTGTAGAAATGTGCAGACATAAAAATCCCACTGGAGAAAGAGCTTTTAACCAAATCATACATTTTAAGGATAGCACTCGCTTACACATGCAAGCTAGAAGTGATCTCTCACCAAAATGAACAGTCATGGAAATAAAAAGGCCTCCTTTGGTTTACTTCTGTGTGGAAAACTACACACATATAGAAAAAGAAGAGCCACTGCTTCATGGATCACTTAGTGTAAGTGAGTAAGACTGACTGCTTTGTAACAAAAGTGCACGTCAGCTAGACGAAACTCCTGGGTTTAAAAAGCAAAGCAACAAGGAGGCGACTTCTACGCTCACCACAAGGAGGCCAGTTGGAAAGAAGTCACTGGCAAATGACTGATTGACACCCTCAGTAAGCCTTTTCCCAATTCATTCATACAGCTCCATTTAACAACAACAGCTGGCACAAGGTACTTTATATTGTTAAGTAAAGAACCTGCAGAGGTAAGCAACCCCAGCAATCACACCAATCCCACAACTGTCTATGACTGAGCATTTGGTGACAGTGGGAAGGAAGAACTTCCTTTTAACAGGAAGAAACCTCCACCAGAACCAAGCTCAGAAAAAACAGGATACGCAGATACTTATAGAACTACAGGTTACTGTGTAACAGTGTGTGTGGCGAGTCCATCAGTGTGGGGGTGTATAGTGTGTGTTTGTGTGTTCTTGTGTCGATGGGTACATGCACCGCAGTGACTCACCGTGATATGTGTGTTGGCAGGGAGACCCAGCGAGATATTCGGCAGGGAGGGTGAGGTGTAGAGACTCAGAGGACTCAATGTCCCATCAGCCCCCAGCGTCTGATGGAGAGACCTCAGCTGCAGAAAAACAAACACGCAAGCAGTTTTAGTGTCCTGCACAGGGAGAACTCAGTTTGTTAAATTTAGCACATACTGGGGCAAAATATAATTAACTGCTTCTTCTTCTTGTTATAGAAGAAGACCATTTCCTGGAAGTTTCTTGGAAGAGCACAAAAACAGGAAACTTCCATGGCATTTGTTCCACACTCGCTCAACTTAAATAAACAGAGGAGTCTTGTCAGCCTTGAAGGCCTTTAAGAATTACTCCATACAGCCTGCTTTAACATGCATTTGATACAGTTGTGCCCAGTATATTATCCATATTCAACACCACTCTTAGAAATATGCCTCTGGAATAAAATGAAAAAATGAAATCACACTGTCTTTGGCCATGCTTGTCTTTAATCTCTAACTAGAGCCCGACTGATATCTCAGTATCAGTGTTTATAATGCCCAACAAATGAAAACTCAAAAGGTAAAGAGACAGGAAACCATGTTATGAGCACTGATGTTGGATAGTTTGACCACCAGAGGGCGTTCTGCGTACCTGCTTGTAGCCAAACACAACAACCAGTTAATTCAAGTGGCAATGAGTGTAAATGAGTAATCCGAAACATGACTATTTAACTGCTTTGTCATATTATCTTCATAAAGACCTACAACGAAAACATAAAAAATGTCAGGGGAATCATTTCATGTGTCTTTAAAGTCATATACTGAAATAACCAATCAAAACCAACCAACTCTGCTGAGGCTACAACTAGGATGATCTGATACCCTCATGTTGGTGTTGTTCCCAGACCATCATGAAAATGTTGTTCCAGGTTCAACATTGCAAGTGACCAATCACATTGTTGTGACGTTATTCTTTTGCGCGCCAAGCCATTCGTGCATTTATGAAATTCCAATGTTGCAAGGACAATATCAATTCTGCTTACTGTTTATTAAAGGGTTACGGTTAGGGTCAGGGTCCGTTGATCGGCGGACAGAGGCGGTTTCACGCAGCTTAGGTACAGTTTTTTGTTTTACGCCGGTTTTTCCTGAAGTCGCAAAAGTATGACGTCACAACATTCTGATTGGTCACTTGCAATGTTGATCCTGGAACCACATTTAGTATGATGATCTGGGAACAACACCAACACGAGGATATCAGATCAACCCTACAACTACGGTTTGTCTGTTAGGTGAACTCTGGATATCATCTTAGTATAGTTCCTTTCTTATCAACAAAACAGCAAAACTTATTGCAGATATGGCACATCTGGTGGTGTACCACAGGGTTCCATTATGGGACCTATGTAATTTGCATCACACACTCTACATTCCTAAAAATAAGGGCACAGGAAAAGTGTATTATTCCACTGAAACCCTTTAACACTAATCACTGTACCTCATTCATGAGTAGTAAAGGCTACATACTTGAAATTCTTCTTGATTTTATTCTCCAGTATCGAGAATCAATACTCTGTCAAATAAAAAAAGAAATTATGTTAAATTATAATTTTACATTTAGATTTGTAGGTTTTGCTTTATTTTCTCCAAAAATAATTGTAGACATTACAGAAGTTTGATCTTGTAGGGGTGGTGCAGATGCCTCACAGCAAAACGATTCTGGGTTTTCTGTGGCCTTTTTTAAATGTCTCTTTTTATTCTGTTATACTATTGTGAAACTGTAATTAGAGGTTCAAGATTTGTTTCTGTAAGCACAAACCACAAGGGTACAAATAAAATCCCCCCTCCAGGGTGCAGGGAGTACTTTAGAGTTTCCCTCCAGTGACTAGCTCTGAACCACTAAAGGTACAGTTAGATATTTATAACTTAGTATTTTTGCAGCCCTATTTCTGCGTCAAAGTGAGCAATTTTATCTTTGACATTTGACAAACAATAAAAATTCGAGAATGTTTTCTTTTCCAAGATTGCAGTGCTAAAATGGTTTATACTTTGGCTGTGACCCAAACAGCATCAAAGTATGCACAGCAAACACAACGTACAGAACAGAAAGCACAACTACACGCAGAAACACTCTGCAGATACAGCAAAGAAGACAACACAGGGGCAAAGCCAGAGTTCCTGCAGAAGTTCAAGGTGATCAAATGCTGCCTTTTGCTGCTCAATCATCACTTTCACACAGCTGCTTACATGTCGCCTGTTACAGTTTCCCCCATATCGTCATTTTTGATTCAGTGCTCCACACTGAACTGCAGGGGGCAAACTCGAGCTTCGTGTCGAGTTTGAAGAACTGAAAATGAAGCCAGCCTGTGTGTGTGTGCACGTGTACCTCAGTCTGTATGTTGGGGACTGATCCAGTATTGCCGTTGGCAATAGCTGTATTGGAACTGTTGGGACTGCTGGGACCTGACCCCGGAGCACTGTTACAGAGAGAGGAAACTGGTGGAGAGACACAGACACAGGAATAAATGAGCAGCAAATTCATTTTAAATTTCTGATTAAAGCAGCTATTCACACTAAACACTCTGCACCTGAGAGCTTATTTGCACTTCTTCTCAGAATGAAAACGTAAGCGTCTCTGCTCACCTGATATCTCTATGGCTCTCTTCTTGAAGGTGCTGATGACAGTTCCGTCCTTCCTGCGGAGGAGAGGGGAGCTCCGCCTCTCTGCCACCTTTTGCTTCAAGCGTGAACGCACCTTCAGGTTAGGCTCAGAGACTGGACGAGTAAAGAGAGAGGGGAGATAAAACTGTTCAGCGCAGAGACATCAGTGTAACGCAGACCATTTCCTGTAAATACTAAGCTGTGCTCGGAACGCAGGTGAAAGAAGAACAGTTATTTTGTCGGCTGCTGATCTGTCTTGTTTCTTTTTCATTATAGGTCACTGGTAACATGCAGTGGTTTGTTTTGGCAGAGGGCTTCAGTGATATTTTAAGTCACCTGGTGACTTGCCAACAAGATTCTATCAGGGCAGACTGAGAAGTCTGCTAATCCTACATTACAATTTGGCTGGGTCGTTTGCTAAACGAGCAGCCACAGTGGAGTTTAAGCTATTTTTGGTGTATGGGTCAAGGTGAGGATAATAAACAGTAGAAGGGAAAACATGAAGTTTTCAGTGGCATAAACAGTATCTGGATCCAGAGGGATGACATGTCACTGCTTACCCGGTGGCATCAGGGCAGCCAATGACAGCTCGGCCTGGCATTTGTTATGCTAAAAACCATTTGTCATTATTGTGAGCCAGGCAGCAGAACCTGCACACAGTATCCCGGGACACACTGGAGTATATTTACAAAGAGTGAGTTTAATCTGGTCTATGTGATTTACACAAGTGCCACTGAAGAGCACCCGTGTCATGCACATCTACAAAGTGTTCCTGCCTCTATATTTGGATGACTGGCTAAAAGGAAGAACCCTTTAGAGCTGAAAACATCACGGCATGGATGCTTCTATCTGCAATTGTAGCCAATTTTCCATCTAGCACAAATTTGAACCTCTTAAAATCTGGCAGGTTGCTGGGAGGTTAGGGTACGTGCACATCTACATGGCATAACTGAAACAGAAACCCTGTAAGAGACAAACTGTGAAGCCATGATGCATGAAAGAGTGCATGTGGCTAAAATACAACCTCGTGCTAACCTTACACCGAAACTGCTTCACCCTGGTGTTGGCTATGATACAGACTATGATTATAATTCAGTGTAGGAGCATCAGAAGCTGGGTTTATGGACATGTATATGATCATATCACACACACACACACACACACACACACACGCACACACATATATATATATATATATATATATATATATATATATATATATATATATATATATATATATATATATATATATATATATATATATATATATCCATCACATTTTAGCTTTACTATATAAAGTAAAGCTAAAATACCTCAGACCTATGTGCTGTGCACGAGTGACAACTACAGTCTTTGCAGTCGGGTGGTGCAGATGCAGTACGGAGGTCCTGCCACACATCCATGTGAGCTTCACGTAGCCCAGCTGCTGCGCTCTTGTCTGTCTTGGAGTGTTGTGGGCGACCTTTGTACGCTGAGCATTTAAACAATTTAACTACAGAGGCAAACATGTTATCCGGTAACTGCTACTTCAGCTGAGACCACAACAGTCAAAAGAAAATGATGTTTCCATCTGCAGCCATTTATATTTGGCGGCATCTATTTGAGAACCTCCACTTTCCATGTGCACACATGAAAAGCCTTAGGCGGGGAGAGCAACAACAAGATCCCACCACAGGACAAATGACGACAGATAGGACAATTCAGAAATAGCATGAAAGAAAGAGCTGGGGTGGAGGTGGGCTGCAAACTCCCTTCCAGATGTCCAGCATCTGTGTGCAGGCTCAAGCAGCTTAAACACAGCTCCCTGTGTAAGAGTTAGCAACTGTAAATCGTCAGCTGACGTGGGGACCAGCTGATGTGCTCTGACTGTGACCGAGCTTCAGTTTGTGGGCTTGTCGCTCATCGCTTTATGGCGGACGGCCGGTCCCTGTTAGACACAGACTCGGACTGTGCAGATGACTGTGTCATTGTTTGACGCCCCTTCATAAGTAAAATGAGGTTTTCTTCACCTCCATGGATGCTGCTGAGTAAAATGAACCTGAGACGTGCCCACAGTTGCTTTGCATGTAGCATATCACAGCTACATTGTTACGTGTGTTTTAAACTTTCTCCATCAGCGAGTCCACTAGGGTCCATTTGGGTCGAACAGTGAGCGAAATTTACTTTACTCACTCCGTCTTCCACAGAGACTTTGATTACACCGACTACTCATGCACCCAGGCAGCAGACTGCAAAGTATAACAGGAACAACTGCTCGGCCATCGGGACTCCACCTGTTGTCATGTGTGGATCCACCTAAACACCTTTAATATATATGAGATGTGTCTGGTAGGTTGGAATTGTCCGTTGCATTGGGGAGTATCTACACACTTTTGTTCCAGGTCCAGGTAAGGCAGTCTGCAACACTTATTTCACAAGTAAATAATTATATGACAATACTGCACCACCTTTGCATACCTTATGAATTGTGTACGTGCAAACACACACACACACACACACACACACTCGTACCCGTCTTGCGGAGTGGGAAGTCGTCTTTGCCCTCATAGTTCCCCAGGAGAGGGGGCAGTTTATAGGAAGGAGGAGTCCCCGGTGTGTTGCTCTGCGGAGGCGAGCTCTGCTCCAGGGAGGTGTGCTGGGCTCCCCTGCAGACACAAACACCCAAACAGACGGCAGATTAGCTGCCTGGGAAAACCCTTTTATCGTACCATGAGACCAAGCGCTGAATGTCATTTTCTGCCCAGGTTCTCGAGGGACGTGTACGTCATTTAGTCATTTCCTACACTTCCTAGAATGCTGCGTTATTTCCTTTGATTGTCAGTGTGGAAACATTCTCTCTGTGCTTCTTCCTTTAATTTCCTCCTGTGTTATAGCTGCTGCAGAATGGGTCTGAGTAAAAGCTTATGACACTCAAACCTGACCTTTTCTGTTGTTGTTGTTGTAGATCAGTGAACATTGCCGGTTGCTTCTGGCCCTGCTGATTCTAACAGGACGTGGCATCGTGTTGTCTGCGGCCCTTTTCAGACTGGGAACTCATTACGTTCATGGGAAGTGACAGCTTTTTGTCATTCAGGCGTAGGTGTCTGGTATGTTAGCGTGTGTTATGGAGATGTGTCTGAGGTGTTGGAGCAATATTTTTTAACATGATTCAGGTGATTATCCACACATCAGACTGAAAAAAACATACATCACAGAACGATGGGTTTGTGGCTGTTATTAATAGTAGAAAACGAAAAAGAGCTCAGCTCACTGAAAACACAACGCGAGCAGCTTTGGGATCGACGTTTTCTATAGGAGGATCAAAACTGGACAATCTTTGGTCTGTTCTGCTGTAGGAAAACTGAACATGTGATGCTTCTGTTAGAACAGGCCATAATGAAACTTTAATACAGGGGTCCCCAATCCCAGTCCACGAGGGCCAGTGTCCCTGCAGGTTTTAGCTCTCACCCTGGGTCAACACACCTGAATCACATGATTAGTTCATTACCAGGCCTCTGGAGAACCTCAAGACATGCTGAGAAGGTAATTTATCCATTTAAATCAGCTGTGGTGGATCAAAGACACACCTAAAACCTACAGGGACACCGGCCCTCGTGGACTGGGATTGGGTCCACGCTTTAATAGCTGTCATAGACAGCGCCTCATTAAGATAACACAACCAAACTTTATTTTGAAACACTCGAAACTGCTGGAGTTTTAATACAGGCAGGAACTTTTATTTAGATAAACAGCACTAAAACACTCGAGAGGCCAGTTCAACAAAGTGGGAAACATTTACTAAAATAAAAAGGGGGAAAGTACATGACTCACTTCCCACCCAAATTCAAAAATGCTCCTGCTAGTCTACATAAGAGTCCCGTCAACTAGGGCTGGGTTTAAAAATTGATTTTCCAGATTCAAATCGACTTTAGCTTCAATAAAATAAAGTAAATCCTGAAATATTTTTAAATAAAAATGCATTTTGCCAGAAATGCCAGAATCTCAGGTTGAAGCTCACAAAACTACTTCAACAACCGCTAAACAGCTACAACAACAAATGAGAGCAGGTACACGGATTCCACACAAAGATGTAAATACAAAGCGCGGATCGTTCACCCGACGGCACGTACACGGACACGCCGCCGGGCCTGAGAGCCGACAGCTCACAGATTCTGATGCTGCAGGTTTTGTCGCTCTCGCTGAACCAGCAGCAAAAGATCCAAATTTTGCTTCACGTTTGATAAACATCGTCATGGATTCCCTCTTACTTTTGCTCTTTTGCTTCCACCACGATAAAATCATACTTCCTCTCTCTCTCAGTGTACTTCAAGAACGGTTTCCCATCTCAAATCTCTGTTTTCTGCATTATTAGCTTGCTTATTACCGTTTTGTACAGCGCTGTACACAAATGACCTCCGATAAGAAAGCCTGATTTCTGCTGTTCAACACCGAAGAAATGTCAATGTTTTAAAATGATGCCAAATTCCAAATTGCTTTGCTGTGTCTCTAATGAAACCTCTAACTTTGCTCTGCTTCACGTCAGCAGCATCAGATAATGCTCATATGTCGATTTATGGTTTTCTTCAGTTTTCGATCTAATGCAGAATATTTTTTAGGTCATCTGCTATAAAAAGCCAGGCCAGGAAAATCTGCTTCATGTTTTTTCTGTTTTATCCTCAGTTACTTTGACACAAAGGCATCTGCTGTGATGTTTACACCTCTGATGAAATCTCACAAGTGTCAATACTGATAAATAATCAGAAATATAATACAGTGGAACCCCGACTTACGAATACCCCCTTTAACAAAAAATTCAAGTTACGGAGGGACTTAACGGCAATATTTCTGCCCGTGTTACGGCAAAATGCCCACGTAACGAAATCCGCTGGCTCTGATTGGCTGAGCCCAGAATGCCTTCTGAATCATGTGACAACCCCCTTGGCTTTGGTACTTGCACTTCGCTGTTCCACTTAAACGACGTATTGTTGTTGCAGTTAGCAATTAGCCTGTAGCCTATCGTTCACTGAAAAGGCGCGATGGGTGCTTCGACTTACGAAGACCCTCGGGAACGAATTAGTTTCGTCAGTCGGGGTTCCACTGTATTTCTGACTGTCAGTCAAAATTGATTCAAATCAAATCGATTAGAAATGGAAATCGATGCCCAGCATGACCCTCAACGTCTCTCTGTTGCATTCAGGATCCAGTCTGAATGTTTCCTCCTCCAGAGCATCACACGCTCCCTTGCATGGTGTCCTAAATGCGTCATCTTCACCCTTGAGCTTGCTCACTCAGCTCTAACAGTGTTACATTATTGTTGGAACCATGAGTCCGGCCTGTGGACGGCTGCACCTGCACCGGTGAGCTCTGCTGTTAAAGTCAGCTGAAGACAGAGCAGTGTCCTCGGATGTTCGAGTAACGTGTTTCTTCTTTGCTGTGTACGTTGCTGTCTTTGTAACTTCTCTTTAACTAATGTCCGCGTTCTTTAATTATCCGAGCAGTATTTTTGCATTCTCAAGTTTTTCCTCAGGTTTCTTTCTCACTGTTTGCATTATTCACAGCGTTTTCCATAAAACACTTGGTGACTCGTGTCTGGAAACGTGCCACATAGATAAACATTGCTTACTATTGCTATTGCTGAGCCATAGCACAGAGGATTTGCATGTGCATCACTGCACCATGCACATGCCGCGGTGTCACAGTGATTATGTTACTATCCAGTGACCTAAGACATGACTCTAGTACATTAACTGCATACTGTCAATTTAATGAGATAGAGCTGCTCACCAAATTGCATCATTTTCCCTCAAATACTACATATAACCATGGTAACGAGGTATAACTGTGTAAAACCAAAGCCATGTGTGTTTTAATGCTTATTTCTCTACATAAAGACAAACTAAACACAACTTCATGATATCGCGGGTAAAACAGCACCCTCACACTCTCCTCAGCTTGGAAAGTGAAGAGTGCTTCCTCGATATCTCTCAGGTCCAGCTTTGTTTTATTTCTGTTTTGTTTTCATAGCGAAGTGTGTTAAGTGCATGTTATATTAGTTCTGGTGCAGAAGATCAAACCATCAGTGGGAAACACTTTCCCATTTCTACACACACACACTCTGAAACAGTTTTGGTCCTCACCAGCACTTTGGGGAGAAGGAATGGTTTAGTCCGCCAGAACCAGGCTCCTTCTTACTGAGAAGGAACTCCTGCAGCTTCAGCTTCACCTCTGTGCTGGCAATGGCACCTTCCAAAACACACACACACAAACACACAAAGCAATCAGGCCACTTCCCTGTCTGTATGCAAACAGCCTGTGGTCTGCGAGTAGCATCAGGATGACCTACTCTCTTTGCCTTTCTCCTTGTTCCTCAGCAGCAGCAGTTGCTGCTCCAGCCGTTGTTTCTCCTGCTCTTCGTGTCTTTGCTGCTCCAGCTTCCTCTTCTGCTCCAGCTCCTGCTGTCGTTTGGCTGCCAGCAGCTCCTGTTGTTGCTACACACAAATACACACACAGGTTATTGAATGGTTCCTGGAATAAGGCAGCGGGAAAGAGAGCTGGTGCTTCAGCTCACCTTTAAGTGTTCCTGCAGCTGGACTTCGTGTTGTCTTGTTAGCACTTCGTGTTTTTTCTGAAATTCTGCAAACAGCAGCTGTTTCTGCAGCTCCTGCTGCTGCTTGAGGAGAATGAGTTCCTGCTGGAGCTGCTGCTCTCTCATGGCTGTGTCCACCACTGCCCCCCCGGACACAGACCCTACCCTGGGCTCAGTTCGCAGGTCCACCGGGCCTCCTCCTCCTCCCGGGCTTTCTCCAGGACTCCCACCTGGAAATGTCAAAAACAACATGGCATCAACTTTAGCCAAGTGCACAGCTGAGCTTCTGATTCTGTATATCTGCAGTCTGATTTGAATTACTGCATTTTTTCCATTTCCTAATTATTAATTTTTTTATTTCCTTCGAGCAAAACTGTGTGAAGAACAGTACAGCAGCCATCACACTGGACACTATTTAAAAGCTAAAATCTGAGACCTTTTATTTATTTTATGAAAAATATTATATTCTGGCAGCAGCAACAAAAAAGAGAAACTAAAGGCTGCAAAGGTAAGTGTTAATAAAATGAGCTGGAACAACATTTTGCATCTAATATTGGTTTATTGGCAACACGTCAGTAACAGGATTGGGTCTTTGGAAAAATTCCTCAATGTATAATTGTGATGACTTTGAATATCTTATCATCTAAAGCAGTAGTATCAAAAGATTATGAAAATCTGAGAAATCTCTGTGCAAAGAGGATAAGGCCAAAAACCAGTCTTGGACGACCCTGATCTTCAGGTTCTCAGCACACAGTGCACCGTCCCATCCACAAACTTAGGTTAAAGCTCTTATGTGCAAAGAAGAAGAAGAAGCACTATGTGAACATGATCGCTAAACACCACCGTCTTCTCATTTAAAATGGACTGAGGCAAACCTTTCTGTCTTCAGATGATTAGAAATTTGAAATTCTTTTTGGCAAAAACAGAAGCTCAGTCCTCCAAACTAAAGATCATCAGTATCAGTGCTCACTTGGTATGAAGGTATGAAGCTTGCACATCTGTAAATCATCAGTGCTGAAAACTATACACAGGTTCAAGAGAAATGTGTGCTTCCATCCAGTTGATGTTATTTTAGGAAAAGCCTTACATATTTCAGCAAGGCAATGCTAAACTGTACCCTGCATCTATTACAGCAGCATGGGCGCATCGTGGAACAGTTGCTTCATTAAACTGAAAACTATAAGAAAGTAGAACCAGGACTCATGAGCTGCTCAAATCTATCAGGCAGGAATGGCACAACATTTCTCCCTCTGAAGTCCAGCAACTGGTCTCACAGATGCTTACAACCTGCTAAAATAAGAAGGGATGCTTTGGAGAAGGTTTTATCCAATCAGGCCTGTGCTTGAAATGTAAAGGCTAAGCACAGTCCTGATTGGCTGCCTCATTCCTGCACACTTTTTGTGGTCCGTGTGAAAATGACCTCTGTAAAAACTTTGAATATGAGTCTAGGTTAAGCCCAGTTTTGGTTATTCTGATATTACTAAAGAAGGGTTTTACACTTTACACTGGCTCATGAATGGCACGCTGTAGTCAGACCCCTCGCTCATCACAAACACCAGCTCTGATTTGAAAGTTTCGTACCAGGAAACAAACCGGTGGGTGACATCACGATAACTACATCATTCTTGCACACTGTCCATGATACATATGACATACATAACCATAGGTATGTATATCATTCGCTGGGGTGAGGAACGTTAGGCACGCTGTGAGCGTCAAATTTGAAGCATCAGACACTTCACTTCCCACATTCTGGTTATTTTTTAAAATTTGTACCACCACACACACACAGACACACACCTCCCACTTCAAGGACTCTTAGAGGACTCCCTACTCACCACCTTCTCCACCACTTCCTCCTCCTCCTCTCTGCTCGCTTGCTGTTCCTACTGGGCTCTGCATGCCTGATGGGAGGCTGCTCTTCACCTCCACTACTGCAGGAAAGAGAGCGAGAATAGAGAAATGAGTGATTGATTAGTGTGGAAAATGTCAGGGACACAGCAGATTATTGCATCACTCATCGCATACACACCCACATAGAGACAGCTTCCATGTCATTCAGATGGGCTGTGATAGTGTTGTAAGAAAAGTGAGGGGGACAGTCCTGCTGCCTAAAAATATTCACAAGCAGCAGTGGGTAGCACTGAGCTCCAGCGCTGAAGTCAGCCTTTATTCAGCATGGCTACACTAAAGGACACTGCAGCAACATGCTAACATGTGCTTTACATACTAATAGTGACAGATTATTACAGTAGTACGAGTAGCAAGCAAAGAAAAAGGAACAAAGAAAAAGTGTCTTGTAACACTCGTTTCTGTAACACTTGTTCTTAATTGAAATGCCAGATTCATATTGATTTCCTGCTTCAGACAAAGCCTAGCTAAGCCCAGCAGCTGACTTTTTTTAAGTGTGTCAACAGGCTATGACCTCTGATTAATAATTACGAGCTGTGATACTGATTAATTGGTGAGCTTCCTTAATATAACCTACAAACAAAACCTGCTTTTGGACACTGGCTACTCTCTTAAAGACTTTTTCACAATAACTTATAAGATCGGCTTCATTTTAACAGAAATGAAGCATCATTTGTGTACGTACAGAAATGCACTCAGTTTAAGCTGACTGTCGTCACTCGCTCGCTGCATTTGTTGCAATGTACTCTTCTTCTTTTTTTTCACAAGTACATTTAAGCTACAAGCCTCAGCAGCGCTTAGATCGGAAGGTTCCAATCAGCTTAGCAGCTCCAATCAGCTTATACTGATCACTTGTGTGTATAAGTGAATGTTAGTGAGAGAGAAAGAGGAAGAGGGGGGGAGAGTTTGTATGATCTCATTTGGACTGATTCTTTAGTTTTGGCCCTTGGAAGCGCAAAGAAGCAACAGGTTAACACTAGGGATGAGTATCGCAAAGGTCCTGCGTAGCTGTCTGGGACTTTGGGAGATCAGATGACGTTTTAACCATGTTGGACTCGATGCACGCACCCACAACAGTCTGTCTGCTAATATTTACTTAGATCATTAGCCCATGTTTATATTTTAGATAAGATAACCTGTAATTTAGATAATGATGTGCTCTCCAGGCTGCTGCTATAAGATACCTGGAGCAATGCTAGATGAACTATGAGCCAGGCAGTGGAAAACTCTCCTTTTCTCACTTTGAATGTTTAAACGTTCCCTAAATGTTTTCATAGACTATTTGTGTTTTTCCCTTACAAGACAAAGAAGTGTTACATTTGCACCAACAAGCACCGTCAGCATCAACACACAGTCTGTACGCTGGGACGGAGAAGCTGCAGATCCCGCACCTCAGAGGGTCTGAGCAAGACACAGAAAACCTTCTTCTTCTGTCTACGTTCTGTCTACATCAGTGAAGGGGGTGTCAGATAAAATGTGAAAGGTAACTTTAATAAACCAATAAAAATCTGTTTTCTTACTTTCTTCACTCCCAAAGGCTGCCATATAACGGAGACTCTGGTCATTTGTAATTTAGGGCTGGGAGTAAAAGATGAGAGCAATGAGAGAGAGGGGCAGAGAGGTCCTCGTATTCCTGCTCCATCAGCAGCCATCACTGTGTCCGGGAGAAGGGCTGTAACCGTGACCTGCCTTTGCTCTCCTGGTGACCCCTATGAGAGGATCAGGCTATTTCTTTGGAAACGCCACACACGGCAGCACGCTGTGACGTCAGGACATTTCCTGTCTGCAGACCAGGGAGGAAATTTAATTAGGTTTTACCTACTGTGAAGTCTGACCTTTGACCTTTCTGAGTTGGACCGATTGGTCTCTGATGTCTGACGCTTCCCATGTGGCTTCTAAGCTAATCAAACAGGAACATCGACAGTAGGGCCAAGCCTGTTAGATTGTGACGACTTTGGCTTCAGATCATAGCAGAGCTGAAGAGAAACATGAAGTGGATCTACAACGAGTGAACAAGTGCTTCATGACACAGGTATATGAAATCAGCAGAAGCTTTTCAGGCTGCTGGTTTGTGACCAAAAATGCCCAAAAAGTGGGAGCTCTGGATAAACAAGTGTGCCTGTGCATATGTGTGCAGCCGTTCACAAATTACCTAAACAAATATTCTGGAGTTTCACTGTGACGCACGTGTCTCCCCTTCCACTACAACACACACTCTGTCTGTATATGTGTGTGTACGTGAGAGACCGGTCTGTGAGTGTGGGTACAACAGTCCGTTTGGCAACAGAGCAGCATTCCACAGCAGCCAGCGTCTGACGTCAAACTGAAGACATTTATAGTCTGGTAAACACACACACTAACGTACAGTCTGACACAGAGGCAGGGCTCAGGCAACATTTTAGTCAATCATCCAGTATCGGCTTCTAACTGACTACTGCTCACTGCAGCACCACGCAGTCATTCATGCACCACGGCAGATGCAGTAAAAAAAGAATGAAAGACAGACTGTGGGTCCACTTCGTCCAGTCAATGAATCTGGATGGAAACAAGACGGACTGGTCATTATACCCTGGCCCTAATAAGATACACAGGCACACTTCTTCAAGAAAATGAATGAACCTCGTAAAACCAGAGAGTTTATTATAAAGCAAGCTAAAAATGAAGGCGTGAAGAACTCCAATTAAATAAATGTGTATCAGTGGCATTCAATCAGGGCAAGCAAAGCCACCACTGCATGTTACTGGACAAACATGTTACTGCTTTTCCAGTAACATGTAAAAAATCAACATCAATATTTCTCCTTGCATCTCAAAGAGTGTTCTGTCCCATGAGCTTCTCTCATTGCATGTGTGCACCATCCTTTAAATTACTGTCATCATGCAGCCACAGTTAGCTGTTAACTCTGTAAGCAGGCTTAAGTATGCTTGCCTCCCTAGAATACATAGCACCGGTCGATTTGATGAGCATGTGCATGTGCCATTAACACTGGCTTGAGCTGGGCAAGCTAGGAGGACTGTTAATTTGTGCATGCACATTGTGAACAAACTTCTGGTCTTTGAGGGTAGATTAATAGTGGATAGACAAACTAGATAACCCGCTGCTGACTCTGATTTACCTCATCCGAGATCAGGTACTATCTGTGGGTTGATGGAAACAGCTAGCATTAGTAATTTAGCAAGCATTTTGTGATTTTCTATTACTAGCCATGTCCTCTTTATTCAAACAGCAAGTTGAAGTGGCTAATCAATGGACCACAAATTGCAGTTTAATTAATGGATAAGGACCAAGCAAACAAATGCAATGACTGTTAGCTTCCATCGCCCAACGCTACGTC
Organism: Astatotilapia calliptera; assembly: GCF_964374335.1. NCBI lineage: Eukaryota > Metazoa > Chordata > Actinopteri > Cichliformes > Cichlidae > Astatotilapia > Astatotilapia calliptera. The sequence goes on along the minus strand of NC_137425.1, from coordinate 31,925,601 downwards.
CATAAAAGCAAGTCTGTACACTCTGTGCATCCATCCATCACACAAGGAAGCACTGAAATCACCAGCACAAGGAGATTCCATTTGGCCAAAGGTACTTCAGGAAAATTGTCAAACTACTGGATAAAAAGATTAATTAACAGAAAAGTAGAACAGTGTAAATGTGAGAGCAGTAACTATTGACTTCATTTTGTATTAAATATTGTTACTTTTTTAAAAAAATGAATTTTACATTTTTCCATTTTCTTCTAAGAATTGGCATAATGAAACTAAGATTCTTCAGTATTTACTATTGTTTGTCAAATGGCTCATTTTAGATGTTGCAAAACCATATAAACATTCTCCATAATAATGAGCATGAAGGAAATAAAAATGATCTACAGCCGCTCAACTATAAATTCAGGATAAAAATCCCCAAGTACTTTATTTTGTTGTTGTTTCTTGGACCGGTGAAATGAACCATTTGTGTCTTATTCAATTCAATTTTATTAATAAGGCGCCAAATCACAAAAACAGCTGCTTTATAATAGAACCTACAATAATACAGAGAAAAGTCAACAATCATATGACCCCCTATTTGCAAGCACCTGGCAACAGTGGGAAGGAAAAACTCTCTTTTAACAGAAAGAAACCTCCAGTAGAATGAGGCTCAGGGAGGGGCGGGGCCATCTGCAGTGACGGGTTAGGGGTGAGCGGAGGAAACGGGATAAAAGACACACTGTGGAAGAGAGCCAGAGATTAATAATAACTAGTTATTAAATGTAGAGGTGTAAAAAAACATGATGAGTGAAAAGAGGTGGCAAACGCTCAGTGCATTGGTGAAGCCAACTGCACCATAACTAAGGAAAGATTCAGGGGTCACTTGATCTACCCCTAACTATAAGTTTTATGAAAAAGGATATTATTCTTAGAAGTAGCAATCAAATCTGGGATCTGGAAGCTGAAGGCTCTGTCTCCCATTCTACTTTTGAATATTGTAGGAAACACATATTACCAAATCGCCCTAATATGAGGTCTTTAAGATAAGGTGGGGCCTGATTATTCAAGACCTTGTTCATCAGGAGAAAAAACGTAAATGTGATTCTGGATTTAACAGAGCCAATAAAGAGAGGCCAGTATTCGATAAATCTGCTCTCTCTTTCTAGTCCCTATCAGTACTCTCACTTCAGCATTTTGGACCAACTGAAGGCATTTCACAGAGTTTTTAAGACATTCTAATAATAATGAGTTAAACTCGTCCAGCCTAGAAGTAATAAATGCATGAACTAATTTTCCAGCGTCACTCTGAGACAGCATGGTTCTAATTTTAGAGATATTGTGCAAATGGAAGAAAGTGGTCCTACATATTTGTCTAATATGCACATGTGCTGGTCAACAATGACTCTGACTGTTATTGGAGGACAAGGTAGTGCAGTCCAGAGTATCTGGTTAAACACCATGTTTCTAAGGTTTTTAGAGCCAAGTACAATATCCTGAGTTTAGAAGAAGAAAATTAGAGGTCACTCAGGTTTTCATGTCTTTAAGGTATTCTTACAGTTTAACTAATTGGTGTGGTCATCTGGCTTAGTAGACAGATAAAGCTGGGTATCATCTATATAGCAATGAAAATGTATGTAAGAATGTATAATGTAAGCAGAGTCCTGCGGAACTAATTAACATTAGTGTGTTTATAAGACTTCCCCCATTTAAATGAGCAAACCAGAGTCTGTTAGATAGATATGATACAAACCACTGCAGCACAGTACCTGTAATACCTACAGCATGTTCTAATCGCTCTAATAGGATATTATGGTCGACAGTATCGAACGCTGCACTGAGGTCTAGCAGGACAAGCACAGAGATGAGTCCACTGTCAGAGGCCATAAGAAGATCATCTGTAACCTTCACTAAAGCTGTTTCTGTGCTGTGATGAGCTCTGAAACCTGACTGAAACTCTTCAAATAAACCTCTGCAGATGATCTGTTAGCTGTTTGACAACTACTCTTTCAAGGATTTTAGAGAGGAAAGGAAGGTTGGAGATTGGCCTATAATTTCTACGCAAGCTGGGTCAAGTGATGGCTTTTTAAGTAACAGTTTAATTACTGCCACCTTAAAGGTGTGTGGTACACAGGCCAGTAATAGAGATAGAGACTGATTATATTTAAAACTGAAGCATTAATTAATGGTAGGACTTCATTAAGCACTTTTGTAGGAATGGAATCTAACAGACACGTTGATGATTTGGAGGAAAACAATTACTGAAGTTAACTCAGAAAAATGAATCAGAGAGAAAGAGTCTAAATAAATATCCGTACTACTGAAAGTATCTGTAAATAATGATATGTCTGTGAGGTGGTTTTGAATATTTTTTGAATATTTAATATTTTATTTGTGAGGAAATTAATGAAGTCTACTAGTTCAGTTTAAAGGAATGCTTGGCTCAGCGGACCTCTGACTCTTTGTCAGCCTGGCTGCAGCGTTACAGTCCTACAATCTACTAACTGGGAATTTCCCACTAATGCCTCTGACAGGAATACCTCATGTGGCTGCTTTAAAGCAACTGTGATCCGGTCAGTATCCAGACAGAGTCAAAGATGCTTTACTAAGTGTTGGCCAAGATTTGTCACTGCAAATATTTTGAAAATCGCATGATGTATCCCATCAGGGATGTGGAGTTTGAAGTCCAATTTGGATTACTTTACACTCTTTCTCTGGTTCTATCACTCCTATTTCACACTGGTGCTGCTTCTGCTGGGAGGTATTTCTGCAAACCAATATTTTTCTCCTGCTTTCTTTCTCCCCGTCTTGTTCACTCTGCATTGCTAAAAGAAAATAGGCACTATGACGTCAGCCCTGCAAAACACTCTAAAAAAAGCCATGAGACAGAGAGACAGAGCAAGAGAAAGAAAAGGCAGAGGAAGAGGGAGAGTGAGGTAAAAATAGTATAATGGCTGTGTGTACTTTAGACAAATTAGAAGCTTAGAGAGAGGGAGAGGAGTCACATGTGTGGTGTTGCTATAGAGACTGATGGGTGGGTTAAGCATTATGGGATGGCAGACTGTAGGTCATCCACAGTGGATCTTGTCTGTTGTGTTACACTGGGCTGAAAGTACCTGAGAACATCTGGTACAATTAATTGTGCCACAGAATATACGTAGCTTTAAAGATGCACCAAGTTATGTTTTTATATTTCAACTTCAGTGGTCACGTACAATGTAAAGTGAACCAGTAACAGTAACGAAACCTCAAAGAATTATCACCCCATGAAGCAGGCCTCCTCAGCGTTTAACACTGTACATTTCGTCATTGTGTTTTTACACTCTATAGCTTCTGGTTGAGTCTCACGGTTGTGATCTTGCTTGGTCATTTCAGCATCCGACATCAGTTTAGAGTACAAAAAGCTCTCATTGAATGCTTACAGTTAAGCAGATGGAAAAGTTCAGAAAGTATCGGATGAACAAAGCAGAGCACATTTCCTACAACAGGCGGTGGAGACCAAAACAGACAGTGGTGGATTTAAACATGACTGAACAGATGCGTCCACACAGACTAGCACTGATTATAGTTGTGAACGTCAATGAATTTAAGCTACTTACAAAGCCAAAATAACCTTTACTGACACATAGTGGGCAAGGACTAATTTAAACTTTCAACTTTGAGACAAGGGATTGGATCAACTACCAATAGGAGAAAAGGATACGGCTGATGGGTGGTAAATACATTAAAGGGTTATCTATACAACAGGAATAGCAATAGGTGACAGCTGCTGTTACTTACGGTAGAATATCATACAAAGTTCATTATTTTTCACAATCTCATTTATAAAGGTAAACCTTTACTTTGTGGTTACATAAAGTTCCAGCCTACTAGAGCAAGAGAACTGTCGTGCATCTCTTGCGCAAGTAGAATACAAATAACCACAATCAAGGGAAAACTACCGACTTGACAGTTGTTCAGATTACAGTCACTGACACCTGCAACAACGAGAGTAAGCCACATTAGGTCATTGCTGAAAAGGCTGGATACACAGGATTCACAGAGTGCCGTACCAAAGCATGGAAAGTTTAGTGGAAGGGAAAAGTGTGATAGGAAAAGATCCAAAAGGAGCCCGGGTGACTGACGTCTTGAGATGATGGTCAAGAAAAGTTGATTCTAAACTTAGGATGGACTGAGGCTGTTGCCAGTGCATCGAGAACCACCGTGCACAGACGTCTTCAGGAAAAGATGCTACATCTGTCACTTCCCTACGATTAACCCACTACTGAACCAAAGACTTGAGAAATGTCTTACCTGTTCATCAGTGGCCCAAAGTCTTTTCAGATGAAAGTAAATGTTGCATTGCATTTAGAAATCAAGGCTCAAGAACTTAAAGGAAGATATCCCAGTGTTTTAAGTGCAGTGTGAAGGATCCAGTCTCCTCGAGATGTTGATATCTTTATCTAGGTATTAGCACTTGCCCACAGTGCAAAATGAAACTGGCCAACGAACTCACCTGACCTGAACCTTACAGAGAATCTCTGGAGTACTGTCTAGATGAAAATGACAAACTCCCAAAATCCAGAAAAGCCAAAGGCCACTATCAAAGAAACCTCAATAACAGCCTTGCAATGCCACAACTACGATGCACTGACGCAGTAATCCACAGTAAAGGAGTAACGGAGTAGAGTCATGGGTGTACAGACAAACATTTCTTTGAACATTTTGGCCATTTGTGTGTTGTAATATATCTCTTCTAATAATAAGAGAGGCTGGCTTTGATTATAAGCTATAATCAAAATTCAAACAAAAGAAGACTCGATATATTTCAGGTACAAGTGAAAGTTCTTTTTTTAAGTTCTTTTTCGTGACATTCTCTTTTTTTGAGAAGCTTAAGATGTGCACATAGTTCACCAGTTATAATGATATAAACAAACAGGCGGTTATCAGGTGTGTTGATCCAGGAGTTGTTTTCATTTTGCAATCTAAGAGGAAATTCATTACTTCATTTAAAGGAATTTTGGGCCACTACACATGTAAATCTAACAAATCTTGAGCTACTTCATTAACAGCGTCTTCAATCTCTGCAAGTCTTTTATTCTGAACACACACACACACATGCACGGAGCCAACATTGTAACTGCAGCCAAAAGAAGATTAGAGTCAATATACATCCTCTTTGTTCCAGCCTGCTGTCATCAAGCTACATTTCAACATTGCTTTACCTCATTTTGGCACCATTGTTTGGCCAGTTCTACTCTACCTAAAGCTCAGAAAATCCATTTTATCACCCATGTTTCCTACTAGTGTACATTTGTGTTTGGCATTATAGGAGTAGCCAAAAATAAATAATTAAAACACTGTCAATTTCCTAAAGATGCCCAAAGGATTCCCAAAGCTAACTTAGTCTACAGAATGAGACGGAATGACAGAAAGTGTGTCCAGACAGAGAAAGCCAAAAAGAAACCATCTACATAAACTACAAAAATACTCAGACCTTTTACAAGAGATCAAGAGAGACTGGTCGGGGCTTTCTGCCCTTCTTCTCTAAGAAATGTGAAGAAGAGCGAGAACTGCTTTTTTGCTTTAAGAGTGAAATATTCTTCTTACAAAGAAGACTGAATCTCATCTCTCTTTGACCTTCTGTCAGGCTCGTCAACTTGCACTTTATTTCTAAAAATCTGATTCATTTTTCTTTTTGTTTTAACATAAAATGTGGAGCTTTCTCTTTCAATGTCAAACGAGAGACTTTTACACATATTTCGATTTTTTTTTAAAGAGTTAAAAGTTCCAATTGTGAGAAAATGTCTGTTTAACTGTACTGCAGGGATAAACTATGGAACCAGGATATTTTCTGAGGTTGGGTATCTTTTGCGTTGTAACACTGACGCCTAGCACTGGAAACCTGCACACAGTTATTCCACTTAAATCTATGATTTCTAAACACATCCATCAATATTTATCCTCAATGTGTTTGCTGGAGAAGACGATACAGACAAGATGTGGGAAGTCACGTTGAATCTAAAAATACGTGTATGAGGTATCTGTGGAGTGCACAGTTTGACGCAAACTGTGGACACCGAGCACTTAGTGTACTCAGGTACCACCGTCTCCTCAGCGAGCTGCGAGTGCTGCTGCTCCAGCTGACAAACTTCAACACAAATACCACACAGGCGTTACTTATGAGAGAAAACATCAAATTATTCATCAGTTTTAATCAAACTCCAGCACACCGCAGCACCCCCACTCCCTCCCTCCCACCTTCCCTCTCCCCCCACCCCTACTTTCCCATAGATGACTCACCAGCAGTGGGCATGGCAGCGCTGGAGCCCCTGTTGCCGCTCAGGAGCTCCAGAGGCTGATGGTGGCTGTCTGTGCTGCTGGAGGAAAAACAGGACTCAGTCTCATAGATGGTCTGCAACATGGCGCACAATCCTGACACGGTGGGATGCAACAGCATGCCAAGGCGAGAGCCGGCGCTTTATTTTATTAAACCAGTCACTTCTTCATCCGAGACGCAGGCATGCCGTAGACCCATACAGTTAAACTGAAAACTTCAAAACTAACTTCTGCAGGGAACGGCCGCAAATTACAAGAAAAGAAAATAATCGAACAGCTCTGTGCTTCTCTTGTGTAATCCAGTCTCCATCGGACTCCTGGAGCTTCTGCCGTCTCTGACTGCTCAGCTCGAGTTGTGATGACGAGCGGGCGACACTTTGAGCAAACTCCTCCTTTCTAATATCGTCGTCTCGGCTGCAGCCCACAGAAAGCCTCCCCTCCGCTGGGTTTCGCAGATCAATCAAAATGTCAACAGCCAAAGGAGACCACCTGAAAAGTGTCTGTGTGGTCTTTTGGTTTATTTCTCTGTACCTACATCACCTGGAGTCCTGATCCATGCAGAAACACAGTGCTGGCTCCAGTGCTGTTGGGGTGTGTTGCAGATGGAAGGAACAGAAAGTTTGTTTCTTCCATTCAGCTGCGAGGGAAAATCCAGTCACCCACAGGCTGTGAGAGCGAGGAGCGACGACGAGAGGAGCTGCTGCAGCCTCGTCAACACAATAAAAATACAGACAGAGGAGCAGCCCAATTCCCCAGCTCTGTGTGCATCAAAGAATCCTCACGCTGTTCTCCTCCTGGCTGACGAGAGGGAGGAGGAAGAGAAGGAAGAGGAGGAGAGCAAGGAGGAGGTGGAGGAGGAGGAGAGGCGAGGACGTAAATAGCTTTGGGAGAGCGCTCCCCGAGGTTCCATGTTTCCAAAATTAGAACGAAGCACTGAGAGAATGACAGACAGAGAAGGAAATGGAAGAACGCTGGGACGGCGAGTTTGGAGTCCTCACTGAGAAACTGAGCAGCAGGAGAGGAGATGGCACGCTGTCCTCTTATCATAAGACAGAGGATAGTGGAGCTCCACACAGCGACCACAAACAGCTGCTGGTCAGACGGCTAATATTCACTGACTGAGAGTCACTGATGAGTGTGTGTGTGTGTGAGAGAGACGCTCACTGAGCTACTGAATGAACGTCGACAGAGAGACAGGAGACGGAGGGAGGAGGGTGACCGAGAGAGAGAGAGGCTGAAAGTAGATCACTGGGTGGAAAGGAAGTTAGACGGATACAGAGAAAAGTCAACAACAGCTCATTTTACTTCATAGAAAGGAGAGGGAGCAAGGACACGAGAAGAAGAGAAGAGAAGAGAAGAGAAGAGAAGAGAAGAGAAGAGAAGAGAAGAGAAGAGAAGAGAAGAGAAGAGAAGAGAAGAGAAGCATTTACAAACACAGGCGATTGGGGTGGGGGAACAGTGCTGAAAATAGCCTGCTAGGGTAGAGGAGGAGCTAGAGATAAAAATAGACAGAGAGAGGGGAGAGAAGGAGAGAAGGAGAGAAGGAGGGAGCAGTAAGCCTGCAGCTCTGGGGTGGGGATGGGAGGGTGGCGCTGGGTGCTTTCATGTTTCTGTGCTGTGCTTGCCAAATACTGTATGTCAATCAAAGAGTGTGGGCGGGCACTGTGGACCTCTTCTTGCTCTGCTAGCTCCACGACCCCCCTTTTTTTGGGTGCACAAATTGTGGCCGTGCAGGTGTTTATGTTAGCTAGCAGCGGGCACTGGGGGATGGCACAGTCAGTGTAAGATCGCAGTGTGATATCAGCTCCAAGCATCCACAGTGCCAAGAGGATAAAGCCTGCTCATCTGCTGAATGGTCATTTAGTGCCACCGGCTGGCCGATATGTCCACCTGACCAATAAAATATGTCAACATTCAGCCAAAGGATTGGCCAACATTCATGGCTCCCAGAGGAGGAATCCTGACAACTGTTCCATTTAGTACCACCATCAGGTTGGTGCTGCGAATGGTTCTGCAGCTTTAAGCTGTACTTGCTGTTAAATTGCATTAACAATATTGTTAATCATTGTTTTTGTGAGGCTTCATTCACTTAACCCATAAACAGGTTTTTATTGAAAAGAAACGTTGAAGCCTTAAAGACACTTGTTTGAATTAGCTACAACTTCCACCATCAGGGGGCAGTGTTTTACTAGTTTAAGATGTTATTATTTGATGGCTGCTTAACTTTTTTTTATTCGCTACCACCATTTCTTTAAGAGCATCTGCCGCTTGCCAGGCTGCCAATACGTCTGTGGTCTTAAGGACTTGCTGGGTTAAACAAAGAGTACACCGCCTCACTTGCACCATCTTGTGGTTAAAAGCTGGTAGTTAAAGTACAGCCAGATCTAGTTAGGCTTTCGTTAAAATCTCTTAAACACAATACAAAGACGCTTTTGGACACAAACTCACAACAGTTTCTTCACATTTTGTTGAAAACTGTAATTTTCAAAAAGGAATTTAAATTAAGTATAACTACAAGACTGTGCATAAGTCTTAAGTCACCTCTGATTTCTTCCCATTTTGCTTCCAGTGAGCCAGACTTTTGTTTTCTTATATTCTGATCCTGAGCAGTCGTTCTCCGTGCTTCAAAAAAAATTTTCTATTCTTTCGGACATTTTTCAGTCACCTCACTTCCAATAGAAAACTGTCACAGAGAATCCTGCAAAGGCTTCTTTGTAACCAGAAGCTACACGCCTCACTTTGCTGTCAGCGTGGATATTATTCATTGAAACTGCTCTTTATAGAATTTGTTTGTTCCATTCAGTATTCAGTCATAACAGAAGCTAGAGATTAAGAATAGGTTTTGGTCCTCATAACGAAATATAATGGGATGTCTCAGCTGCTGGCAAATGCAGAGTGCAAGGATTAGAAAAAGCAAAAGAGGAGAACAAACTGAGCTCTGTGTAATCAGTGATTTTACATTTAACAGACAAACAAATCCAGCAGACCAGCTCAGGACTCGTCTAATTCATGTATTTGTCTGCTTTTCATCTCTGCGTTGACCACTGTCGCTGCTGTTTCCTTTCCAGAAATGTTTCTTTGAATCATTTTATCATCACTTCTATCCCACCTCCTCCTCATCACCTTCATCTCCCTCATCATCCTCACCTCCTGTGTAAACAGCTCCCTGTGTCCTCCAGCAGATCTAAGGCTGCCTCAGTATGACTCACAAGTAAAGACTATATACACAGCAAAGGGAGAAAATGTAAATACAGAAAGTTAACTTGAAGTGTCCTGTCTTGTTGAAACTGAATGGGCTGCTGTGTTGCTGCTCTGTTATCCAACACTATGATTATTTATTAAAGACATGCGCTGTTAGCTTAAAATCAGCCTTTCGTGTGTTTATAGTAGCAGATGAAACTGTCCAGGCAACATGTCTGACATCTCAGTGGTCTAACATACCAAACACATCTACTAAAGGTGAGTGTGTGTGTGTGTGTGTGTGTGTGTGTGTGTGTGTGTGTGTGTGTGTGTGTGTGTGTGTGTGTGTGTGTGTGTGTGTGTGTGTGTGTGTGTACTGCAGCAGCTTGGCGGATGACTCATCTCTGCGTTTCTATTTGAGGCGCATCAACCCCTGGAGTCACACTGCTGTCTGTGCGTGCTCGTGTGCGCGTGTATCTACTACATCTGTATCCATGACAACCAAATTACAGCCAGTCAGTCACCCCGTCACTCGTCCCAAGACAAAGCTGTCAAAAAAGCTGTGAGAAGGACGCACAGGTACCTACTACTCACACATATACAAACATGAACGGAGTTAACCAAAGCGATCCAGCACATGGAGCAAAGCAGGAGCTGCCGTTACATTCACCGTGAATGAAAAATGTCTCCCTCACCTGACTAACTCCATCAGTAGCAAATATCAAGCATTTTTTTTAAATCATGAGGACTGTCGACAACTCGATTTAAAGACTCCAACCTGGTCCACTCAGATTTCTGACATAAGCCATGTGTCCCAACATTTAGTGCCCTTAAACATACACCTACCAGTGATGATGTAAAACGAAGATGACTCACAAGTGTTCAAAAACGTATTGCTTTCGTTAAAGCACACGTCTGCAACGACACCCAGAGACTTGTAATATATTAATATATGCTTTTCTTTCCCAGCATGCTAGCAGCTTGACATAGGAATAGCAATGATGCTCAGTTCTCCACGTGTGCCTTTAGTCCAAACAATCATAGTCTATGGTGCAGAGGATGAATTCTATCACGTGTGCTGATCCCCTCACCTTTCCTCTCGCACCACCATGACACTGGCATTTTTGTTGCCATTCAAATGATATGCATTAATAAATCCTTCTGCATGCTCTGGTGTCATTGTCAAGGCCGAATTTTCATTTTTGTTTATAGTTGAGATGAGCAATGAATGAAAAATGACATAAGTGTGTGTGAATAAAATAATCAATCAATAACTGTAAACTGTTCAGTTAATCAAGGTTTTACACTGAAGTTACACTCCACTAGCTAAGCAAATTAAACAAGCACATTTCAAGAAAACTACTTTTCATCCTTTCAAAGACCCCAAACCACTCTCACACGATTGCACATGCTCAATTTAGCATGTTTTGCCCAATGTAATGATTTAAATGCTGTGGTCGCCTTTAGATTTGCAGGTTGCTCCGGTGACCGTACCATCAGATCCTCATTCAGTTTTGATTTCTTTCATTTTCATCTATAATGTCCAGAACTAAGATGTAAAGAAATAAATATCAGCTCTGAGTTAACAAATAGCATCGTTAGCACAAAGCTATTACAATACAACTTATAATCATCTGTCCACGGATTAGTCCCATACTTTGCCCAGTATAACAGCTGCATCATAACTCAAACATAACTGTTTATATTATGCTAACATAGCTGTGTCGCTAGCGGTCACGTAGCACATTATTATATACCAGCTAGCCAAACTTCAGTAACCCTACAAACGTCACTGCTATTTAGTTTTCTGTCTTCATTTATGTTGGAAGTGATAGCAGAGCTGTACGTTTGAATTTGTTTCCAAAACCCCGCAGTCAGGACATGCTATATTGTATTTAGATAGAAGCTAGCAAGCTAACTTCCTGCTAACTTCTAGCGGAGACGGCGAGCAGTAGTGTATTTTGTGAGAAGCTTGGATAAATAATCTGGGGCTTGGCCATTTAGTGCTCTGTACGTTAAAACAATAATTTTAAAACGAATTCTAAAATCTATTGGGAGCCAATGTAAAGAACATAAAATAGGAGTGATGTGAGCTCGCTTGCTAGAGCGAGTTAGTAGTCTGGCTGCTGCGTTTTGTATAGCTTGGAGGCGAGAACGAGATGATTTATCCAAGCTGGTAAACAGGGAATTACAATAATCTAAACGCGATGACACAAATGCATGGACAATTTTTTCCAGTTCAGCTAAGGAGACCATATGTCGCAATTTAGAAATATTCCTTAAATGAAAGAAACAGGAACGAGACAGAGATTTTACGTGTGAGTCAAGGCCCAAAGAAGAGTCAAATATTACTCCAAGATTTCGAATATTTGGCTTAGCAGAAGAACAGAAAGGGGCAAGAACCTGACTGATTTTAGAATATAGATCAGGAGGAGCTATGATCATGGTCTCTGTCTTGTTCATGTTTAAAACAAGGTAATTGTTAGAAAGCCAGTCAGAAACCTGAGTTAAGCACTGGACTAGGGTGGACAGCCTATCCAGCTGATGAGGCTTAAAGGACATATACAGCTGAATGTCATCTGCATAGAAATGATAAGACAGGTCACTAAAAGACTGAATAATGCCAGCTAAAGGAAGCATATAAAAAGAAAATAATAATGGACCCAAAACTGAACCCTGTGCAACCCCGCAAGTTAGGGCAGCAGTGTTAGAGGAGAACCTATCAGTCCTAACAGAAAAAGTTCTGTCTGATAAGTAGGAAGAAAACCAGTCTAAGGCAGTGCCAGATACACCAGCCAGAACCTTCAGCCTGTTGAGTAAGATTTTGTGGTCGATGGTGTCAAAGGCTGCACTAAGATCAAGAAAAATGATCACGGAACAATTTCCTGCGTCAGATGCCATTAGTAGATCATTATAGACCCTTAAGAGAACGGACTCCGTAGAGTTCTGCTTTTGAAAGCCAGACTGAAAAGGGTCAAAAATCTGCAATCGGCATAGTAAGGACCTGAACTGATTTTCTACAATCTTTTCTAGTAATTTACTTATAAATGGCAATCTTGAAATAGGACGATAACTACTAGGGGAGGTAGGATCTAGATTCTGTTTTTTTAACAGAGGGGTTACCTCAGCATGTTTAAAATAGGACGGAACACAGCCTTGCCTCAGTGAGTTGTTGATGATGGATAGTAATGTGGGACCAATGCTGGTGAGAGTCCCAGACAGGACAGAGGGAGGTAATATATTTAAGGAGCATGATGAGGATTTCATTTTACCTATTACTACAATTAAGTCATTGAGTGTGATTGGAGAAAAAGAAGTAAATGACCCTGGACACTGTTGTGTAGAACAATTCCTTGGGATCCTCACAGTTCAAAAGCTGTTTTTTACGAGTTATGGTCTTGGATTTAGATGCAGTTTTTCAACAGGTGCACCAAAGCAGATTTGACAGGGTTTTGCCACAGAATAAGATAAGATAAGATAAGATAAGATAAGATAAGATAAGATAAGATAAGATAAGATAAGATAGAACTTTATTAATCCCTCGGGTGGGTTCCTCTGGGAAATTCGATTTCCAAAAAAGCACAGCACTGACAGAAGTTACAGTTACAGAATATATATATATATATATATATATACACACATACACACACATATATAAATACAGAGACAAATATAAATAAAATATACAAAGGGGATAAATAGAATAAATAGGAATAAAAAATAAAAATACAAGTGAATTGCACATTTCAAGTATTGAGTCTATTGCACTGTTGACTATTTACAAAAAGTATTGCACAAGGTATTGTACAGTGAGGTGAAGAGGCACTACAGCTTAGTTGTTCCCCCCTCCTTTGTCCTCCTGTTTCCTGTTTCCCCTCCCTCTCCCCTCCAGAGAGGAGTTAAACAGTCTGATGGCGTGTGGGACAAAGGAGTTTTTAAGTCTGTTAGTTCTTGTCTTTGGGAGAAGCAACCTGTCACTGAACAGACTCTTCTGGTCGTTTATGGCCGTGTGCAGAGGATGCCCAGCATTGTTCATAATGTCCATCAGTTTCTTTAATGTCCTTTTCTCTGCCACTGTCACCAGAGTGTCCAGCTTCATGCCGACCACAGAGCTAGCCCTCCTGATCAGTTTCTCCAGCCTGCATGAGTCCTTCTTTGCTGTGCTCCCCCAGCACACCACAGCATAGAAAATTACTCCAGCAACCACCGACTGGTAAAACATCCTCAGGAGCTTCCTGCAGATGTTAAAAGACCTCAGCCTCCTGAGGAAGTACAGTCGGCTTTGGGCTTTTTTATACAGGTGCTCTGTGTTGCATGACCAGTCCAGTTTATTGTCCACCCACAGCCCGAGGTACTTGTACTTGTTGACCACCTCCACCTCCTCCCCCTCTATCTGAACCGGCAGTGGACCTTCTCTGGACCTCCCGAAGTCCACAACCAGTTCCTTAGTCTTTGAGGTGTTGAGTTGCAGGTGGTTTGTGTGACTCCATGCGACAAAGTTCCTCACCAGACTTCTGTACTCCTCTTCTTGATCATCCCAGATACACCCCATGATGGCTGTGTCGTCTGCAAACTTCTGAATATGGCATAATTCAGAGTTGTAGCAGAAGTCAGAGGTGTACAGGGTGAAGAGAAGAGGGGACAGCACAGTTCCCTGTGGTGCTCCTGTGCTGCTGACCACAGTGTCAGACGTGATGTCCTTCAGCCTGACGTACTGTGGTCTGTCGGTGAGGTAGTCGGAGATCCAAGCCACCAGGCAGGGGTCCACCTCCATCCTGTTCAGTTTTTCCTGAAGCAGACAGGGCCGGATGGTATTAAAGGCACTGGAAAAGTCAAGAAACAGGATCCTGACCGTGCCTTTTCCCCCATCCAGGTGTGAGTGGGCTCTGTGTAGGAGGTACAGGATGGCATCCGACACCCGTATGCAAACTGTAGTGGGTCCTGGGCATGTTGTACCTGTGGTCGGAGGAGGTTGAGGAAGAGCTGCTCTAGAGTCTTCATAAGATGTGACGTCAGTGCCACGGGTCGGAATAACAGTATGCCAGTAGTTATTGCAGGCCAGCTAAATACAGCATTCTGATTGGCCCATTAAATTCAAGCTTATTGTTCATTGGTGGTTCAGATCTCGGCAGTTGAAGTCAGATGATGACTTAGAATCATCTTTTCTGACTGAATCTTACAACATTTAGTTGTCTTTAGTGGATTTTCCCATATTTCAGTCATTCAGAGATTTAAATAATATAAGGTTTCATATTCATTCAGATGTTTTCTGACTCTAAATTTTCTTTTGTCTTTACTCAGGTTTTTCTAATTCACATTTTAAACATGTTCACCTACTTTTCAACTTCTGTGTGAACGTCAGCTTTCAACAGTTCTCAACTTTTGTTTTCAGGTGAAAATTTCTGTATTTTTAATCTCATTCAGCATTTTTTACTTAAATTCAGCATTTGCTTCATTTCAGCTCAAAACATTCAGCTATCAGCATTAGGGCTGCCACAAACGATTATTTTGATAGTCGACTAGTCACCGATTATTTTTGCGATTAGTCGACTAATCAGATCATCATCCACTGGACGTACAGCGTACAGCTTATTGCACCAGCAGCATCTGGTCTTATATAACTATCATTAGCTTACAGCTTGAAGTGTTTGTGCTAACTAAAAATAAAGACAAGATGGTAGTTTATTAATTTTTAATGAAATTTGCAGATTGTTTTGGTAAAGTTTAATAAACTCCTTGCTTTCTAAAATATAACAGGACACCGGAGTATATTCTCCAGCGTCTCACACTTCTGATAATCAGCTGTCTGCTTGACAGTTTTAGCTGTGCAAAAACTATAACTTTAATCTCAGCCAAACCGATTTACTCAGGAACAAATAAAATACTAAAGAAAGCCAAACAATAACATTTTTAAGTTATCTAAGTGACTTATATATATGTTTAACCTGAGTAGCGAAAGACAGCGGTGGGTTTGAAAACGATTTGCCAGGAGTCCGGTGTTCTCACGGCTCTAGTTAGCCTTGCCCCCGCCTAGCTAACGAGCTAGTGGGTAACAGACGTCTCCGAAAACGTCGGAGCGCTTTTGAAAATATGTGGTGTCCTGATAAACTGAGCAGATATTTGAAGTTTACACAGCTACATTCTCGCCTGAAAATATGTTAAACGTTTATTTTGTGACCCAGAAAGAATAATAAGAGTAAAGCTAAAACTAACTAGCTGCCGCCATTGTTGACAACTGCGCTGGGCTGCGCTATGAATTCTGGGACACAGCTTCTTCTTCTTCGGGGTTTAACGGCAGCTGGCATCCTTGTACATCTTCTGTTTCAGTCTGTTATTACATTCTTAAATCCTACTACTCATTCCTGCGTCCTTTGTGATCTTACAAAGCTTCAAACGATGCGTCGACTATTAAATTAGTCGTCGACGATTTTAATAGTCGACATAATCGTGACTAGTCGACTAATCGTGGCAGCCCTAATCAGCATTCACACTGCAGTTTCTTCAGAAAATGCATTTTCTAGTTATTTATTGATGTCTTACGTAGCAACACAACCACACGATGCATTTTCATACATGTAACACACGATCATGTAACATGGTCATGTCACATGTAACTCATGTAATCAAAGACTGATACCGATGCTAGCCACCAAATGCACAGACTGAGCTACAAGCTGTGTTTTAACACAGCTGTTAAGGTTCGCTAACACTTACGTATTCACTTTTATTAAATGACAACCAATTAAAATATTTGCATTCAATTTACTAAGAGGAGCATTTTCAGGGAACTTTATAGTAGCAACATTAGCATGTTAGCAAAAGTAGCTTTGAATGGAACTAATTTATATCTTAGGTGATCTCTACCATTGCTTAGTATTCATGCAATGAATGTGACTGATGATTATATGATTTACACTGACCGAGTAGGTTCTATAAGGGGCGAGGTGTCGATTGACTCAGGAGGGTTTGTGCAGCTCAGATAGAAAAAGGCCAACTGTGCAAAATCATTCTTTCTGAATAGTATTTTACGATTCCCTCTAGAAAACGATCAGGTTGACGTGTTTTGATCTGTGTAGATGATAATAATCATCACAATATCTGTGTAACAAAGGCAAAAACCAACATGATGTAACTAGAAAACCAAAATAATGTAATTATACACTGTACTGTGACATGTGCATATTATCACAGTTATACTAAACGAGGATGGGAGCACCCCTCCTAGGTCTGTTTTGCTGGTGTAAACACAGTATTGTTTTGTATGTTCAACACAGACAGTATATTGTTGTGCAGATGGATGAAACACAGTGTAACAGACTGTAACTGGATCTAGCTTGCTCCTTATGCTAATGCCACAGCCAGTATACAAATCAGTAAATATAACTGTTCAAGATGTACCTACAAACATGCTGCCCAGTATGGCACAAGCTCTCAAACCAACACAGCTCTATAAAATAAGCTCAAGTCTTGCAAGGCTGTCAGTTTTGACCTGGACAAATCTAAATTTTGACCTGGCTTGAGAAAACACTGTAGATAAAGCACAGAGCGGGCTTCAGAGACACTTTGTCTGCCACAGGAGGAAGTCACACACACTTAGCGCTGTCAGGCAGCTGGAGTAAAGCTACCTACAGTATGATGACATGACTGCTTTTGATACTGACAGCTTAGATGAGCCAAACATCTGCTAGAAAGTGCCACTGAAGCATCGAGCCTTTTAGTCGTACTCACAGTGTTTACACAGCACTCAGCACCTTATTGAGCCAGCGCTCAGTATAATTGACCTGAGCTCAAAGCGCAACAACAAAATCACACTGCACAGTAACCCAACCACAAGAACAAGGCCAAAGTTTGCATTGCTCATATGGATTTATCTGGGAGCTTAGAACTTCGACACATTAAACACAGACACTGCATGAAAAAATGAACATTCACCAGTCCAAACTGGGCAGTTTTACGCTTCCAGGATTCAGGACCACTGTTAACTAATTACATATCATGCTGTTTGAAGAAGACTTTACCTGAGGGGTGTGATGAATTCATGATGGCTGAACCTGGACTTCTTTCCCCTGCCCTTACACTGTGTGTGTGTACGTGTGTGTGTGGGTTAAAGCGGGTCCTCTGAGTCGGCCATGTGTAGAAGGACACACGGATGATTCAGACCTTCTTCTCGACGTCTTTCTGCAAAAGACAAAATTGCGTTTTTCAGCATTCACACTCAAAACAACCAACACCTCAACCAAACAGCTACAGCCCAGTCACAGCGTAGCAGACAAACTCGGACTGCAGGTTGATTTGATCCTGCTCGACAGTTAACTGCAAAGATTAGCATGCTTAATGTCTCTCTTGGCTTCTGTTCTTCTGTCTGCCAGAGGTCAAGTCAGAGCCACAGTATAGTTGGAGTTCTTTATTTCCCTACTTTTCACAGATGCATCCAAAAGCCTGAGAATGCCTGTGAATATGTTTTTATTGGCATGTGTCAATAAAATATTTCATTCAAAACAATGATGCCAGCTTAAACATTTTAGTGTTGAGTTAAATCTCTGAAATTTCCCTATTTGACAGCTTTTTATAGCACTTGCTCACGTCCAATAATCCAGGTTACTGCAGCTACTGGTGATGTCTGTAAAGCTTCAATAGGTCCCATTAATGTTCAGTAGGGTTTAGGCAGTGCTGGGCAGTCGTTCACAAAACGAATCAAAACTGACATTCAGAACATTTTATCCATGTTGGTTATTTGTTTTTTATTTTATTATTGCTTCCGTTATGTACTGTCCCCTTTAAAACACACTAGAGAAAAAGTATCATGAGGAAAACTCAAACACTGAGCCGACAGCACAACCCGAGCAGCTTGTGTGTGTGTGTCTTTGTGCAAAATAATAAGTATTTATTCAGTAAAATGATGGTAAAATGTTCAATTAATCGTGATTTTGATTTGAGCTTCAGAGTAAAGTCCATGACAGGCATAAGTCTGAGGTCTTTTCTGGTGTTCTTCAAAGCTTTGAGGTGTGTTTGGGCTCATTATCCTGCTGTGAATCCTTCTCCACAAAGATGAAGTATGAAATGCTACTTCTCCTTGATCAGGATGCACTGCAGGAATCCAAATCAAGAGACTTTAATATTTCCTCCATCATATTTCCTTACTGATTTAATCTGCCGTGTCATTTCTTTCATGTCTTTTTACCTATATTCTACTCTTGCTGCAACAAATTCTGTCAAACATCAGAAAACAGGATTCCATCATCTGCTGTAAAGTTCAGGTTTATCTTAGTCACTAAGATAACCTTAGTTACTGATCCAGTCCTGTCATGTTTTGATGGTGAGAAAGTCTGACCTCTCTTAGTACCGATACCTCGCATCCCCAAAATTGCCAAAGCCATATAATACAGCTGTGCCTGAAGTTTAATATGGCTACAGGTTGATGTACTTTATGTCCTAATCTGCCCTCATCTGAAAACAGCTTCAATGACAACGAGTAAAGGGAGGTAACACAGGTCTGAACTGCTAACCAACAAATACCTCCAGATCCTTGGGTGACTTGAAAGGCGCTCATAAATAAAATGTATTATTATTATTATTATTATTAGGTGTTTTTGATAGGGTTTCACATTCCAGGGCCCAACTGTACATGTTGTATTATCTGTGGATTAACTGAAATATTAAAATGAAATGTCAATCTTTACACCAATAAAAGCCATTCATCAATAGCACAAATGAATACAGAAGTAGTTCAAATAAAATCTTTATGCACACAAGCTGCTGGTACACTTTTCCACAAGCTTTCATTTTATGTTTTACTGAAAGCTGCCATTCCTTGTCCTCTCTGTCTCTTTCTAGCAGCAATGCCTTCAGGATGCAGCATTCACTTACTACTGTTTACAAGCTTTAGCTACTTATATAGACTATGTCTTATTCTTACAAACGCTAGCAATACATGTAGTAATAAAATCTTCTGTTTTTGTGACAGATGCTCCCGTCACCTCTATGCACTTTTGCCAAATATAAGGCCTGGGGGCCACAATTGGCCCGGCAAAGACTCCAATCTGGACCGCTGGAAGGCTTTGGACAATATGAACCAGTGCATAGCTGAACTGTCACAAGTTTTATAGGTTTTCCTGCTGATAAAGAGTCCACACATTCATACTACACCAAAGCCACAGAAAAATAATCAAATGACACAAGACTTTTTCCACTATCTACTACAGAAATTTCTGCTTTTATTATAGTGGGTCCACATTTTTTTTAAATGTAAAAAAAAAAAATCTGTGAATTAACAAAACTTTATACATTTTCTGTCTTTTCACACATTTATCATGTCAAGAAACTGAGACGTGCAGTTGAAATCACACTTTGTTTGTCTTATATTAAAACATTGCAGGGATTAAATGTTCAGTTACGTTTCTCTACACTGACAGAAAAGCTGTTTCATTATGATATACGACAATAACATCACAAAGAATCATGAAGTACAGTCTGATATGATGACATTCACACTGGCTATATGTCAGACTGTTCTGATCTAGAATAATGAGCACATTTGTTTTGTTTTATTATTTTAAACACAGAGAAAACCCGAGGCTCGCTGATGCTGCTTGATCCTCTGGCTCCACCTACTGGTTTTGTACTGAAAAAGGGTTTATGGAAAATATACTGACACCCTAAATAGTTCCCAATAAAGTGTGTAATAGGTGTGTGTGTGTCTAAGTGTTGCAGCTGAGTCCTTGGCTACTTAGCTGTAATGTGATTTAAAGTCCCCTCACCTCCTCCATTCTTTTTGTGTCACTCAAACCACACACACTCATTTGTTCTTGGACACATCACACACACACCGACATAGAGCAGCGTGGCGGCAGTTGTGTGAGGACTGCTGGCTCTCAGCCCAAACACTGATAGCAGTCGATTAATGCTTTTAACTGATGGAGGGGGACATCTCAGCGTGGGTGGATTCTTCATCGCTGTCATAATGTCACATACATCCAACATTTACTCGCCTGTAGATGCAGCTGAATCGGCTCAAAATAAACCTTTTTAACACATGTAGTCAACTAACCTGTATGTACAATATAATGGCTTTGACTGGTTGAAAGTACACTGGACTGCTTACAGACGCAGATAAAAACAAGCCTACAGGTGCGTGCCTACGTACTGTATGCCCACAAATTCAATTTAATTCATTTATATAGCACCAAGTCACAGCAACAGTCGCCTCAAGGCGCTTTATAGTGTAAAGACCCAACAACAAGCAAGAAGGAAAAACTCCCTTTTAACAAGAAGAAAACTCGAGCACAACCAGGCTGCATCTGAGCTCATGTGATGTCAGACGGGGTCAGGCCTGGTTAGTACTTGGAACTGGAGACTGGCTGGGAATACACATTAAACTGGAATAACTGGTGGCCCAGCAGAGCATTAGTTTTCAGTGTCAGCTCACAACAAGGTTTTTAAAAGCTCTTTTTATTTGGAGTCAGGAGACAGATACCTTCTCTACTTTTAAGATTAGACTTGAAACCACGCATTTAATCACTAGTTACTATTCATGTCTGCCTCGCTTCCACAGCATGTCTTCATCCTGTCTTCCTACCCTCACCCCCAACCTGTGGCAGCAGATGACCTCCGCTCCCTGAGCCTGGTTCTACTGGAGGATTCTTCCTGTTAAAAGGGAGTTTTTCTTCCCCACAGTCACCACAGTGTTTGATCACAGGGGGTCATTTGATTGTTGGGGTTTTCTCCGTTTTCTTGTATTATTGTTGTTGTGATTTGGCGCCATATAAATAAAACTGAATTAACTGAACTGGTAAATGGTAAATAGTAAATGGACTGGTTCTTATACAGCGCTTTGAGGCTGTTTGCCAGCACTTTTCACACTCTCCCTGTGTCTGCATGGGTTCTTTCCAGGTTCCTCCCACAGCCCAAAGACATGCCTGTTAGATTAAAAGCTGATGCTAAACTGGTCATAGTTTCTGCCTCTCTGTGTTAGTCCTGATAGGCTGATGAACTATCCAGGGTGTACCCCAGTTCTCAGACTGCGGTAGCTCGCGCAGTCTCCGCCCTCTCTTTACCACACAGCAATCCATACTTTAGTCGTGTAATCCATTAGAAATACATTAAAATCCTCAAACAGCACACCCAAAGTAAAGAGGTCCAGATTAATAACAAAGAAAGGAGAGGCCAAGCAGACACCACCTACTGCTGCCTGCGTTGCACACCTGTCAGTCAAAGCAGCCACACCACTAACTACTGCTGACTTCTAAAAATATACCAGATTTGTGTGAAAAGGGAAATTAAGCACAGAAGCCAAAACCACTCTAAAAATATGTTTTTAATGCTGTAAAGTTGGCTACTTTATGATGGAAGTCTACGGGGACTGACTCGCTTTTGGAGCCAGCCTCAAGTGGCCATTAAAGGAGCAGCTCTGGAAGCTGAAAAATGAAAAACCACTGAAGAAAACAGCAGAGCTGAGCACAAAACTGAGACATAAATCATGAGGAAATAAATCATTCAGCTGTCATTTTCCTCTACCACCTTAACAATCCCACCGACTGAATAGCTTCAGCACATTTAAGAAATACGACCTGTATGTTTGTGATTTTTAGTTCAGACTTTTTAAGCAGTTATTAAGTGTTAAAAAGGAACTGAACATATTGACCTAGCACTACAACACAGTGGAGATCAGCTAGAGGAACAAATGTTTCCCAGAGAAGCTGCTGAAGAACAACCATATGAGCTCCAAATAAAGTCACTGTTGCTCTTACTGACAACAATACGACACAAATGTAACCGACATTACTGATAGCAAACACTAGTTTGTCGCATTCACTGATTTTGAAACAAAATGAGTGCATTTACGATAATGCAGCTGTGGCCGGATCATTTCCCGGCAGATATGTAAACATGTTAAAAGAGGAAAAACAGAGGAGTAATTAACAGCATTAATGAGCCAGGTCCTGGGTTTGCTGGTGCACATGGGACCTCGCTGAGGCAGAAATGAACAGAGCTATTGTTGAAATTAGCAGCAGCAGCTGCGCTTTTCCAGCTCTGAAACACGTTGTCCTGTTGGACACGTTAAAAACACTCACAGCTCACAACAACCGCTACGCAACACCAAACTACTGCTGTGCTGCAACACAGGTGCACTTCTTTAATCACAACTGAAAGCACAACAATGCAAATGATAATAATGAGCTGCCTATTTACACAGAGGTAGGCTGGTGTTACTTACTAATAACGACCGTGCACACTGCAAAAAAAAAGTGTCAGGCAGTGGAGAGAAAACAGGCCAGGAATGAAAAAAGAAAAGCGACGGCTCGCACTCTGCGGGGCCCCGGTTCTCACCTATTATGTTAACTTTGTTCTGTGTCGTTTTTTGTTTTCCTTTTAGATTGCTTTCAGAAAACTGTAACTCTGTATAATTAGCTCTCGCATTAAGTCCAAACAATTAGTGAAAATAATTAGTCAGAGGGTCAAAATGATTTAATACGATTAGTCACAGCCTGGAACAACAGTGGATTTATTCAACTTAAACTGGTGGGGAATGAACGTGGACTTTTATGGAGGAACGGGATGTCCTGACATGCAAAACAAGAATTATTGCAAAGCTTGTGTAACACACAACAGTTCAATAATATCAGAAATCAAACACAACAAGTGAAACATTTCAGCCTATAATTAGCTTGGGACTGACTGTGTTACTGGCTGCTGTCCGACTGGAGGAAAGCTGCCTTTGCAGCTCTCCTCCAACTTCGCTAATTCCTGAAAGAAGTCACAGGATGTCAGTGTCAGGGCCTATATAATGGGATGAAACGCTGTGGGTGTCAGCATGTCTGCGTGCCTCAGTGAGTGTGTATGTGTGTGTGTCTGCACTCAGGCTAAAGAGCTAACTAGCCATGACAGACTAACCTGCTGGCCAACTACTCCATTAGCCTAATAACATGCACACACACACACACACACACACACACACACACACACACACACACACGCATGGGGAGGTCGGGAGAAAGAAAGAGGAAATACGTGAAAACAGAAGAGCAGAAGCTGCTGCTTCAGTGTCCAAATGTTGCCAGAAAACCAAGAAACATAAATTACTCTGTTTCTCACTCTGCCACCTCCTCCTCCTCTTCACACTATCATTTCCTAAAATACCTGGCCCCTCCCAACCTGGAAAGGAGCAGGAAGTGCTGCCTGGCAACCACGGAGCTGGGTGCCGTGGTAACGGTTCACCTGAACGCCTCTTCCCTAAACAAACAGCAAGCCTGAGCAAGGGAGACAGGGGGAGCAGGATGTGGAGCTAATGTCAGAGGCGATCTCCTGCAGGATTTCTTTGGAGTCCCTTTGTCCTGCTTGCTCTCACCTGTTCTCTGTCACACACAGCAAGCTGCTGGACCATGACAGCATTTAACACCGGCCCCACTGCCCGCCCCCCCGCCTTGAGTCCAGCACATTCAAGGAGAAAGGAGACAGCAACTCCAACGCGCCAACACACACATGGTGTAGCTGTCTTTACCAAAGTGACCTTACTGTATCAGCACATATTTAAAATAACTGTTAAAGCTTCAGCGACTAGCTTTTAATCCTCAGGGAGTTAATAATGCGCAAACATCCTGACTGTTACAAAACTGATGCTTTACAGCTTTTCTATCTCTTAACATAATAACTAGTCCTAACCTGAACACGACAGGGACAAACACCATAATCACACATTTATACAACCATTAGTCATTCCTCCTTCGAGTGTTATCAAGATAATTCTCTATATTCCTCTGCTTCACTCAGTGTTACACTGTCCAGCAGAACAAAAACAACAAACCCTGAGGGCTATTTTGTGACCTATTTGAATGATATTGAATCATACTTGTTATTAATCTCTGGCTCTCTTCCACAGCATGTCTTCTATCCTGTCTTCCTTCTCTCTCCCCAACCAGTTGCGGCAGATGGCCCCGCCCCTCCCTGAGCCTGGTTCTGCCGGGCCTTTTTAAAAGGGAGTTTTTCTTTCCCACTGTCACCAAAGTGCTTGCTCATAGGGGGTCATATGATTGTTGGGTTTTTCTCTGTATGTATTATTGTAGGATCTACCTTACAATATAAAGCACCTTGAGGTGACTGTTGTCGTGATTTGCCGCTGTATAAATAAAACTGAATTGAATTTGTTACAGTGTTGACATACTGCTGGGTTCACTGCAGGGCCCTTACAGAGAGACGTAATCATCACAACAACCTGTCACTAAAGAAGGCTCTGAAGTGGCTGAAAGCTCTAGAAATAGAAAGCAAGAAGCATCAAAGTTGGAAGGCAATGAGACAGAGTAACATAACAGAGCAAGAATCCAATTATTATGATCACTGGAGGTCAAAATGAATGGCAGATGATTATCGCTCTTACATAACTAAAAGGCTGGCCTTTACCTCCAAGATCTGACCTCTTGACTTTGGAGGAAGGACGGAAGAAATAAAGAAATATCTGCTAACATGATGGTAGAATTCACAAAGTGTAACAAATTCTAACCAAACATGAAGGCAGATAATCAATATCATTTAAGCCAAATCACTATTCTGTTTTGTTCTGATCTGAGTAACTGAGCCAGAGCTACTGAGACTTTAATACCATTACATTACAGACTTACATCACCGAATGAAGAAAAGCTCTGCTAATATTTACTAAACACATTTTAATATATATTCAATGACTTACACATAGACTCTTCTCAGTCTGAGACAATTGCCTTACTAGTTTGAAAGTTCAGTCCCCGCTAACTAGCCAGCACCGCCCCATCCAGTGTCACATTTCCCTGCTTGCAGGATCATCAAGTCACAGTTTTCAGACTGTCATCCAGCAGTCTGCAATGAAAATGTGCTGTGAGGTGGAGGGTCGCTCTAACCAGAACCTGCGGCAGGGGAGGAACTAGTTCATGTGATGCTATGCTGAGTTTATCAGAGCTGTCAAACAAAGCGCAGTTCAAGGCTGTTCCCACACTGCAACTGATTCACACATTGTTTTGAAGCTGACTGCCTGTCACCTGTGGACATTAAAGCCTCCGGTTGCCTTGGTAACTCTCTAATGTTTTTACTACCAGGTCACATGTCAATCAGCTATACTCTCAGTGGTAGTCGCTTCAGTTGCTCTGCTGGAAGTTGAGGAAAGTTTATGTTGCATCCTGCTCACTTCATGTCACCAGCAGTCACCTGAAGTCGCTAAACATCCTTCACTTTCTACAGTCTCTGGTCATGACATCACTGACATTCACTTCCAGTATGGATGCAGCCCAGTCAAAGTCCAGACCTAAATCACACTGAGATGCTTTGGCACGAACATGCCCTTCTTCCTCAAAAACCCTCCAATGTGACTGAATTAAATATATGTGCAAAGATGCAGGCCCAAATCCCTCCATGGTGATGTGAAAGACTCATTGCCAGTTATCGCAAATGCTGCCAAGGATAGCACAACCACTTATTAGGTTTAAGGTTTTTAAAATATTGTGATGATAAAGAAAATTCTTGCTTGTTCCTTGTATTACCCTTGGGGTTGTTATAAACTCTTCGTGAACATCTACAAATCAGATATAATGGGTAATTATGCATATTACCTACAGTAGCAGTCAAGAGTTTCAATACACTCTTAGAGCAGAGCAGTTAAATACAGGCAGTATGTATAATTACCTGTATGGCATCCAGTTACCTTGGATTCTCAGGAGAATGCAAATCCATAATGACAGGCCTTAAGCTAAGTGTTTATTGTCAAACCAATCATTGTCCTATACTACTACTACTAGGCTGTTTTAGGTAACAACAGAAAAACAAGACTGGCAGAAATAACTTCATCTTACACATAGTACCTGTTCAGTCTTACCTAGGACAGGCCGATATGACCTCATGAATACACACACAGACCCTGTGTTTGCGTAGTTTCTCTCTGGATACTCCGGCTTCCTCCCACAGTCCAAAGACATGCAGTTAGTGGGGATAGGTTAACTGATGATTCTAAATTACCTATAGAAGTGCTGGGTATTCAGTACCCTTCAGTACCCTTAGATTGTTTAGACTTAGACCTTAGACTGCTGTTAAAAGTCTAAAATTCAAAGCCACCATAAGCAGTAATAATGAATCTGCACACAGTGATGTCAATATTGCAACATCACTGTGTGCAGTTTACCCCAAGCTATAAAAGACATGACCTCACCAATAACTAGTAACTAACAAAATAGTACTAACCAAAGACAGGTAGCATGGTAACAATTAAAAAAAAACATCTTATGGTAGCATGAGTGTCCCGGGTTTGATTAATGACCATTAACAGAACCAATAAAGCTTTTTTCATTCTTTAGGGAAGAGATTTTTCTGTCCACACTCAAACACACTGTGGCAACTGTCCATCGTCTAAGGCCCGTTAACCCAAATGATGGGTTAACAGGGAAAATTTTCACAAAAATCCCTGGAAGTAAACCATGTCTATAGATGATACATCCACTTCAAAGACTTTCATACATGTGCCGTGTTATCTGTGTGACATGAACTTATTCCTTCACTCACTGCTCTTAACACACTAGCCTCTCTGTGAATGTTGTTTTTCCTTTACCAATGGCTTTTAAAATAGAAAGGCAGTCATTGGTTGATCTCTCTCACACACATTGAATACATGTAAAAAAAAAAAAAGAAAAAGAAGCCCTATATCAACCTGTTATCATTTTTTTTTTTTATTTCTTCCAGGAAACACCAATTAAGAGGAAGCTATGATCATGTAGCAGTTTTTATGAAGTAAATGAATAAGGGGCACATTGTGGGGTCCAGTTATGAATACAGCAATTATATGAATTTGAATCATTAAACTAAGGAAGAATAAGAGTACTGATAAGAGTTAATACAGATAAGCATTACCAGTACTGCTACTATTCAGTCCTTGTGACGTGCATCCCTACCCGTGAAATGTGTTCTACCTCAGCCTGTGCTTTGAGTTGCTGGATGATCTATGGCCAAACAACTCAGCCTCTAGGTGTTTTCACAACAGCTGATGCTGACACACAAATTTGTGCTCCCTCTTGGGAGTAGGACCAATACTCAGCAGAACCATGCAGGATCAGTGCAATGAACTTTAATCCCTTTTCAAGTGGTTTTGGCAAAGCTTTTGGATTTTTATCACCATAACCGACCTGCATGATTTGCGGATGAGTCCCTAGTCATACTGGTCACAAGCATTAGTGATGAGTGCTACTGTCCAATACAACATCAATTTCTTCAGATTGTTCTTTGTTTGAAATAGATTGAGGTTTAATATTGCCAGAGGGCAAAATAAAAGTAGACATAGACACTGTCATCTAGTCCAACTGCAAATCACTAACTTTCCAGCAGAGATGCAAGGAGGCGGGATTACAAATCTAATAATAAAGACAGACTGTGGTCGTCTTATTTTGCAAAAAGGAAACTAAAACCTTGATGTTCAGAGAATTCCATACACGATGACTGATTGTCATTTTGGCTTTCACATTAATATAAAAGTACTAGTTTTTGTTTTAGCTCCATAGAAACTAGAGCTGGGCGATAGAACGATAACGATATGTATCGCGATATAACTTTTACTCGATAGAGAAATTAAGCTATCGCGATAGACCTCGCCGCTCTTGTCCTCTTAAAAAAAAAAAAAAAAAAAAGGTCAGCCGATCCAAATTAAGTAGCGCAGGGCCGAACCAATCACAGCCGCAGCGTCACGTCGCGTGACTTGTTACGTACAGCACAAGTGCCAAGCCGCACGTGTGTTTGTTTGGGAAGCAGCCAGCGGGTAATGGAGGAAATGAGTGTGCCGACTAGAAAAATCAACCGAGCGTGACCGAAGAGAAAACAGATGATGGTTCCAATGCCGGAGAGATTGTCGAACGGAAGAGCCATAGAAGTTCCGTAGTGTGAAGGTATTTCGGCTATTTCAAGTCTGACAAAAACAGAGTAGCGTGCACTGTAAATGTGCCGAAAGCAAGTCTGGAAATACAATAAACTGGTGCATGCGTCACACTGTGCGCCACGTTATTGTTTCGGTGAAATGAATTTCTACAATAGTGTTACTGTTAATTCTACTCTCTGCAGTGTTTAAATGCTTACATATACACACAGTTACTGTCCCTCCACACATACGACTCGGTTCTGCTTCTATGCCGCAGCTTTGTTTACTTTTTCCCACCGAGGCTTCTAGACTTCTGATTGGCCAACATTTCTGCACGGTTAGGAATCTAGCGCCACCTGCTGCTTTGGCATGTTCATAGCAGCGTTTTCCTTCATTTCTGCCTTTATGTGTGGACGGGATTATTTTTTAAAACGAAAACGGAAAATCTCCGTTTTCAAAAATACCCGTGTACGTGTGGACGTAGCCTCAGTCTCTGACTGGAAGCGCTAATTCGTCATTCGGCTTTTGTCAGACTAAAGTAACTGTTAAAACTGTTTGAAAAGCTCAGCTATACAACAAGGAGAGATTGAGATTTTCCTTTTAGTTCTCAGTTTATTTGATATTGACAAAAGTTAGTCAGTTTTGTCTGTTCTTCTGTAAAACAAACTAAGATTTATTTTTAGAATTAATATTTTGTTTCTAAGTGGAATTGACAATTTAGTCTGTTTCATTTGTTCTATTTTGAAACTTAAACGCTTTAGCGGCTGCCTTTTGTGTAGTTTGCAATATTTGCCTTTATTTATCTGAAAAAGTCTCATGTTCCTTAAGTACATCTACCCTGTTGAACTTATTATGGGAAATAAATATTTAAAAACAAGCTGCTGATAATTTCAAATTTTACTTGTGAGCAACGGCACATTTAAATCTTAGAAATATAGTTATTTGGCTTATATCGTGATAGATATCGTTATCGCCTGAAATGAAAAAAACATATCGTGATATGAAAAAATCTCATATCGCCCAGCTCTAATAGAAACCATAGAATCTAAACACTGCGTATGTACCAAAGCCAGTTGGGGCACCTGTCTAACTTTACATACCGAAAACAAAGGACACCCACAAGCAAAACAAAAAAAAACATGGCGAGTAGCCCTGCCTCATTGATAAGAAACAGTCAGGCATGAAAGTACTTTGTGTCGAAAGTGGATGACCAGGACATGCTAACTGACACGAGGCAGTATGCAAACAATCCCACTGTGTTTTTTGGACAAAGGAATGAAATGCTTATAATTTAGCAAAGCACCTGAAAGATCAGCATTCAGATCTGTTCAAACAATTCAAGGTGAATGAGTTTCAGTTCATATTACCAACATCCAAAGTATTATGTTATCCTCAAAAATACATTACCATTTTGTTTGAGACAGATGTGAAACCATCTATGTCTTCTCAACAGAATATATCATTAACATTTTAAATAAATGGTCTGCCAGCATCATGTAAGTGATTTAAAATCACTTTTTAATGAAAGAGTTTAAGTAGATGGGATACTGGCTTTGTTTTGTTTTCAGATTAGGTATCAAGAATCATGTAATTCTGCTGGTATTGGCAAAGACTGCAAACGTTCAGGTATTGTGGCATGCCTATAATGCAGTGCTATGACCAACTGTGGGGAAGAAGAACTCTGACAGCAGGG
The DNA here is from genome assembly GCF_964374335.1 of Astatotilapia calliptera. Lineage (NCBI taxonomy): Eukaryota > Metazoa > Chordata > Actinopteri > Cichliformes > Cichlidae > Astatotilapia > Astatotilapia calliptera. The sequence continues at coordinate 31,895,584 of NC_137425.1, read as the reverse complement.
GACCTCCAACAGAACCAGGCTCACAGTGGGGGCAGCATATCTGCTACAGCCAGCTCAGGGGTGAGAAGAAAATGTGGCTGCAGGTTAGCTTGTTGGGTGTGTATTTGTGGCGCTCTGTTTGAGACTGGTGACGATGTAACAAGATGTCCCATCACATTACAGAAAAACATAAATATGATGCTTTTTACTGACAGAACTATGATATTTTATCAGCATTAGGGTGATTTTATTATGTTATGCTATAAAGTGTTGTAATTTTTTCAAACATAAATGTAACATATTCACAAATAAGTTTTGTAATATTGCTGCAACCAGACCCTGGTCTGCGATTTTTACATTAGCACTACTGGGACTAAAAGGTAAAGCAGACATTAAAGATCAGCACTGAATATTACTTCTGTAATGTAACCATATTTTGTTTGTATGGATCCAGTGTAGTATTATAAATCTTGAGTATGTGATACTTCCATAACATCAATGATTACATGGGCTGCCAAACATTACAAAGCTGCCTCTTGATCCAAAAAAGGGAAGAGAGAAGGACTGAACACTCCAGATTCGACTTATGAGGCGCTTCACTTGCAACTTGCAAGTTATCAGGTTAATTGAAATCTCCATGAGTCCTGTAAGGTTCTGCTTAAAATCTCAGACGCGGTTAGCATTAGGTAAGCAAAATAACAGAAATAGTGCCATATGAAAAGCACTTTACAGAGATGTGTGAGGGTTAACATTTTAATGTAAATTACTTGAATTACTTCTATATTTACTTTAGAGCCCTTTAGAGCCATATTGTTATGATATTACTTCATTGTATGCTTTTAGTTAGCATGTTGTTGTTGTTAAATGTAAAATATAATTAAGTTTTATAAGATGTAAGCAGGTTATGACTATTTGTTAATGCTGTATTCTCACTGCAGAGACTTACAGGTTAAGAGCTGAGGCTTGCTTGCTTGTGATTTTCACAAATATCTTTCTACCAACTTTACTTACCCCTCTTATTCTTAAACTGACTGTCTTACACTCTCTTGTTTTTATGCTCCTTCTATTGCCTAAAGAGTAATTCAGTGAGCTCCATAATAAGGAGTCATTAATCATGAGATGACACAACTCCTGAACTGCAGCAAGATGGCAAAAATGCACATACAAATTAGACATTTTTAGTCAGTATACAACTCGACAATGATGCTTTAATGGCACTGCAGATGCAATAAGATTCAGGGGAAAAACTGGACAGCCTCAACATAAGTTAGTGTCTGAATACATGTGAAGACTTCATACCAGCAGTGGTAGTGGTACCCATAACAGCTACTAGTAGCAGCTGTTATGTTCTTCATTGGTAGCCCCTGGCAAGTAAAACCACCATATTTGTAGTTAATTGGTGCCCATGGCTAGCTCTTAGTTTATTAACTTGTGGTTGTCAGCTGTTTGTTCTGTACTAGTTAGCTGGAAGCTATCATGTCACTCCTGGCACGCCGCTAGTGCCTGTATGAAGCTGTAATAACTGTTACCTGTTTGGTAGCTAGTTAGCTGTTGTATCTGTCAGGTGTGAGCTTGTGTATTTTAGCTAGCCTTAGCACTAACTACACAGTTTCCAAGTTAGCCTATGCGTTAACTGTACGGCAGAAGTGAGGACAACGTTATAGCAAAAGCACAAAATGTTACATCTTAGCTCTGCAGCAAAATGTTCTTGGACGGTCACGCACACACGCACGCGCCTCAATCTCTCGCTCACGCTCTCCCTCTCTCCCGCTTTCTCCCTCTGATAAAACCCCACGGTACCGTGGATGTCGGCGGCTCCTCTTGGAATGTGTATTAGAGCAGAGGTCGCTTCCTCCCGGCTTTGGTTTCTGCCGAGGCACGGTGTGTCCCTCCGTGGAGCTCCTTTGCGCTTCTAATTCACACGAAAACGCGTAGTTTAACAAGCGGGACGCGTCTCACCTCCTACCGCTTCACCTCCTCCATATTTACCGTCTGCCTCTCTCCCTCTCTCTCGCTCTTTCTCCCACCACCAACAACAACATTATTGACGTCCTCCTCTTGCCACGTGACCAGTCTGCTGAGGCTAAAAATAGACTCAATAGAAACCAATGGAGGCAGACAGACAAGGCAGAAGTAGACAGACAGACGTAAAGTTTGGCTTGTTTGCCTGCTTCACCTTACTTTGTCAGATAATCTTCGTTAGTGGAGGCAACCGGACAGCGTCTTACTTTCGAGCAACAGATAACACAGGAAAGACTTTCTAAGAGTATTCCCTTTAGTTGCGCAATTCATGAGCAATAAATAAGCTGACTGCCAGGTTTATGAACTTGTGAAGAGTGCTAAGATTCTTATCATCTATGAATATTTTTTGCTTTATTCATGAGCAAACTCTCTACTATCACACTGAAGGGCCTTTTTTGTTATTTTTTTAGAGCTCTAGTATGGCGATTACACTAAGCTAATCATTTGATTTCACAGAAGTCGCTTTAAAATCCAGACATGTTTGAAGAAGTTCTATAAAAGGTTAATACAAACTCTTAGTGATTTGATAGTATTTTCACATCCAGGAGACCAGGATTCAAGTAGAAACTTGGAATACAGTGTCTACTTGTACTGAAGCGCATCCCTGTCATAAGATGTGTCCGATCTATTGCAGGGCTAACTGAGAGGCAGACAACCACAAGTCTTACAGTCACAGGGAGAACATAGAAACGCCACACAGAAAGGTTTTGGGCTGAATTCAAAACGGGACCTCCTTGCTGTGAGGTAAGGCCACTGCACCACTTTGTCATCCAGTGCTCTTTGATAAGTTGTTTTTTTTCAGCTTCTTGTTTTTTTTTGTTTGTTTGTTTGTTTTTTACCACATCATACAACCCTAATTATACATTTAATTGTACTCAATGCACGGTGTTTGCGAAAGCATATATCATTTACAACATCAATATGTTGTAAATTATAGATTCACAGTTTATAGCTTTTTTACACTGACTGCTCACTGTTAGTTACACCATGCTAATACCAGGTTAGACCCTTTTTGCCTTCAGAACTACCTTAAGTCTTTGTGGCATGCATTAAACATGGTTCAGGAAACATTCCTGTGAGGTTTGGGTCAATATTGATATGATAGCATCAAACAGTTGCTGCAGATCCGTGAGCTACACATCCAAGATGTGCCACCATTCATTTCTCAGCTCGTCATTTAATTTGTTTTTAAGTGACTGGTGAATTACAGATTTTATAAACACAGCAAAACTCAGAAACAAAGTGCATTTCCAACAGAGCTGCTAACAATAAAAAGTGTTTTGGTAAAAATTACTATGAATGGCATAATCTTTGTCTTGTCCTATTGTGTGAGTGTAAATGTTAGGCAAAGTGCTTGAATGGGAAAATAAGACTTTGTAGTAAGAAAATGCTTTGAGTGCTCAAATTAAGAAAAAGCCTTTATATATGTATATACACTAGGACATACATCCAGAGCATGCATCCAATAAGGGTCCTCAGGCTACGCCCATGGTATCAAACCCTACATCGGAATCTGAGCGAGAGACATATAGCTGAAGCCATAATGGCTCAGATGTGGCCCTGGTTTGGGCCAGGTGATAAAGAACCAGGATACTCTAATGAGAAGTGGGCTACTGGAACAATATATGCATGTATGCCTTGCCTGCTAGCATCTTGCACCCTGCTGTTATGTGCTGGATTGTCTCTGGGGCATCTTTACACAGCCTGCACCTGGGGTCTTGCCTGGTGTGATAGACCCCAGCCTCTATGGATCTTGTACTCAGAGCTTGTTCTTGTGCTGCCATGATTAGTGCCTCTGTGCTGTCTTTCAGTCCAGCTTTGTCCAGCCACTGGTAGGATTTCTGGACCATTCATGGTAAGGAGCTTTCTTGTCTTTATGTCAGTGGCTTCTATCTCCTCCTTTGGCCAGCCTATTACCCCAGCAGGGTACCTGATCACGGGTAGGGCGTACGTGTTGATGGCCCGGATCTTGTTCTTACCATTCAGCTGACTCCTCAGGACTTGCCTGACCCTCTGCAGGTACTTGGTGGTTGCAGCCTTTCTAGCGGCCTCTTCATGGTTCCCATTTGCCTGCGGGATCCCCAGGTACTTGTAACTGTCCTCTATGTCTGCAATGTTGCCTTCTGGTAGTTCAATCCCCTCAGTTCTGACTACCTTCCCTCTCTTTGTTACCATCCGACTACACTTCTCCAGTCCGAACGACATTCCAATGTCATTGCTGTATAGCCTGGTAGTGTGGATCAGTGAATCGATGTCTCGTTCACTCTTGGCATACAGCTTGATGTCATCCATGTACAGGAGGTGGCTGACAACTGCTCCGTTCCGTAGTCGGTATCCGTAGCCAGTCTTGTTAATGATCTCACTGAGAGGGTTCAGGCCTTTCCTACGTGTGTGTGTGTGTGTGTGTGTGTGTGTGTGTATACACATTTTTACAAATTAAATAGTAAAAAAATAATAATAATAATAATAATAATAGTAATAATAAAATATATATATATATATATATATATATATATATATATATATATATATATATATATATATATATATATATATATATATATATATATATATATATAATCCCCACCCTCTAGATTTGATACCAAGCTCCAAGAACACCTGGTGCGTTGTAGGCATTGAATGCAAGAGCAGCTGGCCTGAAAAAGAAAATTGTGGCTAAGCTGGAAACCTGGCCCTTGTGGTTAACTACAAAGACTAAAAGAAAGTACCTCCTGAACGTCTACTAGAAGATATGAATGCAGCATTACAATCTCTACTGCGCTGCAATCATCACTGAAACCAACCAGATGGTTGACACCATGGCAACAGTGACTCCTGAGATGTTTGACTACAACATGAACAAGGACAAGGAGCAGTACTCTCCTTGAAAAGGGAGACTAGAGGCCAAACTCAAGGTTAGTACAGAGGGAAGTTAGCCAACTATCAGGACTGAAGAAAGGCAAGCTGGCCATACCTGAGACCTTAGAAACTGCCAAGGAAAGACTCATAGTCTTGGCTAACCCCCGAAAAAGTATACCAGAGAAATAGTAGCTAGGATAAAAAAACAGATGTCCTCCACTGAACCATCCAAAGTATACTCTCAGTGGCAGGGAAACAATATAAGAACAATGCCACTATGCCTGGAGACTGAGCAATACTGTAAGGATATATGGAAGAGAGGATGCAACACATCAATACTCAGTTGCTAGTGGATCTAAGAACAGACCACAGCAACCTCCCTGAACAGGATCCAGTAAGCCAAGAACTGTCTTGAGTCTCAAGTATGAAGCATTGGACAGCACCAGGCCCTGACATGATTCACACCTATTGGCGAAAGTATAACTACAAGTACCTTAGAATCCCACTGGCAAATAGGAACCATGAAAAGGCCACTAGGAAAGCAAAGCAGCAACCACCAAATACCTGCAGAGAATAAAGCAAGTCCTGAGGAGTCAGCTGAATGGGAAGAAGATCCGTGCAATCAACACCTATGCCATGCCAGTCTTTAGATACCTTGCTGAGGTCATAAGCTGGCCAAAGAAGAAGATGAAAGCCACTGACATCAAGACTGGAAAGCACCTTGCAATGCATGGAGGGTTTCAGCCCAGGTTCACCTCCCTGATACTGTACTGTTCCAGTGAGTGTCAGAACTATGATCCAGGATGAAACAACAAAGATCCATCCAATAATGTGCTTAGTGAATACCTCAGGAGGCAGAAATAAGAGAAAGAAAAGGAGCAAAAAGAGGAACCATCATGGAAGAACAGGCTCTTGCTGAGCCTACTATTTGCAGGTAGAAGCAGTGGCTGATATTGGAAAATGGCTACCAACACCAATAGCTGAAAAAACTGGACTGAAAGGCACCACAAAGGCATTAATCATGGCAACACAGGAACAAGCTCTAAGGACAAGATCAATAGAGGATGGGGTCTACACCAAGCCAGATTCCAGGTGTAGTGTGTAAGAATCCATCACATTATGGAAGGGTGCAATATGCTAGCAGGCAGGGTATACATGGGATACCATAACCAAGTGGCTAGCATAGTATGCAGGAACATCTGTGCCAAGGCTGGCCTGGAAGTCACCAGGTCAAAGTGGGATGCGGTCCGTAAGGTGGTTGAGAATGACCAAGTTAAGATCCTTTGGGTCTTCCAGATACAGAAGAACAAATGGTGACGGCTAACCAACCTGACATCATAGTGGTGGACAAGCAGAGGAAGCAAGCCTTAGTGATAGATGTAACTATTCTAAATGATATCAACATATGTGAAAAGGACCACAAAAAGCACGAGAAATAGCAGGGACTGAGAGAGGAGCTAGAGAAAATGTGGAGGCAGCAGTGGTCCCCATGGTAATCTGAGCACTCAGGGCATTGACCTCCAAAACTGGGTGAGTGGCTCCAGCAGATCCCAGGAACAACATCTGAGATCGCTGTCCAGAACAGCGTAGTCTTTAGACCTGTCCATAGGCAGTGTTGTGGCACTGACACATTTGGCTGCCAATAGAAATGGGTCACTGCTGTTTAGTGATGGTGTGACTGCTTATAAGTAACAGGGTAGATTCTGAAGCAAATAAAGCTATACTCTGTGCTGAGATTTAGTAAAAATGCAGAACATTTGACACTACTTCACAGTACACATGGACAATGAGCCAAAATGAACTGTAAAAGTGACTCAAAACAAGGTAATGAAATGTTCTCAAATGGGAAATTAAGGAACCTGAACTCAATTCATCTGAGCATTATATTACTTACTGTAGCCTAATCTGATGGCAAAAAAACCCATAAGTTAGCAATAACTGAAGGCAACTGTAGTGAAGGCCTACCAAATTATTTTAGGGAGCAAGCTTAGCATTTTGTGATGTCCATGTTCTGCTGAGTTCAGACAATCATTCACTGAAAAGGATACGTTGTTACAATAAGACACAATAGTTCTTTTTTTCATTATTATTATTATAACTACCTTTATTGAGGGCAGCACTTCAATCATGTCAGTCATGTCAAGTGTGCGGAGGTGCATGAAAATGTTGCCATTTTTTAGGCATTTCTGAATCTCACTGTAGCCCACTAAACATATGGTGGCATGGATAAGATGTAGTAATACATCATAATGGACACCAAATTTCTAATATTAGGCCAATCAGAGTCAAAGTCCTGCATATCAGTAATGCAGGAGCACTTCAGTTCAAATTTGTCAAAATCTGATTTTTTAAAAAAGCAATTAGTCTGATGTAAACAGGTGAAAACAACTGTCAGATTTAATTGGATAGCTCAGAAGAAACGCTGCAGAATCTCACTTTCATTCACAGTAAACAAAAAGAGAGGAGAGGAGGAATCATAGCTGAGGCTATAAATATATTCTCTCTTTGCACAATGTGAAAATGCTAAATAGATACATGCGGAGGAGGTGGACGGAATAAAAAATGGAGACTGGGAAAAAAATGAGGGAGGAAAGGTTTGGAGAGAGATGGGGTAGAAAGGACAAAAAAGGAAAGAAGGTGGGAAATGGAGGAGAGGGTTGAGAAGGAGGACATGAGGAGGAGAGGAGAAACAATGTGCATTAAGCCAAAAAGAGGAGAAAGGATGGGTTGCAATGAAAGGTCGGAGAAAATGGAGAGACAGAAATAGAGAAGTAAAGAGCTATTCTGGTAATGATGTTGTTGCCATGGAGATGCTGTCCTCGCTCAGGCTACTCCACAGGTGCCTCGTGGGTATTTCTAAGGAACTGTGCTGATTGGAGGGGTTTATGGAAGAGAAGGCTATGGATTGGTTGGTGTACATGGATGTCAAAGGTCGTGTCATTGCTTCCGATTACTCTCCACATATTTTCTTATCCCCTCCTTTTATGTTCTCCCTCTGACGAGTCATGAAATGAATTGAAATAAAGCTAAAATGAATGAGGTGCATCAGTGATAGTAAAATGTGTATCACACCTACACACTGTTATGTAGTAAATTACAAGTGCGTAGAGCGCTTAATGAAAGGGTTTCCATGGCCAAGCAGCTTCACCCAAGAGCTTGCCACCATTGGACTCTAGAGCATTGGAGATTTGTTCTCTGGAGTGACAAATCACACTTCTTTGTCTGGCAATCCAATGGACAAGTCTAGATTTGGTGGTTGCCAGGAGAATGTTACTTACCTGACTGCACTGTGCCAAGTGTGAAGTTTGGTTGTTTCTCGGGAGTTGGGCTTGGCCCCTTAATTCCAGTTAAAGGAACTCTTTATACGTCAGTACACCAGAACATTTTGGACAGTTTCATGTCCCAACTTTGTTGGAACCTTTAATGAGCAAGTTTGGTGTAGAAGAACTTGACTGCACAGTGACCGCTACCCAATAGAACACCTTTGAGATGATTTAGAGCGGAAACTGAGCCAGGCCTTCTCATCCATTATCAGTGTGTAACCTCACTTTCTGGAAGAAGAAAACGCCCATGAACATTCTTCTAAACCTTGTGGAAAATCTTTCCAGAAGAGTTGAAGCTGTTATAGCTGCAAATGGTGGGCCAACAGCATATTGAATCCAATGGATTAAAATGGGATGTCACTCAAATTCATATGCATGTGAAGGCAGATGAGCAAATTCTTTTGGCAATATAGAGTACAAGAATTATTTATCAGGGTTGGGGTCACAAGGGCAGCAGTCTAAGCGGAGATCCCTCTCACCCGACCAGCTCCTCCAGCTCTTACTAGAGGACACTAAGGTGGAGGACTGAGCCAGTCAATTGACGTAACATCTGCAGCGGGTCCCAGGTCGAACCTTCGGCCTTCTCTCAGTTGGGCATGCCTGAAAAACCCCACCTAGGAGCTGTGAAGGAGGCATACTTGTTGCCTGAATGACCTTAACTGGCTGTACTCTGAGCCCCTCCCAAATTACCAAGCTCCTCATCCCATCTCTAATGCAGGGCCTTAGATCAATACCTGGCTGCTCCAGTCCACACTTCAGAAAGGACTTTGGCATAGAAAAAAATGCTTGTAAGAATGGGTGAATGAGGCATTTTGTAGAAAATGCTTTGAGTGCTCAGATAGAGTAAAAAGCTCTGCGTATTTACATTTACTCATTCAATATAGTTACTGAAAGGGTAAAAGTAGTATTGGGTTAAGAGTTTGTTTGTTTGTTTTTTTACTTTTGACCCTAATACAGTCATTTATGAGAACAGAAGCCCCACCCACATACTGTTCAAACTTTCTGTTTACAGGGGGTAACTAATCAGAAGAAAGCTAGCCAAAGGCAAAGGTAAACGAAACAGCTTGTTCAGACAGCAATAAATTGAGGGACTGCACCAAGGCCTGCTAAGTTTCACTAGACCAAAATGCAGGAGAGGACAACAGGTAAAAGGTAATGGGTTTATTTACAACAAACAGAGAACAAGTTTGACAGAGGTATCCAGGTGAGTGTTGCAAAGGTCAGGGGCAGGCGTAATATCCAAAAATACACAGCAGAGATGTGACACACACGGGAGAAATCTGCAGCAGAGAAGAAGAGATACAATGTAAGTCTTTGTCAAGAACCAGAATTACTAAATACAGCTGAGAGCTTGAATGAGGATTATTTTCAACTCTGAATCATTAAACATAATCCAGTAGAGTCCATGAGTAAATATCCAAAGCTTTAAATGAGTACAATGCTCCAGTGGTATTAATATACTCATTAGCAACTAAAAGTATTTAACATAGTTTTATAAAATGAAAAAGTGAGCTTTACGTGCGAGTGTTTCTTTAATTGTGACATCATACAGCACCAGTGGGTGGAAGTACAATCTTAGAGTAATAGAAATGTGACAGGTTCAAACCCACAGCCGTAGGAAAAAAAGAAAAAATCTATTCATACTGAAGGAGGGTCAAAGAGACTTTATTATTAGAGTGAAAGAAGAGGGGGAGAACTGGGCACATGGGTGTCATTAAAAGTTAGAAGACATTAAAAGATGAAAAGAAAGGAAGGGGATGGAGGCTGTGAGGCTGTTGAGGACAGATTAATAAACAGCATGTCAATATGTGGCGCGCGCGCGCACACACACACACACACACACACACACACACACACACACACACACACACACACACACTTACGCAAAAGGAGCAGTGGTGAGTCAGCCTCCAGTGAGTCACAGGAGAAATCAGAAATGTCAGACTGAAAAAGAGAGCGCGCACACACACACACACACACACACACACACACACACACACACACACACACACACACACACACACACACACACACACACACACACACAGGGCTGTAGCCACCCATTTCTGACATTAATGAAGATATCCTTGACAAACTGTTCTCTTTCCTTCTTCTAAAAAAAGGTGACAGCGTAAGGCTTTAGGCACACACACACCTGAGAAACACGTGAGTCCAGCAGTGCAGCTGGACGTTTGGATAATATTGAGTATATGCAGATATTAGACCTCGTCGTGGAGGATGTATATTTTCTGTCATCTGTTGTTGTCCCTTAACAACTCCCCAGAACCCCAAGATCAACACCATCAAGGATTTGGCTGCTGCTCATTAAACACACGATCACAAGGTGAATTATCGGAGACAGCAGCGCCCTCAAGAGGAGAAGAAGGCAGAGTGCAGGGATGTTACTGTGATTGCAATAACGCAGTACTTTTACTACATTTTAGGAGTAAACGCAGTATTTTTAAGTGCACTTCAATCGATAGTTTTTGTTTTTTCACCCTTTTTTCTGCTTGTCCAAGTCCACTAGAAATGAGTGCATCTGTAAATGTGAAATTTACAGTGGAGCTTGTAATTGTGATTTAAAGGCCAAACAGCCACAAGCTCCCAGAATGCATTGTTATTTACAGAATATTACTGTGTTAAAAAAAAACAAAACAACACAGCAAAATCATGCTGTGATTTTTGCAGGAAATTATTAGAACATATAATGTTGGGTTTTTTTAGTCTGAGTACAAAGTCTCCTATTCTATTAGTCTACTATTTATGAAGTTTAGGAGCGTTGGTGGTGACTAATCCTAAGGATTTATTGGCCTGACCTTCTTGTCTTCAGTCAGCCTCAGTAACACTGAGGAGATGAAGATGACTACTAAAAATCAAAGCTATGTTAAACCTTTTTTTTCATGAGTAAAACTGTACTTCAGCAGCTCCACAGGTTGACACTTTTCCCAACTGACAACTGACAACACGGATAAGGCTTCAGAGTGACGCTCGGCTCTTTGAAGTACATTTCAATCTCTTTTCCTGATGTTTATCAAGAACGTATATTCACTCCTGATAAAATTTACAAGACAAGAGCAATGACTCATGATCACATTGAAACAGCAGCATTTGCTCCTGAGCCACAGCCGTCCAACAACAGCTAACAGGAAAAATTTGACAGCGACACAGAGTGCCACAGAGCCTCACTGTTATATTGTAGCTGATGTTATTACCTGCATGATTTGCTTTTCTTGTGTGTGTGTGTGTGTGTGTGTGTGCTTTCCTTTACTGGAATAAATATATTTCTGCTGTCATGCACATATTGATGCTTAAAGGTTTAAGAGAATGCAGGAAATGATGCGCAGAACGTAGATCTGTATCCGTGATTGTTTTAAGAAGTTGGGAAATTCTATCAGAAATTTTTTTTTAAACAAACAAAAGCATCTGATAATTCAATGAATTATAATGATTTTAATGTGCACAGACCCACCAGAATTCTGTAAACATAAAAAAGAAGGTTTAATGGTGACTTAATAGGGCTAGAGCTAATAATAAGATGTAGTGCTGCTTCCATCTATTAACCCAACATATTTCATCGATAGTGTTTCATAGTTATACATTTACAGCGATACACTGGTGAATTTTTCCGATTACTGTGCCACATCAACACCCCCGCCCCCTTCCGCCCCTGCGTCCATTGTCTTCATTACTCTGAGTGAAACTTGCTTTCTGGAAGGTAACGCAAACTGAGAATCCACACGAGTGGGTAGTGCCTTTAAAAGCACTGGTGGCTATGACTGTCTGCGTCTCCACTAACGAGCTGCTCTCATTCAAAGACGAGCGCTCCCATCTTCCTCCTCCTCTTCTTCTCGCTCACGCACCCACCTCCATCTTTCCCACTCCAGCGTTGTCAAGGCAACAAACCTTTACATCGAAGCTGTTAGTCATAAGTCCACGCAGACAACCCCCTCCCACCCCTCCCTTGACGCTGTCGTGACGTTTTATCACGTAAAATCTCATTTTCATGATTCATTTTTCTTGGAATCCTCTGTGTGAGCTGTGTGTACATCAGAGTTTGATCCCCATATCATCATCCTCATAATAATATTAATATTATTAACACGATCACATACATATATAAACATAAGTATGCTTTCCACTGCTCATCGCCGTCCTAAAGTCACGTGGGCTTTTTTTTTTTTGGTCTAATAAGGCCACCCAAAACAAACACACACACCCACACACAGGCGCACTTGAGCCCGGTGGCAGGCAGGGGAGGAGGAGGAAGGCGGATCTGTAAAGTCCACTCTGCAGGACTTCCTCGCTACAGCCGAGCAGACCGTGGAGCGCAGTAAGTACTCCACGCTTCCTGTCAACCTTATGCTCTGTGCCTTTCCACAGTCACTGTGAACATAACTCAGACACAGCTAAAGCAGGCTGGAGAGTCCCGTTGATCCCACAGGTAACAGCGCACCGTGGGAGCGTGAACACGACTGTTTGACTTGCTGTCATTCTTCCCGTGTGTGTGCGCGCGCGCCGTGTGCGTGGAAGGTGAATTGTAACAAAGAGGAGCTGATAATGGAGTTTGAGCTGCAGTCGTGGAAATCCGTTGGATTCGGCTGTTCTGTGCTCCAGTCCTCATGTAACAGCTGTGACACACTTCCTGTTATGCATTGGGAGCGTCATTGATACCTTGTGCCTTTTGGGTTGATATGAAACATGATAAAACACAGCACACACGGGCTCCTGTGTGTTTTTATTTTTAAATCTTCCGCTTCAAGCCAGTGTGGTGCTGGCTGTGTGCGTGCCATGGTGATTCTGTTCTGTAACAGTGACATCAGGAACTTTAAGATCCTGTTGTGAAACGAAACAGACTTTTTGCTCCTTTTATGCGTCAGTAGTTTAGCGCAGTTCAGAGCCAAAGACGTGTAAGTACATGAAGGAGCCATTACAAATAGGTTATTCCATTTTATGCTATTTTTATACCTTTTAATGCATTTCTTAGACGCACATTAGGGAATGCCTAACAGCATGAAAACATCAACCCAAAGAAGAAGCACGGTGGCAGTGGCATCAGGATTTAGGCTTGTCCAGCTGATGTTTAGCAGAATTTCAGTGAGAGGTTAAGAGCAACAACCACAAGGTGAGCAGAGACCATAGAAAGTCAATGACGTTCAAGTGACTATGGGTGAAATAAGTGCTGGCACCAGAACAACATTTTCTAAACTTCCAGGCAAACTACTTCCTGTGAAACAGAAGAAGAACACCTGTTGCCTATTCGCTGTCCTATGTCAATCAACAGTGTTCTGCATTCCCATTGGCTGTTCCTTTAATCGCTTGCCTCAGAGTTGAGAATAATTAAACTTGGGACCAACAGCTATTTTGACTAATGCGACTACTAACATGAGAGCAAAGGATAACAGATCTATGTCAGGATAGCAAATTCATTAATTCAGGCAACCAGAGCCTGGAATGGCCATAAACAACCGACTATCAGTGACAAAGTAGAGCACAGCAGGTGATTTCCTTCCCTTGGTGGACATCCATTAAGAAACTGGAAGTTCAGAGAGCAAGAACGGTCTCCTTTAGCAGCAGTAAACCTTTTTTTTAACCTTGTTATTGCTGCTAAATGGAGGTTCATTGTTGCATTGCGTTGACCATGAACACCCTTTCATGGTAACGGTATTCCTTGATGGCTGTAGCTTCTCTCAGCAGGAAAATATGCCCTTCCACAAAGTGAATATCTGTGGGACGCGCTGGACAAACAATTCCAGTCTCTGGAAGCCCCACCTCGCAACTTCCAAGTCTAAAGGATCTGTTGCTAACTACTTGGTCCATGCTTTAGTGGGTCAGGGCTGCTTTGGCAGCAAAATGGGACCAACACAATAGGCATGATCAGACCTAATGTTATGCCTGATCAGAGTGCATGTTGTACTTGCATGTTAATGTAATTGACATGCTCTATGCTTATTTTATACACTAATACGGCATCTTATGAAAAACCTACCCAAGAAACTGAAACTAACCCATAACTCTTCTCATTCCTTATTGTAAGGAATGAGAAGAGTGTCGTTGCCGGATATTAGCACACGATAACAGACATGTCATGATGTATGTGTAGTGCTTTTTGTTACCAGTGTATGAAGGGTTTAGAGCCTGATTTTATGTTCTAGCAGGCCTGAATCCTGAATCAGTCACAGAGGGCATTCAGTATATCTGTTTTTAGATATTTATATTTCTTTTTATAGATGGAAGACTGTTCAGCTAAATCCTTTTAGCATGGTAGACGGCCCCTTGGTGAGTCTTTTCACTGCCCAGTCTTTGACACTGGCTGGTGAAAGACAGACCCTAAAGATGGAATACAAATGCAGGAGTGATGTTGGCTGATGTTATGTTTCATGGGTACAGATTTTCTCGTACTGCAAAATTTCCTGAAGCAAATATGAGTTCTTTTAGCTTTCTTTCCTCTCAAAAGCTCAAATAAGTCAAACTCTTTATAATGTGACATGATGAAAAATAATGTTTATGAGGTACTTTGTTGATGCTCTGTGTTTATCTTTGTCTAACCCATCCTTCTAATTGAATTTACTTTGATTTTATTCAGCAAATGGTGCAGCCTAAGGCATCGGTTCTAACTGCTCTGTTCCTGTCTCTCAGATCATGGAGGACTCTGCCCCCCGTCGTAGTCGCGCTGCGTTTGCGGGGCTGGTGGGAGTGTCCCAGGTGCTGGGTTTGGCATCGGTGGTGCTAACCGGTGTGTGGATGGGTCACTTCCGTGGAGGTTTTGCCTGGAATGGCTCAAAGCAGGAGTTTAACATCCACCCTCTGTGTATGGTGCTGGGCCTGGTCTTTCTGCATGGAGATGGTGAGTCCACACTGATCAATGAGTGTACAGGTAGAACCTCAGCCTAATCAGGATGTGGCTCAAACTGAGTGATGCATCTCTGTGATTGTATTATACTTTTTTCATTGTTAAAAAAAGGCTTTACTTTCCTCACCCATCACTCCCCATCAGGTCAGGCTAGATCGCCGCCCCTCCCTGAGCCTGGCTCTGCTGGAAGTTTCTTCCTGTTAAAAGGGAGCTTTTCTTTCCCACTGTGGCCAAGTGCTTGTTCAAAAGGGGTCGGCTGATTGTTGAGGATTTCTCTGTATTGTTGTCGGGTTTCTACCTTACAAGATAAAGTACCTGAGGCGACTGCTTTTGCAAATTTACTCTGCATAAATAAAATAAAATTGATATAAAATGTTTGTTTATTATGTATTTGGTTTTTTTCCAGCAGACATACCGACCGTGCTACTGTC
This sequence comes from Astatotilapia calliptera, assembly GCF_964374335.1. Classification (NCBI taxonomy): domain Eukaryota; kingdom Metazoa; phylum Chordata; class Actinopteri; order Cichliformes; family Cichlidae; genus Astatotilapia; species Astatotilapia calliptera. Next base: position 31,880,120 of record NC_137425.1, on the reverse strand, counting down.
AAACATTTTAGATCCCTAATGTTAGTGTTAAGCAATAATCCAGGGAAGTCATGAAATATCATCTGTATCATCTATAAAAGATTTATTGAACAGAACACATTGTACGAAGAATAAAGATAGAGACAGGAGGTTATTAATGCAAACAAGTGCTAACACACACACACACACACACACACACACACACACACACACACACACACACACACACACACACACACACACACACACACACACACACACACACAAAACCCAGAATCAACATGAAATCAAACAAAGACATCATGTTCAATTTAAAACAAGTTGAGCATTTTGGTAAGTGTTTCAATGTTATTCAAGTTAAACTCTTAACTTGCACCACCTGGGGTAGAAATAGGCGACTTAATTTAAAATGTAACATCTCGTAGCTGATACTGATATTTGTTTATTGAGCATGTGGCTAAAACACAAGCCAGCCCTGCTCCCAATCGTGGGCTTGTTTCCATTGAGCACCATAAATGCTTTATAGAAGCAGAGCAGAGAGTTCTTGCTGAAATATCAAAGTGCTATCCAGCTGACCAGTTAGCCAGAGCTCAGCTGAAAATGTTAGAATAATTTGAAAAACTTGCAGTCAGTGATTGTTCCTCTCTCTTTTTTTCCTTGCAAAATGCTCAACAGAAAATGGCTGCTCTAAATTAGCAGGACTGTTGGTGTGTGTGTGTGTGTGTGTGTCTGAGCTTATGAGTGTGCACCAGTGCATCGTAGCCTCAAGCCACTGTTTTGCTGACTTGTTACATTAAGCTAACGCTGGCCAGACACCCATCAATCCTCCCTAACCTGACCCAGCAGGACTGAGACAAACAGAGGAAAGGGGGAATGGTTTGCATCACTGAATGAATGTAAACAGCTTGCGTGTGTGTTTTTGTCACGCATCCAGTAAAGGTTTGACAGGATGACTCTAAAGGGAAAAGTGGCACAAAAAAGCACCAGTCAGCAAACAACAGCATATTTTTCACTGACAGCAGAGGGCCTCCACTCTATTGGTCTTTAAATTCTCTTGTCCAATTATGGTATTTCTCAGAACTGGGTCTTCTTGTTTGTTCATGCTGTAGCCTCCCTGTGCTGGATATATTGAGCTAACCGCTGCTAGCTGCACTCCACCAGTTTTAAAATGTGTCAGTTGGAATTATTATGTTATTTGCACCCTGACTGTCAAAATTGTATAAACAAAATCAAATATTCTTGTGTTAGAGTTCAGGTTAGTTGCAATTGACCTTCATGCTAATTACCAGATTACCAGTTAATTTGATACCTGACATTAAGAAGGAAGTTAGTTTGTTAGATGAAAGTGAAATAATATTTTTGACTCAGCTTTTTCATGTATTTACTCTGCCTTTTGTCATCCTTTATGCACAAATGTAGCTAGTTATAACTCGATGAAAACAAAAGGATGAGGCTCTACAAAAAAAAATAAAGCAACACTTTTTAATCAGAGTATATCATCAGCTGCCCAACACTGCCACAAGGAGGTTCTGGGGGACAGGCATTTACTGTAGGAGAGCTGGACAGGGTGGTAGAAGGCCCTCAATCCATCACTGGGACTAGTATCTGTTCCTTTGTGCAAGGAGGAACAAGGTGTGCACTACCAGAGCGACAAAATGAACTCCAGCAGACCACTGGTGTGAATGTTTCTGACCCAAAAAAATCATAAACAGACTTTATGAGGGTAGAACCGTCTGGTACCGTAGAGCCCTGTATGCCATCAAATACCAGAACTGGCCGGTCCACCATTGAGAGCATGTTCACCTTGAGTGACACACGTGACCCTGGAGAAGCTCTGGAGAATGGGATGCGGCCTTTAGCATTGTTCAGACTGACATCTCTGGTGGTGGGTCAGTGATGGTGTGGGGAGGCATCCCCATGATGGGACACACTGACCTCTACAGGCTAGTCGACACCATCCTGACGGCCATTGGGTGTCAAAAAGAAATCCTTGGACGGATTGCCAGAAACTTGGGTTACTGCTAGTAACTCGGGAAATCACCTTGTTGGTGCAGGAATCTTATTCTATATCTGTCACACTGTATTGTTGATTTTTTTTTTAGGCCAGTGTTAAGTGGCTCAAAAAACAAAAAAACATTCCTCTTCAAACGGTCAGGTACAAGGACTGGACTGAAAATGGGTGAAAATGCAGTCAATGTAAGACCTTCAGAAAGCTGGAAGAGTTTCTGCTCAAGAAGACTTAAGAAAAACATAATGAAAGTCTGACTGCTGAAAACGGAAAATATAAGAAAATGAAGAGTGGCTTAAGATGTCTGCACAGCACTGCATGCTTTTGTATGTAGTCTTCATGTAGCTTTAGTCTTAGTCACTCTGCAACAGCACGATGAACATCATTCAAGACTGAACTCAGATCACCACAATACAACGTTACAACAGTGAAAAATGCAGAACACACTTGACCCCACACATTAAGACAGTTGGATGACACGCCCACACGACATACACATCCACACAGCCAGATTAAAGGAAGTGCAAATGACAGCTGAGGTGAAGTTGCTCTGTCACACACAAATGTTTTGTGAGGTGACCTAAATACTTAAACAGCATAAAAATTGTAGGAATTTTGTCAAATCTGACTTGAACTTCAGATGTCACATGTTCATTTGATCCAGACGCTTGGTATGTGGACATGATGTGGAGAGACTGCCCACCAGCAATTACTGTGCCACACAAGCCATTAATACGTCTAAATGTATTCATTCATTCATTGTTTCTAAATGACACTATATAGCAGCTTGGTTAGGCCATTCTTTCCAATTCCCGTGTTCAGTTTCTTTTTAATGCAGATTTTCCCTTTTGATGGTGCCGTCAGTCATCCAGCTCAACTTGATTTGTTTTGGACACACCGTCACTGTTTTTGACGTATTGCTGCCACCTGCTCATGCTGCAGCAGACTTTGCTTTGTGTCCGCAGCCCTGGGTACCGTTCTAATGAGAGTAACCACATTAGCTCAACTGGTTCAGTGCTAGATTGCATTAGAGCAATAAAAACAAAGGTTAACTGGACATTAGAATGAGATTGAGGAAGGATCTTGATGTGAAATGGAAACCTCCTGGGGGTGTTCCTCACACAGAAACAAACACATGTCCACACTAATGCTGTTACACTTCAGCTCATGCCCCCCTCCTTCGCCTTTAATATTGGGTTCTTTTGAGTATCTTGCACCCTCATGAGGTGGCTCAAATCTCTGTGACGCTGTGAAGTGGAAATTAAACAAAGCTGTTGGCTCAGGTGGGTGAATGAAGGATTTATGCTGAGAACAATTAGAGAGTGTGTGTGGTAGAGCTGGAGGCTCAGTTGCTGCACAGTATTAATGCTGACCTTTTACCACAGTGTCCCCTCACTTCCAGCTGGACCGTCCTGACTCTGGTTCTGCTGGAGGTTTCTTCCTGTTAAAAAGGAGTTTTTCCTTCCCACTGTTGCCAAATGCTTGCTTATAGGGGGTCGTGTGATTGTTCATTCTAAATTAGTGTGTGGCTGTGAGCTTGACAGATTGTCTGTCTGTATCTGGTACCCTGGAACAGGCTGGCAGTTTGTTTTGGGTGTACTCTGCCTCTGGAGCCATAACCATTGAGATAAGCTCCAGCCCCACTGTGACCTTATACTGGATAGAAGGAATGAAGGAAGGAATCTGTAATTGCTTTATTTTATAGAAAATCAAATGTTAGCTCCAATAATGGTGTCACTGCAGGAAGTGACACACAATCATGCTGTTTAGTTGTGTTGCCTTGAATTCTGAATAAAATACAGATTATGTTTCTAGCAAAGTAAAGATAGACCTCAAAATAACAATTGTTTCTTTTTACTTGTGATTCCTTCCATACTTTACATGGTCTTCTAATTTTGTTGCCCAGTGGTCAATGCAAACAGCTTACAGGCGTGCACCGTGTTAAAGACTGATTGCAGACATCTTCATCCATTAGTAACGTGTCACATTCTGCCAGGCACCTTTAAAAATGATGGACAATGGGTCCACACATGGCAGCTACATTGTAGCTACAGCTGCCCTGGGGCGCACTGACAGAGGCGAGACTGCCGGACACTGGCGCCACTGGGCCCTCTGACCACCACCAGTAGGCAAACATGGGGTTAGTATCTTGCCCAAGGATATTTGGCATGCAGCCAGGAGGCAGCCTGGGATCGAACCACCGACCCTGAGGTTATGAAATATGAGTATGAATCATGTTTTGCTGTTTCAGACTGCATTGGATGAAAAAACAAAAGTCTAAAAAAGAACAAACAGCAATTAACATGTGTGTAATGTTTGATCAGTGTTAAATGCACTTAATGGATTCTATAGTCTTCCCTCTGTCTGCATGTCTCTGTCTGTCTGCCTCTCCAGCCATCCTGGTCTACAGAGTGTTTCACAATGAGCCGAAGAAGAACGTAAAGCTGCTTCACGGCATTATTCACCTGCTCGCTCTCATCATGAGTATTGTAGGTAAGGGAGCTACATCAGCCGGCGTCTGACTGCTGCAGATGTTTGTGTTTTTTAAATAACCATGTGTGTGTCCGTCTGACATGTTGCTCTATGCGTGCGTGCAGGTTTTGTGGCTGTGTTTGACTACCACAGGGCAGCCAAGATTCCTGACATGTACTCTCTACACAGCTGGTGCGGTATGACTACCCTAATCCTGTTCTGCTTACAGGTACACACACACAGACTGAATCTCTGCAGCAAATGTAACACATTACAACACTAAACTTTTTATCCCTCCATTTTTGCCAGTGGGTGATGGGTTTGATGTTCTTCCTGTTTCCTGTTGCGTCGGCATGGTTACGAGCCTCATACTTGCCTGTCCACGTGTTCTGTGGCCTGGCTCTGCTGGTAATGTCCGTAGGGACCAGCCTGCTGGGCATCACGGAGACGCTCCTCTTCAACATCATGTATGTCTGTACTCGAGTATCTGCCCCCTCGTCTCCTCTTCATTTCATTAGTGATGTTCTTTAGGCATAAACCACAGACAATATGACATCACACGAGTGGCTTGTGAAGGTCGTTGTGTTTTTGTCATTTCTTTTTGAAATCATTTCTTGCTTAAGTAACTACATTTATTTGACTATTTCCACATTATTGTATAGTCAGCACCAGTGGTTTGATCTGAAAATATAAAGCTGGACATTTGTCCAGGGAATATAACATGGCCGGTTTTAATGGCTTCATATCAGATATTACGAGTCTGGTGCGTAAAGGCCTTTTTAGTTAGGGTCATCGCTGATTACAGCTTGGATCTCAGAAGTCAGATGGCTCTGATAAAAAGAAATCCACCACTCTAATCCAGTACATCCGCACACTGCTCTTGTTGCCTACCATGGTGGACATGGTACAATCACCAGTTGCTAAGGAAAATGTGTAGTGGTTCCTGGAGGTTGTTGGCTGCATGAAATTGGTTGCAAAGAAGGCGCTACACCAAAGACCTCCTAGCAGGCTGCTGAGGTTGTGAGCAATTTTTAAAAATCGTTGTCTGTAAATACTTGCTAATGACATGCTAAGAGGTAGCAAAACTTTCCAAAATGCAAGTTTGTCATTTCCATTCAAACTACAAACACAGCAATATGATAGTGACCAAAGCAATCGGAAGAAGGTCATTGCCAACCGGAATAAGTTTTTCCCTGGTGACACGTGGTTGCCAGGTTGATCACTGACCAGTCTGTAGGTCTGTGTGATCCTTAAGCAATCATTTCCCAGCAAACTCCACCAACCACTCGCAGTAAAGTCGGGGAGTACTAAATTTTCCCTCACAACTGCTGGTTGAGGGATGGTCACTGAGTGACCTACATTCATTGATCCCACAATGTCACAAGTGCAGAATGTCAGACAAGTTAACATCACATGGTTTGTGGTCACATGTCTGCAAATCCTCAATAACCACCATCTGCTCCTGATTTATCTCAACTAACCTTAAATTTTACTATGCCCTTACCCACTTATGATGTCTCCTTGCTTCCTTGGGGCCAGGCCGACCTACTCTAAGTTCACCCCAGAGGGAGTGCTGGCCAACGTCTTGGGTATCCTGTTGGTGTGCTTTGGATTGGTGCTGGGACACCTGATGACGAGGGAGGAGTACAGACGCCCACCAAACCCAGAGGAAGAAGCTCTGTCCGTCCATTTCAAGACACTGACTGACGGGGGATCACCAACCACGCCTTAATCTCACTCTGAAGCCTCTCTGTGATCTACATCTACAGAGCCAACAGACCACCTGTGCTACCAGTCTCTGTTAGTACCTGCATACCTGTCAGAAAATGAGTTCAGCTTTAGGTTCAGTGAAGTAAGAACAGAAATCTGTAATAACTGTCCTTCTCATGTTATTATACCAACCAGCTCTGTCAGCTTTGTCATGAAAAACATTTATACAAACATAGTTAAAAATGTACTGTTTCACTACACATTGTGATATGGATGTTTGTGTACGTCATGTTTGTGTAGTTGAAGGGCGCAGTTTATATTTTATTGTTTCCTGTTGTGCAGTGTTCATGGTTAGGTTGGGATTCTCGTTTTGCTTAAATGTGTCTTGGATTCCTTCACTTGTGTTTTATCATTGTGTCTTAACTATATTAAAGATGTAGCATCAGCTGACCGGAGTAGCTGCAGTGTTCTCCTCTCCCGTCCTTTCCTCCTCAGCTCTGCTCTGTGTCGGCTTTGTGAGGACAGTTATTGACATTAATGCACTCCCAGCGTCTCACCCCCAATTTTAACCATATTAACTACAGTAAATCTCACACCTAACATAACTCTAAAACCAGGTCTTAACCCTCAGACAGACAGCGGTGTGAGAAGATTCAAGTTGTACCTTCCAGAAAGTCACAGCAGATGGCTGCCATGGGCGTTATTTGGTCATTGTGCTGATGCTATCCTTTTTAGTAAATCTGGCACCTTATCAGGGGAATTAAATTTGACTAAAGAAAGAAACCACAAACACAAATTTCTACTTTGACGCTCAAAAAGAAGCTACACTACCCTCAGAACAATTGTACAAATCCTGCAAACGTAGCCTTTCTGTGAGCAGGGTGGAGCATGGTGGTGCAGGGTGGTGCGCTGGTAGTCTGTAGAATAGACTCTGTGCTCTGCTGGAGAACCACGTGTTCAAAAACTGTTCTCCGCAGCCGCTGTCTACTCTCCGTGCTGCTTTTCTGTCTGTGAACATTGGTTGAGTTCCCCTCATGTTCCTCTCTGTGTAACTAAAGAGCCACAGGTCCACGTTCATTTTGGGGTCAATATGTGGCATTAAAGGTGGTGTGAATTGGTTGTATGATAAAATTTCCTCTGCTGTTGCTCCGTCTTCGTGACCTGCAGTACCATAAAGTCCTGTTTTCTGACCGAATCCTATCATTAACTGTTCCTGTTTAAATGCTTCAATAACCTGTTGTGTGTATTCAAATACCTACATGTATGTTTTAAATCTACTTATTTTTGTTTTGCTCGCCTTCGGCTCGGACTTCAGTCTTTGTGCCTCAGAGAGAGCTTGGTGGAGGTTGTTCATTTTTCTGTAAGTTGTGACAGTGTCGTTGTTCACAGGAAGTCGCGATCTCATCAGGACAACCTGAAATAAAGTGTTTGAAATTATTTTCCCCAGATTTTTAACATTGGATGTGAAAGCAGCAAGAAAGCATATTTGAATTGTAGATTGTTTTAAAATGAACATTCTAAAACAAACATTTTTACTGTACGTAACAAGCTGTTCACGTCACCTTTATGCGCATTAAGCTGCACCAGTTTTGTCGTTTTGTCTTTGTACACCAACATAGTGGATTTTAAATCACACAGGCAAGATGTCATTGAAGTGCAGACATTCATTAATAATCTAAGTGGGGATCACGTTAACTGTTCAGGGTTTACATTTTCTAACGCTCAAATGTAACTGGACATGGAACTGAAAAGCAGTTTGATGGCCAGTTCAGGTCTGTTCCCGCTTTATTTCCTGAAAGGTTAAACAGATAAAAGATCTGTAGTTCACCCTGAGAGCTGCGCTTGCCACTCCTAAAGTTTTCCACAGCAAAAAGTTTAGGATGGCCGAAGGAGCAGTCTGGCTCATTCTTACAAAGCAATCATAAAAGGCCCGATAGCCCACTGACTGGTGCTTTATGTTAAAATCAATATTCTATTTAGATTGCTTCTGCTGCCCCCAAGTGGCCAAAAAACAATCAGTTATTGTAAGAGCACTGCATATAAGATCAACACAACAAGAAGGTAATGTTGTTGTTCTAATGTAAGATTATACCCAAAAAAGCTTTTCCTTGTTGGGTCACACAATGAGAGACAGACTTACAGTTCAGTCTTTTATTCAGCTTTATTCCTCTTTCTAACTCAGTGATTCCACATGAGCCAAAAACACATTCATGTTGCTTGAAATGTTTGATAATGAAGCTCTTCTCGTCACCATCCTTGGTTTTAAATGTAAGCTCATCTTACACACTGTGAAAGAGCCCAAAGTACACACTGACTTGGCTCTGTTCTGACGGGATATTTCACAGTCAGGCACCAATGCAGACAGAAGGTAAACATCCTACATGTGATGCACAACACACAGTTTTGCTAACAGATTTTCCACGTTTTCACTTTGAACATCAAATTGCTAATATCATCTCACAGCTGCAGTCCCCTGAGCAGTACGAGATGATGGCAGTGGTCAGAGACTGTACTGTGTGTGCTGTGTCAGACATCACTTGTTTCATCAGCAACAGCAACTGAAAGTGAGAAGTTTGGGGGAAAAAAGCACTACAAATGTACAAAAACTGGCATTCATGTTTATAAAAGACAGTTTTAAAGAAGCCTGATCTTAATATATCATTAAAGTGAAACTTGTCCCTCTTTTAAATATTCAGCTAGCCACCTCCCCTTGTCGTTAACAAGGTTAAGATGGAAAAGTTAAATCATTCCTTGCTGACATAGACAAAAGCATTTTGAGCAGTAAACCGTGTCTTTTGCCATAAATATGTTGTCTGTTTTATCTGTTTTAGCAAGCTAGGCAAAATACTGGTTTGAAAGGAAAACCTTGTAAAGACATAAATAAGCATGTGCTTGATGGATTCATAAACGATAGTGTGCTAAAAATTGGTAACATTCAAAATCCCAAGTAGATGGTGATCACTTTGGGAAACGCAAAAAAGAAACAGCGTAATTTCTGTATTGCAGCAGATGTTTGTTAGCCCTAGCATCTAAGGTACGATAAGAAAAACGCATTTTCCATTCAAAGTAACGACTTTTAAAACCCAGTAACGTGGCACAATGAGGAAAACTTTTTTTATGTCACAGTTACTGTTACTGACGCCTAGTCTTTGATATCACATAAGCAGAAACACTGTCGACAACTATAAATGTTTGTTATATAATAAGACTTTTGATTATTGACTTAAAATCATTTGTTGCAGACAAACATTTTAATTATCATCTTTGATTACGACAGTTTTTTTCCTATTTAACATCCAAATTTAGGTCTATGTTCTGACCTAAACTTCCTTTTTTTAATTATACTTTGCAAATTCTAACAAAAACTTTCACCACTTTTAAAAAAACTTTTCTTGTCTCTTTTTATTTCTGCCCTTGTTGCCTCAAGAGAATTTGCCTTTTCCCAGAACAGCACTATAAATAAGAACATTATTAAATAAAGGTTATATTGATTCACTGCACCAGCTCATGGTACAAACCGATTTCACATGAAAAGTCCTGCCTGGCTCTAGTACAACTTAAGATGGTGTTACTCCAACACAGTACAATGTACATGTTTTGGAGAAGTTGTTTCTTCACATTTTGTTTGAAGATTTTAAACTTTTTCTGAGCGCAGGCGTTTATAACAAGCACAGAAACACACCAAAGTTGGAGGAACCATCTGAAGAGTAAGTAAACACACGGCTACGTATGCTAATGTTTGTGAGACTACGATTCTGATCTGACTGTGAAATACACAGTGGATGATAAGATGAAAAGAGTGAACTGAACTTTAGTTTTTGAAAAACAAACAAACCTCAACACAGTAAATGAATGTAGTTGAATAGTGGTACATTTTTGGGCCTCATTGGTAAGGCTCTGTGGCTGCTGTTGGTGGTAAGATAGTTAGCTTGGCATGGTCATAAATTAAGCTGGTTTCGCGCAGATAAATAGATTGTTTCATTGGAATTTTACACAGTTATCTTTGGAAAGGCAAGAAAAACATACAACACCATCCAAAGAGTTCAAATGCACATTGTTGAGGACAAATATCCAGAAATTACATGTCAAGCCTAGTTAATGGTCAGAGTGAGAGTGACTGACAATACTGACAACCGAGGCACATACAAGCAAAATGTTTCCAACATAATACAGTATGAAGAGCCCTGGTGTATCACTTGGAATCATATGGTTTGCATAATTAGACCATTAGGACTACAGAATATAAAAGGCCTTCAGAGAGCACAGAAAAAGGCTGAATGGATGACCCTTCCAAAAAATCAATTTTTACAAATGCGCTATATCGTTCTAATTGAACCCAGAAAGAGACCAATGTTAACCCAACATCTTTAGAGTTTCTGCTTCATGTAAACTAAAACTCTAAAGTTTCAGTTTACGTGTTCTCACAGACGATCCCCCAAAATAAACACGATGGCAAATCCCAAAGGAATACCGTTTTAAGAAAAACCAAAAAGAAACTTTACAGTTTAATACAGACATAACTTACAAAGATAAATACAATTTTTTCTCCTTTTTTTAACTCAGTGTTTATTCAATGACAGTATTTTCGAGTTTCTCAAACTATGGCTTGGGTCTGGGTCACTAACAAGCGTTTGACTGGTACAATGACGCGAGCCTGGATTCGTCCATTTCTTTCAAGTCAGTGTTATTTAAGCGCTTCAATCTTGAAATGAGATCTTTATTAAAGGCGTCGGCAGCAGGCAAAGGTAATTGCGGTGCTTTTTCTCTCCTGTCTGGACGTCACCATTTAGACTTGAACTGCAGTTTTAAAATGTAATTCAAGCCAGAATTGTGCAAGAATTATCTTCTTCGTTCTTGTGCTTTGTGAGGTGAACACCTGTTAATGTTTCACTTCCAAATGGCAGAACCAGTTCATATTGGTGAATATGTTCCATGCCATTCTTATAGGTTAGGCATCTTCACCATGAAGGAGTCAGTATGCCTAAGATGAAGTGGCACTCTTTCCAAAAACAACATAGAGCAATCACTTAACCTAGCAAGTGAGGTGGAGTTCTCTGAAGCATACTAACAAATACAACCAAATGAAAACAAAAGCTTTTACCCAGTCTGAACTTGGTGTGTCTTGCTCTTATAAACATTCCAAGTACTAAATGTAGGAACTTGACATTACTTTGTTTCAAGAACAGTCTTCCAGTATATCGGTACAGTGACTTCATTTATACCACTTTTCATTAATGTTCTTGTATTGTCTTTACACATTGGACTCTACAAAGGGTCTTTTTGGTTTAACCGGAGACGTAGGACCCGTACGTCTCTCAGTCGGTCTGTCCGAGCAGCTGTGGATCATGGGCAGCGTCCGAGCCACCTTCACATCCATGTAGGAGAGATTCTGACAGGCAACCTGCACTGAGCCCTCACCCTGATGAACATTTCCTGGCGTCACGTCATAGAAGTCCAGCTGGTTATCATAAGAGGCGTGACCATTGTGGGCATTGTTGTTGCTGCGGTTGTGGTAGGCAAAGGATGAGAGCTGGGGTGGAGGGGGGTTTTTGCTGGGCGAAGTGACAACTGTGTCCACTGAAGACACGGCCCAGGAGCGAGACGGACTGAGACAGGACGCTGAGCTGGACGGAGCCTGTTGCTGATACTGCTGGTGCACCCTTGCCGTCTTGTCGATTACTCCCATAAAAGGAGTGTTCCTAGATGAACGTCCCACCTCTCCAGGGTAAGTCCCGCCTCCTGACATGCATATTTCTGACTGGGGAGAGGCGATCAGGAAGTTATCATCATGGTAACCACTAATGCTTCTAGCAGAGGCCAGATCTGAAGGTAGATCCATGTGCTGAACAGAGGCCGATGTCCTAAAGCCTGGCCCAAGATTAGCTGGCTGTCCAGTAGCAAGACTACCACTGCTGGGGGAGAAACGGACGCTGACACTCTGGGAATGGATGAGAGGCCTAGGGGAATGACCAGAGGAGGAGGTTGGGTGAGCACTCAGTGGACGTCGAAGACCACCCTGGTGTTGATACTGATAATCGTGCGATGACTGAAGCCTATCTGAAGACCCCATTGCTGCCTCTGTAACTTCCAAAGGGTAGTAGGCTGCTTTGGATTGGTTACGGCTGAACTGACGGGACTGGCCAAAACGGTTTACCCCCGCCCACTCGGCTCCTGCTGCTTTCCCATAGCCAGATGTGCCTCTGGCCTGGCTAACCAGGTCAACTTCTTCTTCTTCATCCTGTACATAAGAAGCTCCAGAGCTCAGACCAGGCTGAGCCAATGGGCTAGGCCTGACATCCATAGGATTTGAGCAAAAGCCTTCCCCAAGCTCTGCTAGTTCTTTGGGCAGATGGGCGAACTGGGAATAGGCAGAACTTCCCAAAACCATGCTGGAGTGGGTAGAAGAACTGGGCTGATTGGTTCGGACCACCTGTGCTTTGGCTGGTTGGAGCCAGTGGCCTTGGACGGGGTTCTGCTTCTGGAACCTCTGACCAGCCAGATGGGGGTGACGCTGGACTCCCTGGTTCTGATCTAAGTCAGACTGTGGATAGTTTTGTACACCTCCACTTTCGGACAATGTAGGCATACTTTCAGACACTATGCCACCTCGCTGCTGATGCTGGATTAGGGAGGAAGTAGGGCTGAAATCGTGATAAGATGTGGAAGGAGGGGGAGGTGCAGAGTGACTAGGTGAAGAAAGGGAGGCTGCGTGGGTGGGACTGGGGAGGTGATGATACAGATGAGTGGGGGAAAGGGAGGAGGGCGATGGTACCCCAGAGTGGCAGCGGGTGTCAAGACTTTGAACCGCAGGTTGAAGGTGACAGGGAGAGGAGTCTCTTTCCCTGAAACTGCTCTCTGCTTTCTCCTCTTCCTCCTCTTCCTCTGTAAGCCCCTCTCTATCCTGTACCTGCAAACAACCTGAATCTCTAGACCTGGCCTCGCTGATGGACATGTTCTGCTGATAGACGTGATTAGATGATGGAGGATGAATGTCCTTTTGCTGTGCAGCCTGCCGACACTCTTCTTTGACCCGTGACAGCAGGCGCTGAATCTCCCGGTTGGATGGGCACAAACGGCTGGCTTCAATCAGGTCCTCCAAAGCAGCGTGGAATTGTCTGGGTTGTGATAGTGACAAGGAGTGAAAACAGGACAAACTTCAGAAGATGACAGAGAATGTGTATATCAGAATGTTTCCGGAATTATAGGTTTCATATTGTCAGTGTTTAGAAGGTCTGTTCCAATCTTTCGATGTCTGGTTACCTGAAATTTGCTGCAATCACATTCACAAAGAAAAAACAGGCTTAAAAATGTGTCCCTCCATCTGAAATCTATGCCTTCAGTCACTGTGACTGTAAGGCAATGCTAGGTCAAAGCTTTAGGTCTTTACTCTCTGGTGAACGGTGCCAGTCAGTGACCCCACGGTAACCACTCGTCACTAGTGGAAAGTGTGTCTGGTTGGCAAGCGGTTGCAGGAAGTTGCATGTGGTCACAGAGTGGAATACTTTTACTTTGAAGGGAAATGGTCTCCGTTTCTGGTTTGTGCTGTACTTTTTCATGCTTCACCACTACATGGTGGTTAGTTAGTGACTGAGTGCAGACAAGCTGGCATCTTCTATGCAAACTATGAGTGACCGCAGTAATCTTCTAGCAATGAAAGCAATCACAAGATGGTTTTTGGTCCAGCACCCTTTTTGCTTTCCTAGTGATTGGAGGTTAACAGGGGATTGCCAGCTGGTCTCTGGGCCTGTGTAACTGAGGCCTTAGCAAACTGTGTAGAGCCTTAGCATGGAGGTAACTGGAAACTGACAACACCCCGCCAAGTTAAAACACATGAGACCCTTACCTGACAGCACATATGTCTTCTACTTCTTACAGTTCAGGTCACTCTATCTCTCAGGTTTTCTTTACATGGTAGTGAGCCTAAAACTACTCAACTCTTTCTCACTGCAATCTCGTGTCTAAGTTTCAAATAGTTTAAAAATGTCAAACAATAAAATCATCACAGTTCTACTACTGAAGATCCAAAGAACCCAAACTCTCAGAAGATGACGATCAGTTAGTTTTATTCAATTTCTCACGACACTGTTTACCTGCGGCTGCGTTTGGCACGGGCTCTGGCATAAAAGGCTTCATAAGATTTGGCTTTTAGCTCCAGGGCCTTGGTAGCAAACTCCTCAGCAAGGCTGAAGTCCTGTAAGGAAGATTAACGATATATCAATACTGAAATAAAGTTTTCGAGATGAGATTTGTTTCAAAATAATAAGCAAAATATTCTCAACATGTGCGTGTTTAAGAAAAAGCCTCACGTTCATCTTGCGGCGGCAGCGTGAGAGGTTGAGCAGCACGCACACCCTGAGCTGTTTGAACGTCTTCAGCTCGTCTCCTGGAAACTTCTGGAGAGCTGACTGATAGGAGTGAGCGGCTTCCCTCACTTTACCTTGCTGGAAAGAAAAAAAAAGAAACTCTTTCAGAAAGAACTTTGGAATATCGAATCAAATCGATATCGAGTCAATCAAATCAAATCTCATCAAGATGGAAATGTGCGCTACCTTGTACAATTTATCTCCTTCTTGGATCAATTTACTGAGCAGAACCATTAAGATATCTGGCTTAGAGGTCGCCATGGCCCAGGTTGCAGGTCCTACACACACACACACACACACACACACACACACACACACACACACACACACACACACACACGCAAGTTTAGTTTAGGGATATATGAAGGATGATTTAGAATTCATGAAGGTTCATTCTGCAGGGTGATGTATTGCTAATGCAAATGAACTATATGGGAGTCCGGCCATGCAGCAGTGAAGATGCTTACTGCATAACTACAACATCCATGGTTTAATTCTTGCTGTTAAACTGAACATGCTTCATGCTTCTACCTATTTTGGCTCCCTTTTTCAGTAGAGCGATGACTGCAGAAGTGTTTCTGCAGCCGACTGCTCGATCCAGAGGGCGCATCCCGCTGCAGTCCACATGCTCCACTGACGCACCGTGATCCACAAGGTACTGCACCTGGACACGGATCAAAGCGACATTTTTCACCACTTTTATAAATTCTCCTCCGGCTACATTACATTGCCCTCTGCAGCGGCTGCAGAACAGGTAGGACAGGTAACTGTTCTAAATTAACTAACACAATCATGGTTACTCTGGCTGTACACACCACATCTGGGTCTCCGCAGAATGCAGCCAGATCCAGAGGCGTGCGTCCATTGCGGTCTGCATGGGTTGTGGCTGCTCCTCTCTCCACAAGCTCTCTGACCAATGAGAGCTGGCCTTTTAGACACGCCCAGCTCAGTGCCGTTAGCCCTTCTCTGTCGGTCTGTTCGAGGGAGGCTCCTGGAAACAGACAGATTCATTAGGGTCGGAGCTATTGTTAGGGTCAGAGTGATTAGAATGGGGGCTCTAAGGACGACCTTATAAATAATGGCTACAAACATGGCCTCACTAGTCTCAGCACACATGCCATTTCTGTTAAAACTGTCAATTCCTACAGTGGAGTGTTTGATCACGAGGACAACAGATTCATTTCATATTTCTTCTACTTTTGTTGTCAGTGTTAGGAAAGAGGAAAACACGTTTTTACAGCAGTGTACACGCTGAGAATACTGTACAGTATCACAGCTGTCCTCTAAGATTAGCGTTTGTAGTTAAAGTATTATTGATTAGGACCAATCTCGTTTTCAAGGGTTTTTTAACATCTGAATCTCCTGATCAAAGAAAAAGTAAAAAATACTTTCTGACTGCACTGAAGTTGGACATAAACAATGTTACTGCTGGTTTAATTGCATTGCTGCAGCAACTCTTGCTGTTTTTCTGGCTGCAGAGTGCAGTGTGTGATTACCATGATCCAGCAGCAGCTGGGCAGTGCTCATGTGTCCCTCTGAGGCTGCAGTCATCAGAGATGTTCGCCCCTGCTGGTCCACCATGTTCACCTCCACCCCCTGATTCAGAAACAACTCCACCACCTGACCGAAGGATGCAGGAGGAGGAAGACTGCAGTTATCTGCTGCAGGTATCGTGTGATCATGTGCCTGTTTGCTTTCTGGTTCCACCATACCTGCCAGTGACCCCGTCTCACGGCGCTGAAAAGTGGAGTGACACCCTGCTTGTTTCCTTGCTCCACAGCTGCCCCCTGATCCAACAACAGCCTGCAGACAGACAGACAGCCACATCCTGCTGCTGCTGTCAGAGCTGACGCAAACACACAGAGTGAGACAAGGGAAACCAGACGATTACAAACTTCAGCTCTGTAACTGAACACATGGCATTATAAAGCTGTGTTAGAGAACAAACATTAAATATAGAAGCCAGAGTTTACTTTGAAATGACGCGACGGATATTAAATGAATCCACGTCTGAGCTTTGGTAAGAAAAGTTTGCAATGAGACAGAATCACCCAGGTCTGATCCTGGCTCTGCTGGAGGTTTTTCCTTCCCACTGTCACCAAGCGCTTTCTCACCGAGGGGACGTCTGATGTTGGGATTTTCACTGTACTACTTTAGGGTCTTTATCTTACAACATAAAGGACCTCGAGATGACTACATAAATAAAACTTCTGTATTTCTTAGGAGAACCTTTTGTTTTCAGTGTAGTTTTCTATTGTGTATTTGCTCGTTTCCATTTCGTTTTTATTGCTTCAGTATAGTTGTTATTGTATCAGCTTGTTTTTCACATTTACTGTATGTTTTTATTTTTATTTATTTATTTTTTGTCTCATTTTAATTATATTTTTCAAAGACTTATTTTATTGTGTTGGTTTTTTGCTCTTATATAATATAAATATAATAATCTTGGCCAGAGGAACCAAACATGTAGAAGAGTCTAAATACTTATTTTTTCTGTTTTTACTGAAGTGAACATTTTCGTCCACTAGATGCTACTAATGTAAAGTATAGTGATCAGTCATGTTGTCTCCTGTTTGCCTCTCATTAATTATGAGGTTGTGGTGGGAAAATGATCCTGCTACATCATCCGTTATTGTAAATGACCTTTTAAGCAAACCAAAGCATGTTTATGAAAACATTGTTTCCCACCATGTTCCACGTGAATTTATCACACTGATGGCGTCTGGTTGACAGAAAAACAAAGCCTGCCGTTACAAAGTAGTTACACAATAGTAGTTACATGGTCATTACCTGTCTCTCCCCATAGACTGTCATATGTGTTGATCTCAGGTCTCTCCTCCCCTTCTTCATCTTCCTCTGGAAGGTCCAATAGGTATGACACCATCTACACACACACACACACACCCGACTATGTGATTGTATATTCTGTACCACACAGTGTTATACATTAAAGGTGTGTATGTGTGTGTGTGTGTGTGTTTGTATCACCTCTGTGTGTCCCATGCTGGCTGCAGCAATCAAAGCCTGCTGCACTGCTTGGCTCCTGCTTGCCCCCTTCTGTCCACAGCAGGTAGTACAACTCCACTCCGCCCTCTTTAGGAGAAAGCGCAGCACCTCGAGGTGGCCTCGCTGGGCTGCGTGAACCAGCACGCACCGACCGGAGCCGTCCACGTGACCCACCTGCACCCAAGGGGAGACAGACACTCAAAAACAGGGTTGGGACTCTTTCTAGGTTAAATTGCAGTGATGCCACTGACTATCAGAAAAGGTTATGAGACCAAGAATCAAAAGAAAAAGAGCAACTGAACTGCAACAATCTCAATTTTCCTTATTTAACATATTTCACTGTATGTATAAGGTTGGCCCCTTGCATACCACGGTGATATTTTTTTGTGCACAATTACCTTGGAACAACGCGAGGGACAGAAAACTATTACTTTTTTCAGCAAATGGTGGATCTACAAGCTACTGAATTATGGGATGTACTGCACAGAAGCCTGTGAAAATCCTGCTGTTGTCATTCTTTACATTAGCTGCAAACATCTGTCTGACACCAAACTGCACATGTGGAGTAGAACTGGTAGCTACCTTGGCTCTGTGCTGACTCAGCATTGTGACGATATCCAGGTGACCAGCTGCAGCAGCGAATCCCAGTGCAGTCAAACCGTCATGTGACCAAGCATCCAGCTAAAAATTGAAGGTGGAATTGTGGTTGGAGTAAATCTGCTCTTGTTAACACCCAATGACGCGTCTCTATGAACTCACATGATGTTTAAAAAGCTCCACGGCCTTTTCTTTTTCCTTACCTGTGCTCCATGATCAAGCAGCAGTGCTACAGCATCAGTGTGGCCCAGGTGAGCGTGGACACACAGCAGGGGGGCGTTGTTCAGGACATCGCTACAGTAATCCACATCAGCCCCAGCCATAATCAGCAATCTGCTCACCTGCAAAAGGAAAAGAGGAAAGTTACAGCAGAACTGTGGTGGGAAATACACTCGTGTGTGTGTGAGTATGCATTGTTACCTTGATATTGGGGGTGTAGAGGTTGCGCAGTGACGCAAGAACAGGGCTCAGGCTCTGGGTGCTGTATGACAGCCACAGCCCTTGCAGAACTGAGGAGGAAACCCCTAGCTTCCTACTCAGGCCCTGGATGAGGAGAACAAATGCAACAGAAACCAACAGTTAGACATAAAACAGTGGCATCTCATTGGTTTGTGATCTGTAAAAAAAATCTACTGGTGTGGTTTCCAGCCCCATGTATCTGCGTATGCGTGTCTAACTTTGTGTGTGAGAGCTCGCCTTGTAGATGTGCGCCTTCAGGATGTGATGCCCGAGCTCCAGTGTCTGCTGTCGGGTCAGCTTTCCTGCCTGTCTGCAGAGCCAGAAGGACAGGAGAGTGTGGCCACTCCTGGAAACAGAGACACACAGCTCAGTGAGAAACATCTGTCCCTGTTTTCTTCTCTCTCCATTTGTCACTCATGCCCTCTGGCCCTCTGACTATACCTGGGATCGCAGAGGAACCGGTCATCCTGGCCCTCCTCCCTCCACATGAGCCACTCCCTGAAGGAGGTGTGGTTTAGCATCCGACTGCCGTCGCTGCGCCGCAAAAGGAACGAGGAGAGCTGCTCCAGGCGCTGTGAGAACTCCGCCCACTCCAGCGAACCTCCGGCCAGGGTGCCCGCATTTACCACCTCAAACAGCTGTGCATTGACAGTATTGTATCCACTGTTAGCAACTATTAGCATGCTAGCACTAACTGAAGCACAGCTGAGTCTGAAAGGCACATCAGGAAGTTTGATGATATTTGTTCATAAAAAAATATCCTGATAAGGTCACTGATTTCAAAGGACGGTTCTTACAAGGTGACACAATTATACACACAATCGATGCATTTCAAGTCATTACTTTGAGGGCTTAAATCTATTTGCAATATCAAATATGGCTCTGTGAGTAATATCATGGTCTAATTATAACGGTGTGGTGTGAATGAGACACGGCGGGTCCAGGGATCCTAGGTTTGAGCCATTTTATTCAATATTCACACCACAACACACCAACCCCTGAGTCCCCGTGTTTATAACTAGGCGGGCGTGATGAAGGATGCCGTGCAGGTGCGTCCGCCCTCCCTGCACAACACCGCAGACCACGCCCCACCACAAACGGTGATAAAGATGACAGAGGAACATTGTACAGTTCCCTGAAGGAGGGACCAACAATCAATTTTGAGCCAGCGGGGGAAGAATATGTTGTCAGTATTGCTAATGCTCACTAGAGTTATTCGGTGTGTATATTTGTTAAACAGTCATCTTCACTGAAGAAAAAAGTATCTCGTGTATGTGTGCTCACAAAATTCAGTAGTGTTACAAACGTTACTTCCAGTAAACTCATCATGTTCCGAGTCCACAGTATACTACATAAAGTTTACCAACGTGAAAATGCTGGTGTGCTATGCTACAATCACACTGGGGACCACAACCCACAAATTACTAAATTACTACAAACTTGTTGCCTTTGAAATGGTTGTTTTGAGACGGTGACCAGGCCTGTCAGCTCAGTCAGCTGCCATCCTCAAAACAACTTTGCTGTGTCAAGATGGCAGAATAACAGCAATAAGACAGAATCAGTCTACAACTGATTGGCGTCAAGTCAGCAATTATATGCAATGTTTTTGTGATGCTAAAACGAATAACTATGATAAATGTACTACCTGCAGTCAATTACTGATTTTTCCTAGTTGCAAGGAAGCTGCTGTCCTGTTTTTACTCTACTGCGACTGAGCCTTTACCTGCTGGTCAGTCAGCGGGTGCAGCGATGCCACAGTAACGTTGAGTAAAGGTAGAACCCTCTGGAAGGACGACTGGGTGGGAAAGCGCATGTTGAGCTGCAGCAGGTAAACCTCTGCTAGACTCACAGGAACCACCTGCACACACACACACACACACACACACACACACACACACACACACACACACACACACACACACACACACACGCACGCACGCACACACACACATTAAAAGCCTTTTCGGTATATCAGATGAGCTACAAAGAGTGCACACATTTGTGCTTTATGGTTACACATCAGTATCTCTTTGTTTACATTGAAAATGCCACGCCCACTATTTTCCGCAGTGTCCAATTGTTTAAACTAACATGCTCTCGCTCTTGTACGCTTCAGTTATTTCAGCTGACATTTGTTTATATTATGTTTACACTGAAACTTAAACAAGTCACAGAATCGCTGCTAGTAAACTTTTTGGCATGCACATTTCAAATACAGATTAAGTTCAGGGTCGACTGAAACTGATGTTGGTGATTTTCAGTGGAAAATATGTTGCTGAGTTTCAGAGACTGTCCCTTTCACAAAGTTGTTTGACATAAAATTCAATGACTGAAACGAATTTTAAAATAAAATGTAGTCAGAACAGTCAGTCCCTTTAAATACATTTACTCAAATGCTGATATAATCTCCAAGAGCCAACTGTGACGAACATTTTTCCAGCGGTATGGCACGGTAACTGACTGAATGTGTCTATAGCTTTTTAAACAGTAGCACACACTAAATATTTCCAGTATGGGGAAGATTAGTAACTGTCCTGTATTTTGGCTAAACAAATCTGGTAAAAATGACAAGCAGACAGTAGAGAAAATAATTTTTGCCGTCCATGTGGAGTTCCTGTAACAATGTGATGTCATGTGGAAACTATGAATACTGCTTGATTTATTTCATCCGTGTTTAAATGAAAGTGCTTTAATCTGTGTCGATTATACTTCAACTGTCAGTTACTTCTTTAGTCTAGTTTGTAGCAGTCTCGACTTTCTTCAGGACTTTATTTGACCTTTACCTTCTTTCTCCATCTCACCTTGAAGCTGGAGCTCTTCAGAACAAGGTATCCCCCCTCTATCAGGTCCAGGATCAGTTTTAAATAGAGATATGAGCCTCTGCTCAGGCTCTTCAGGTGGCTGATCAGTTTGGACAGTGCAGTGTTATCGAGGCGGCCATTGCTCAGTGACACATTGCTTTGGATCTCAGTGCTGCTGTGGATACGCTGCATCAGGTAACCCTGAGAAAAGACAGACCGATGCAGTACAGATGTGCAGACAGACAGAGAAATAGAAATCTATTTACACCTTACCTGCAGGTCCTGGTCTATGGCGCTATTCTCATCCATTCGGTCTAAAGAGATGCGGTGAAAGGGCAGAGAATGAGTGATGTCCTGATTGAATAAAAACACAAAGAAACAGATTTTGTTAGTTCAGAAAAAGTTGTGTTTATTAGCCGTGTGTGCTGCTCACAGTAATTTGGCAGCACAGACAGTATTTGCTTCAGAATAATATGATTTTAATCATATTCAGAAGGTTCCAAACTGATAAGAGATATTCAGTTAACACTGGTAACAATGGCAGAAACCAACACAACTCAAAATAGTCCCCATGTGCTTGTTTGTATGTTTATGCTCTCTTCACAATGCCGGGAACCTAGGACCCACTGCACTAGCATAGAGTCTTTCTCCTTTAATGTGTTCAGGGTGAACCTGCTCTCATCTATGGAGCTGCTAGTTCTGGATTTGTATGGCAGATGTCTATCAGGCTCCACAGTGCTGGGCTGTGACCAAAAGGCCCACTAGAGGACATCGGGCCCTGAGACCACCCTCATGAAGTCTGTTTCTGATTGTTTGGTCAGAATCATTCACACATGTTCTCATCCTCTTCAACCCTGTCCAGGTCTCCTACAGTCTCCTGGAATCTCTTCGATGTTCTTGAGACTGTGCTGAAAGACACAGCAAACCTTGCAGGAATGGCACGCATTGGCAGGAGCCGGACTACCCGTATGACCTCTGTAGGGTCCAGGTATCACCTCATTAGACCACTGTTACAGCACGATCAGGGGGGCCTATCGTGCGGTGCCCCGCGCTTCACTCGGACTTTCTGACCACGTCATGATCCACCTAATCCCCGCGTACAGACAGAGGCTGAAGCTCTCCAAACCTGTCGTGAGGACCAAAAAACTGTGGAGCAACGAGGCTGTGGAGGAGCTTCGCACGTGTTTGGAGTCTACAGACTGGGACACATTGAAGGCTGCTTCTAACAGCTTGGACGAGTTCACGGACACTGTCACCTCCTATATCCACTTCTGTGAGGACAGCATTGTGCCATCACGCACCAGGGTGAGTTATAACAATGACAAACCCTGGTTTACTCCTAAACTCAAAAAGCTGTGGCTGGAAAAGAGAAAGGCGTTCAGAAGCGGAGACAGGGACTGCTACAGAGAGGCCAAGTACAGGTTCACTAAAGAAGTGGACGTTGCTAAACATCAGCACTCTGAGAAGATGCAGCAGCAGATCTCAGAGAATGACTCGGCCTCTGTGTGGAAAGGTTTTAGGAATATCACCAACTACAAGCCTAAAACCCCCCACTCCACTGACGACTTGCTCTTAGCCAACACCCTTAACAACTTCTACTGCCGTTTTGACGAGCCATCAGGCAGCCTTCACACCTCCAACGGCCCCAACAATAGAGACACTTTGGACACTCATTCCCCCACCTCTCCCCCCTCCATAGAGCCATCACCACCTTCAATCACTTCACCTGCTTTACCCCCCTCCTCACCCCACACAAAAGAGGATTTCACACCACCTCCTCCGACCACAACTCTTCATATTCATGAAGCAGATGTGAGGAAGCAGTTTAAGAGTCTGAATGCTCGGAAAGCTCCCGGCCCAGACGGTGTGTCTCCTGCCACCCTCAGACACTGTGCAAACGAGCTGGCCCCAGTGTTTTCTGGCATTTTCAACTCCTCACTGCAGGCATGTCATGTGCCTGCCTGCTTCAAGTCCTCTACCATAATCCCTGTCCCCAAGAAACCTAGGATCACTGGACTAAATGACTACAGACCCATGGCTCTGACATCTGTGGTCATGAAGTCATTTGAGCGCCTAGTTCTCTCCCATCTCAAGACCCTCACGGCCCCCCTCCTGGACCCCCTGCAGTTAGCATACAGAGCCAACAGGTCTGTAGATGACGCCATCAACATGGCCCTACACTTCATCCTGCAGCATCTGGACTCCCCAGGAACCTACGCCAGGATCCTGTTTGTGGACTTCAGCTCTGCCTTCAACACCATCCTTCCAGACCATCTCCGAGACAAGCTTTCCCAGATGAATGTGCCTGATCCCATCTGCCGGTGGATCACTGACTTCCTGACGGACAGGAAGCAGCATGTGAGGCTGGGAAAGAATGTCTCGGACTCCCGGACCATCAGCACCAGCTCCCCTCAGGGCTGTGTTCTTTCTCCTCTGCTCTTCTCCCTGTACACCAACTGCTGCACCTCCACCCACCAGTCTGTCAAGCTAATCAAGTTTGCAGATGACACCACCGTCATTGGGCTCATCTCTGACGGGGACGAGTCTGCCTACAGGAGGGAGGTTGAACGTCTGGTGTCCTGGTGCAGCCACAACAATCTGGTGCTGAATGCCCAGAAGACAGTGGAGATTATTGTGGACTTCAGGAAGCACACAGCCCCACTCCCCCCCATCATCCTGACTGACACCCCCATCACCTCTGTGGACTCATTCCGCTTCCTGGGTACCACCATCACCCAGGACCTGAAGTGGGAGCCCACCATCACCTCCGTCATTAAGAAAGCCCAGCAGAGGATGTACTTCCTGAGGCAGCTGAAGAAATTCAACCTGCCAACACGGACGATGATGCAGTTCTACACTGCAATCATCGAGTCCATCCTCACCTCCTCCATCACCGTGTGGTACGCTGGAGCCACTATCAGGGACAAACAGAGACTGCAGCGTGTTGTGCGCTCTGCTGAGAAGGTGATTGGCTGCAGACTCCCATCTCTGTAGGACCTGTACACCTCCAGGACACTGCGGCGTGCAGCTCGGATCTCAGCTGACCCTTCTCACCCTGGACACAGTCTGTTTGACCTGCTCCCCTCAGGCAGAAGGCTCCGGTCCATTCGCACCAGAACCTCTCGCCATAAGAACAGTTTCTTCCCCTCTGCTGTCGGACACATGAACAATAAACGTACGACTGTTCCCACCACTAACACATGACCCTACGCTGTGTTCACTGCATGATTCCATGTTTGGCACTGATCACCACCTGCACTCATGTATATATCATGTATATATCTATCTACTTAGCACTTTTAATTCTTATTCTTATTTTTATTTATTTATTTATTTTTCATGTCTATTTTAGCGTAATTTATAACAGTATGTTTGCACTGAAGCACCGCAGCAATTTCCTAATGTTGTAAACCTGCTCAACATTTGGCAATAAAACCTTTCTGATTCTGATTCTCATGCTACCAGGTGACCCCAGTCAAATGCAAACAAATGCAGAAGTAGTGAAAAAACAGTCGGAAAAGATGAGGAGGGAAAAATGTCTGTGTCCTCCAGTTGTAAAACCATTCCTGTTTTGGGGGTTGCCTCATTGTTGCCCCTCTAACGCACCTGTGTGCTCTTTTGTTCCCATTTCACGGCCACCTTTGTGATTTTACACTTCTGTGTGTTTGTGACTTGTGTTTACCTGCTGACTGGTCCTGACAGTGGTAATGACCTTCAGCCAGGAAGGAAATCTCTGGATGGTTCGGGATAGAAAGGAGGTCAGCGTGTCGCCGTAGTCCGGCCGGTGGAACTCTGCCTCGTTTAGCCCATCAATCAGTACAATAAGGCCCGCCCCTTCTACATGCAGTTTATTTTCTGGAAAACAAACAAAACAAACTCACATTGCATCACTGCACATCAGTTAATGTGCCACAGCAGAATGTAGTAGAAGCTGTACCTCTGTAGAGAGCATCGAGCGGTTCTAGTATTCCTTTCTGAAGGGCAGAGATCGGATCCTGGATACAGGAGCGCAGACTGAGCATGCTCTGGAGCTGTGGCGCCCGGTGCAGTAGTTCACGATAGGTGGCCAGCTGAGGCGCGCTGCTTAATGTAGCCGCCATGTTGTGGACAAACTCCGGAACGAGACAGGTGTGGCAGTTATCGGCCTGACAGAAATGATATGAGACTACCTACAAAACAGAGGCAGAAGAAAGTCGGTGAATCATCTGTAGATTTTCAGTAAAACTTTGCTGAGGTGGATTCACACGCTGGCCTTTTAGCTTGAGAGACTAAGTGATCATTCATTACACTGGTTGGTATTACAGCAGTCTAATTCATGTGGGTCTTTTATGGTCATTTCCACTGCTGTACACAAGCAGCCTACAGAAAATTATGAGAAGCACAACAGGTCATCTTTGATTAAAAAGTAGAAAGAGGAATGAAGTAGGGACACTACCTGTCCCGCGAGCCTCCTCAGCGCCTCCTCCTGTCTCCTCCTCATTTCTGGTGTGCCTGGACAGCTTTCTCCTGACCCCCCTTCATCTCCTCCTCCACCTCTTCCCAGGGAGTCGTGGGAAAAAGTCTCCACATCTGGGAAATTCAAACATACAAACGTGTCATTCTTTCTGAGCAGCTGTTGCCTTCATTAACTGCATGATTTTACACTGTTTTTCTGATGCCTGGCTCAGCTATGGGTCTGGCTACTGGCCCTGTGGATTTTATTGGGTTACATATGATGACTCTGTTACTCTGAGTGAATTTAAGTACATAAACATTTTTGTCTAAACTGGTCAAAGACACTCAGAGCCTCGTCTTGGCTGTGTGCTTTGGCTCTTTATCTTGCTGAACCTCTTTTCCAGTGTCAGTGGTGAGAGGCTACACAAGAAATGAACTTTCTGATATGCAAACGCAACCAGAAGACAGTTTAACTCTTGCATACGTTTTTTCTAGGGTTCTGCTAATATCCACATAATGTCTCTTGTACGACACAGTTTACAGAGCTGTGAAACAGGAGGGATCTTTTCCTCTTACGTTTGTTTATGGTCTGGCTGCTAGAAGCATTTGGCCACATACGGTTTCCATGACAACTAAGTGCCACCAAGCGAGCAATGATGGCCGTTTTGCCAAATCCCATGTTGCCGATGATAACCGCGCCCCGGCTGGTTGCTGGATCATCACTGCGGAGGCAGGTGTCCATTTCTTGGAAGAGCCACTCCCTGCCGGTGAAGAGCCAATCAGATGAGAGACCAGGAACCTCAAAGTGAAGCGGCTTCAGGTTCAGAGAGGGAGTGAAACGAACTGCTGGAAGAGAGGGAAGAGAGGAGCGCGTGTAATGCTGCCATTTATTATAACTGCATCTCAGGATGTTTGGCACCATGTGTGCATTTACCTCTGTGGTCCTGTTGACTACGAATCCCAGAATTCTGTCTAGGCATTCTGAGGGATGTCCTTGAAGGGATGTGTCTCTGCTGCTCATCAAGATAAGCCAGGTCTTCAAGGTGGGCTGAACTAGTGGCTAAAGAGAAATTAAAAAAAAAATGCTGTAATAAGACTGCTGCAAAATAACTGACATAATGTGCTTTATACAGATGCTAAGTTGGTTATAGAAAACTAAATTAGAGCCGTTTGTAGATATATTTTTTTCCACTGAAGAAACTCCAAAGTTTAAGTTAGCTATGGTGAATGTGTCCTTACTACTTGGTACAAACAGGTCTGGCCCTTTGGTAAACCGATGCATTCACGTTCTTGCCAAAGGTTAGACGAGAATATTCTTATAATTCTTGTTTCTGTTAAAGGAGGACACAGCTAGGAGAAATTAGTCAGTATAAAAGATGGATGTAGCCAACATGATGTCACCATCTGCTTTGTGAAGTCTTTTTATGTAGCCTAGAGCTATATATATGTAGAGTCACCTTCATCAGCGAGACTCTTGTTTTACATTCTATGGACTCATATAGCTCCTAGACTTTAAATCTCTTTTAAAACTGTTCTTATTGTTCATTTACCATTAACATACCTCCACAAATACGCTCCACAACAGTGAGAAATATTTAAAAACTCTCAGTAACAAATATGTTACAAATCGCTGTATGAACAATTTAACAAGTTAATCTTAACATAACACCAACCAAGCAAAAGTACTCATGTGTCTTCTAGCTTGTATGAAGACAAACGTGTTTATAGCTTTAGAACAGATTTCCGTATCTGTTGTTAGCAAAGCAAACAGGCAGGATTACTAGGATTTCAGCATCTTGACAGTTCCTAAAAAGTTGATATAAAACCTAACAAAGGACTAATACAAGTTAAAAACTTTAACTTTCCCTGGCTGCAAACACAAAGCTGTGAGAAACCTACCAGAACTTTTGTCTTAATGACTCCAGTAACAATCCTGTTGCACTGCAGAGAATACGAGTGCAGGCTGTGCCTTGTATCCTGTGTGTCACTTCCTTCCTTCCCCAAAGTGCTCATGACTTTTAGCTTTTATTGAAACAGGAGAAGGAGAAGAGGAAAAGGAGAATGGGCTCTGAACACGTTACCCAGGCACCATCTCCATTTTTCAGCTTGTTGCCTTTTATCAGCAGTTTATAAACTACCAATGACGAGCTTGTTAACACACCTGCCTGTGTACACATGAAATAAACCAGAAACTTGAAAGAAACCAGACAGTCTTAATAGGTGCTCTTTTTAAGGTGTTAAGGATTCTGTATTAACATCTGCCCGTGCCTCAGTTATGTCTCTGGTGAAGTATGGCCTGGATCCAGGACTGTGATTTTCTATGTGTGCTTCTGAAACACTGTCTTTAACTCTCTGTGTCTAACTGTAGCCCTAACCTGTATGATTATTATATATTTATACTGTATATATTTATTATTATATTTATGTTTTTACATAAAGGTGAGGTTTTTTTTAAAGACAGATTATAAACTAGAGAACAAGCTGTGTTTTAATTCCTCACTACTGCGTGCATGTGATCCAATCACACTGCAAAGTGTCCTGGCAGGTTTTTACAATAACAGCAACATTAAAAAACAGTTTGATGCAAAATGAATGAACGTGCCCATAAAGTCCTCCGTGTCACTTATTAATAATATAGGAATCTTTTTCTAACTGTCGCCCCCACAATTCACTGCAATTGTTTGTATATTTGTATACAAATTTGAATACAAGTGCGTTGCGTATGCACTGGGACACACTCTGAATTCACTTTTGCAGAGCAGAGGGATGCACTATGAAGCCAGATTATGGGCTTAGTGAGCTGTGCTGAGTTTAAACTGAGTTCCCTGTCCTGCCGCTGGCTCTCTTTTTACCAGGTTTTCTTTTACGATTTGGTCTAAAATGAAATTATCTGTAAGCAATCTGCAAAATTATAGATTCTTTTATATGTGGAGCTTGTTAAGCTGGACTTTTATGGTTGGTTGGTGTCAGCCAGTTAGTTGTGACTTTTCTAGACCACACTGACTATAAATATCTGGTAAAATGCAATAGAACCTCACACTGTGCTGAAAGGCAAAAAAGGCCACATCGCATTCATCTGCCATCTTACCAGCAACCGAATTAGGGCGAGGCATGAAGTAGAGGGGGATGGAATAGGTGGAACCTGATGACTGGGTGAGGCCAGTGCCTCGATCTGGATGGAGTTTGTTTAGGCTGTAAGTGGAGGCAGCCATGCTGTCGTCCACCCTATACAGAAAACCCTCATTTCTGCTTCCTGACGCTACCACACTGGTAGACGAAGTGGACGCCACCACTGGTCGACCCCCCTGCTGCCACAGGTTGAGACTGCTGCCATGGTAACATTCTCCTGCATACTTAGCGCCGTCATCCCTCTCTGCAGCTGAGTCAGCAGAATAGCTAGTCAGCGTGGCTGAAAATTAGAGAGAAGGGGAAACAGGGGGCATTAGCAACAAGAGCTGGTTGTTTAATGGCCCATTTGAAGACAACTGCCCCTTACCTATGATCCCACTGTCTCTGCTCTCCAGTGTTGAGGTGGGGGAGGTGACGGAGGCGTGGTTCGGGGAAGCGTGCTTGTTGTTACTACTGCCTTCAGCACCAGTGGGAGGGTGCAGTGTGGAACTGGGCGAGGTGTTGCTACTAGCCAGACTGGAAGAAGGAGACATCCTCTGTGGGAAAGGCAAAAGAAAAATAGAAATATTCTTCTATTATTGTGCATTATAGGTATTAATGTTATATCGTACAGTTCTCATTCTTATAGTTATCATGTGTCTGTATAAGTTAGCATTTTTTGGCAAAACATCTTTAAATATTCAAATAGAAACACAGTGGATGGATGAAATAGATT
The DNA here is from genome assembly GCF_964374335.1 of Astatotilapia calliptera. Taxonomy (NCBI): domain Eukaryota; kingdom Metazoa; phylum Chordata; class Actinopteri; order Cichliformes; family Cichlidae; genus Astatotilapia; species Astatotilapia calliptera. Next base: position 31,850,447 of record NC_137425.1, on the reverse strand, counting down.
TGTCAGTGGAACGAGACTTTCCACGACCTCGATAAAACATCGTATGGCAGATTCACAGTTAAATCTCTGAACCTAAGAGCATTCGATGATTTAGGTGGAACAAAAGCGTGTGTGTTACTTACCTGCCCATCCTGAGCATGGTAAGGGGAGCCTGGCTCTCCACTGATGACCTTTTCTCCAAGTAGAAAACCAAGCCTCGTCATCAGGGCATCAGCTGCCTCATCTACTGAGGGGGGTGGTCCTAACTCCTCATCTTCACCTAACGAGTGAAGAAAAGGGAATTAAAAAAAAATACTATGCTGATGATGTCATCTGACTGTTGACTGTGACATGTTAAGCAATGGAGACCGTATACCTTCATGTATTATAATCACATTACATTTTTTCAGTAATGCAGTAACATAAACCATTAGTGAAAAATGTAATTCCAGTTGCAATTATGCCAGTACTTGTGTTACAAAGATTTCAGCTTGTGTGCAGCAGAAGGAGAACGATGAAGTCTACAGCTTGTCAGGAATGAGATATGGACATTCATTTTATTTTTATGGCACAAAGGGACGAGAGCGTGATGATAACGTTGAATCTGCATGCAGGACAGAAACAACTGGATTATACTGGTGGCAAGATTTGAGCTTTTTGCAAGCACGGACAACATGCTAACGCAGGGCTAGCGAAAAACCTAGCGTGATGAGCAGGGAGAGGATGAGCTTCAACACAAGACAAAGCAGTGATGAGCAGTCAGCCTCTGTTTCTACCTGTTCATAGTAGAATCACTGTGATGATTGTTTTCAGGTCTCTCATACGCTCATACATATTCCATGTGTGTCCACCGTCCGTATTTGTGTCCATATGGGGATTTGTGTTGGTGTGTGGGACTGTAGTGATTCCACTTCCATCACTTATCGAGTCCATTCCTTATTGATTCTCAATGGCGTCACTTTGAGAGTCACCGCCATCGCCAAGCAGCTTATCAAACACATTACATTTGTGCAAATGAATTGCATGCTGGGTGATTACATTTTTTTGCATGTTGGAGGTATGTCCCCTCTTTCTTGCCATCTGGGTTGGAGTCATTACTCAAAAAAAAAGTGTTCTGTATTACACAGAACACTTTTCTAATCCAGCACACGTTACATTAATTTCATGTTTCTCCATAAAATGACCTGAAACACACTGTCTCATGATTACCATTTAACAATATAAACCCACAGGCTACAGCCCCACACACCAACACAAATCTTTCTCTAAGTACGTAGGTAAGAACACAAAGCAAAGATGAAAACCAGCACAAAGAGACTTTAAAACATGAACAGATAGAAATGCAGGCTGTAGCCTGACTGCTCATCAGATTGTTATCTGTTGAAGTTCAGTGTCTGGCTGCTGGGCTGGGGTCAGCATATGCTCAGCATAAAGCTGCCTCAATCACAGTTTTCTACAGACATCCACTGGCAACCTGCTAAAAAGTCCCAATTTGATGTGCTGGCTTCAAGAGCAGACACTGTTATAAGTCCATCCAATCAGAAGAAATTATGAAAATAGAACAATTCAGAGAATCTCACACACGCTGCAACTCACTCAAAGCACATGCAAAACAGTGATTGATGTTGCTATTAATGTATTCACTATCATGACCTAAATATGCCAAGAGCACTGCACACGTACACACACACACACACACACACACACACACACACACACACACACACACACACACACACACACACACACACACACACACACACAAGAATGTAAGCCGCAGCACGAAAGCTCCGACTCTGTTTCTCTCTCTCTGTAATTACAGCTTTAAACTGCTGACTGCTGGTGAAGAATCAGACACACACACACACACCAAAAAAAAGCCATCCAACACAAAGCACGTGTGTGTGTGTACGTGTGCACATACATGCGTATGTGTGGTCAGTCAATGACAGGGTTGTGAGTCGTTTTTAGCAGAAGAAAAATAAAATGGAAAGATCAGATACAGAGCGCGCAGACATTTCCATTTCTGCTTTCTTAACTAGTTCAGCTTCTGATTGCTTCTCCTGTCTTTCCTCCCTTCCTTAGGAGCCTTCCTCTCCCTTTGCCGTCCCTTCTTCTCTTCTTTCTTTGTGTATTTCTTCTTTTTTCTTTCCTCCTTTCCATTCTTACGTTCAGCTTTTCTTTCTGTCATAGTTTCTCTCTTCTTCTAACCATTTGTTTTTCATCTCTCCTCCAGTTTCTTTCCTTACTTTCCCTCATTAGTCTTCCTTCTTTTGTTCCTTTATCTCTTCCGACTTTCTTTGCACCCTTTGTGTTTTCTCTGGTCCCATCTTTCTTTTGTTTTTCCTTCCTCCGTTTTTTCTTTTCTTTCTTATTTCTTTTATCTCTTCCCTCCCAGATTTCTTTCTTTTGCCCTCATGTACTCTCTTTACTTCCTTTCTTCCTGAACCAGAAGGACTTTCTGCTATAACAGAATCCTGATATAGAAACTCTAACATGTTTCTGTCAGTAAAATGATGCAATCATTTCTGAAGTTCTGGAGCAGTCTGAAAGTGTCACTATGATTCTGCTTGTTAACTGCACCTCTGACTTCCTGTAACATTCAGTGAATAAAATGATGAACAGCATCAAGAGCATAATCCTGGGGCAAGGACGTTTAGATAAATTAGAAACTCAGAGCTTTGTAAACTGGGATTAGCGTGCGTTTTAGCTGATCTAAGCACAAGTGACTGGATACAGGTAAAGGTGCAAATGCAGTCCACATACTTGAGATCTGATTGGTCAGATCATTTTGGTCACATAATGCATTTTTAAATGAAGAAAGACGTCCTTTCTTTGATGTTATTTTCTGTTTTCAGTTATGGTTTAGATACTGTAAGTGAAAGCAACAGAACAAGCTGGTTATATTTTTGGGAAAGTATGGTGGCTAAAATAGACCCTGTGAACTCTCTGAAGAATAATAATAATAATAATGATAAGAAATTTTATTTAAAAGGGCCTTTGAAGACACCTAAGGACACTTACCAATAGAATAAAACACACAATAGAACAATGACAACAAAGAACAATAAAAAAGGCACAAGATAAACAAAAAATTAGTTCACAGTGAATATGCAGATTTGAACAGATGGGTTTTGAGTTGGGATTTAAACTGGGGGAGAGAACCAGTGTTTCCTATATTTGGGGGTAGAAAGTTCCACAGCCTGAGAGCAGAGCAGCTGAAAGCTCTGCTTCCCATGGTGGTGAGGCGGACAGAAGCCACAGCGAGCTGGATAGAAGAAGATTGAAGTGAGCGAGCAGAAGAAGTAGTGCTTAACAGGTCAGAAAGGTAAGGAAGAGCAAGGTTATGAAGGGCCTTGAAGGTGAGCAGAAGAACTTTGCACACTCTCTTGAATTTCACAAGGAGCCAGTGAAGCTCCTGAAGATCGGGGGTGATGTGCTGGTAGGAGGGGGTTCTGGTAATAATGCATGAGTTTTGAACCAGTTGAAGCTTATGGAGGGATTTTTAGGGGAGACGATGTAAGAGAGAATTACAATAGTCAATGTGGGAGGTAACGAGGCTGTGAATAAGACTATTAACCACCTCACAGAGAGCCTGACACAAAGTCCTGAGGGCAAACTCAGTCTAAGGAGTTAGCTGTGACTACATCAGCTAACATTACTTAACCAAACAGCCTTGTGAGAGGTCCTGACTTCATTTTAACAACATCATTCAGTGTCACAGTAAGTACCTTGGGTTTTCTAAAGGCCATTAGTATATAACTTAACTCATTTCTACATTGTAACATCTGTTTGGAAACCAATATGATCTTGCTTTAGTTCTTTGCGAAGACATAAGACACAAGTTTCTCTCCCTTATTTCAGAAAAAAAACCTCTTACAAAGTGAAAATACAAAAGAGAAATGAAAGCAGCAGCTGAGTGTATACGCTGGAGTACACAAAACCAACAGTGAACAACCTGAGGCTAGGACACAAGCTGCTGAAGAGGAGGAGTCACCACATATCGATATATAGCGATGTAATACTTTGTCAAAAATGCAGATAATCACGTTCCTTAACTAAAAGGACAAACTTTCCTGCTCTGGCAAGAAAGACATGTGAGCCTTGTGGACACCTGCATAGCTGAAAAAATAACAAAACTGCAGTTCTTCAAACAGCCACTTGGGGCTGACTGTAAAATCATAGCACAGGTAAACATGTTTACAGGCGAGTTTTTTTCTAACCTTTCTGTTCATAAAAAACAAACTTTTTTAGATTCATTTGCTTACACGCTTGGAACAACATACTAATCAGACATTAAATGGCATCACCAGGTTTTTGCCAGCTTGAGCAGCTCAACTCATTTTTGGGGGGAAATGTAGAATCCACTTTTTTTTAGCTAAATTTAAAGGGAAAAAAGATATTTTCGCATACTATTTGTACAAAATCTGAAAAAAATCAAACACAATTAGAGATAACAGATTAGAGTAAATTAAAAAAATATGGTATTTGACTGATAAAACAAGAATTTCTGGCCATAGAGAGATCCATCACTCTCACCTTCCTCCTGTCTCCTTCCTCTTCGATCTCTCTCCACTCCTTGGATCGGACAATCCCCCCAATCGCGACACAACTGCGAACTCTCCTCGTGAGAGTGACAACAGCAAACGTGCAACAGCAAGCGCCGCAGGAGGGACGAGGTGTGGTTGACGAAGCCCCCCGCAAACACACCTCGACCACAACCGCAGCCATTCGCCGGCCCCCACGGGTGACGGACACTGGAGCGCCCGTGGCAACACCACTTGGCTCTGGAGCGGGCGCATGCTTTCAAAATAGCCGCCGTGCAGTCCATGGCTAGCTGTCAGCAGGACTCTGATTGGTTCACAGTACTTCCATGTAGGGGGCAGAGTAAACTAAGTCAGCTGAAGTTGTGCTCTTCTCCCTCTCCATTAAGTTTTGTTGGTGAAAATGTGATGACATCATGATCCCGTCTTCTTCACTTTGGTATCGAGCTCCTCCTTCTCCAGAGTACACAAAGGAGAGGGGGAGAAAAAGATGAAGGAGGTAGAAGTGAAGTGATAAGAAGAGGAAGAGACTCTCCGGAAAAAGAAAAAAAACACACCAGAGGTGCTCCGACTTTTCAGGCTGAGTGACTGCGGGACAATAAAACATGCAAATCCAGTGGTAACAGATGAACTTCTTTGTTACTCTTCAGAGGTGAAACAGCAATCTGCATACATGAGAAGTGCTCTAAAGTTGACTGCAACTCACACAAACCTGGGAAATGCATTTCCACTGGTTATTGTCCTTTGTAGCCAGAAAAATGAAAGCCTTTCTCATTCACAGGTAGAGTCCCAGAAAACAGAGTAACAACTAAAGCATCCAGTGCAAAAACAAGCAAAAAAGCCCACAACAATCCTCTCACATACGGTACGCTCTTAGGTCAGAACACACAAAAAAGAACACTTCTAAGTGTGCAAAGCCTCTTTCTCCACCAGCAGAGCCTCCATATCTGTTCTGAAAGACGACCTCCCTCGTCCGACTGCACCGCAAATTAAAACCTCCCCTCCTCCAACCCCCAAAAAGAAAAAAAACCCCACACAGGCGAGAAACAGAAAGCCTGCAGGAGGAGCTGAACCGAGAGCGTAATCTGTTACATGTCGAGAAGCACGAGGAAAGTTTAGAAAGACAGTTCAGCCTTGTCTCTTCTAAAAGAAGAAAAAACGCGCAGAGACAGAACAATTTCTGAAAAGCAGCAGAGCAAAGAAATGCTGCAATTAAAGTGAAACTCTTTCCAAGAACAGAGGAGAGTGCGACCACAAATCACAGTGAACATGGAAGACTGTAATCCACTTTAGACCAAGAAATGTGGAAAATGTATATGAACTAAAAAAAAACTAGTTAAATTGAAACAAATATTATTTAAAATGTGATTTTATGAAAGAGTGCAGAAAAAACGGGTTTAAATTTAAGACTTGAAGGAAAGATTTAGGCTGAAATTTGTGGAAGAACGAAGAAAAAACACAAAAAGCTGGTTTATGATTCTATAATGTCTCCAACTTTTACCTTTGACCTTTTGTTGTTCACCTAAAAATAGTTTTAGTGCAACCTAAAACATTTAACAGGTTACATTAATACCTTATAGGTAACATATAGATGTACAGAAAAATGAAACTACTAGAGATAATGTATCTAAAGCATTATCCACTCATCTTAGAACGTTATTACACTATTTATTTTTTTATTTAGTTTTCTAAAAACATACAGAGTAAGAACCTTTTGTAAAGCCACAGTTTAAAGCCTCTGTGATGTCACCCACTGGACTGTGAGGTCCTGCTATAAAGGCTCGAGTCAAACATTTTTACCATGAGCATCTCTTTGAAAGCCAGATGTGATAATAGAAAAGTGGAGCTGACTGTGAAACAATAACCTCCTCTGATTGAATAGTCATTAGCAAATAAGCTTGGGCGATATGTTGGCAGTCCAACAACCGATGACAGGCGATATATTCGCGCAGGCACAGACATTTTGATGGGCGGAGCCATGTAATCATGCATGGACTGATTTTCGCGTTTAGAATTTATACGTTTTGTTTGTTGAGGGAATATTTTACCTTCTTTTCTTGTTTGTTTCAGTATTAATATAGCTACTTTTTGGATTATTCATTCATTTATTTCTTTGTTTGAGATTCGCCAAATCATACAAAAGACTTAACATTACGTCTGAGATTTTTTTTTTGTGCTGGCTGGAAGAGACATTTTGATTTTTTAATTACTTTTTGTTTAATTTGTATTTGTAGTTTGGTCGAGTCTGTAAGACAAACACTGGAACAGCCTGTAAACACGGTTATAGTAGAAAAAAGATGCAGTTCCTCGTTGTTTCCCTCCCCACCATTGTTGTTGTTTTTTTATTCAAATAAAATGTTTTTGTGTTTTTTCTGAACACAGGCCGCTGCCTTTCGTTCTTTTTGAGTTTGAGTAAAGGAGTCGCTGCATTTTGCGCACTCTGAGTTATGTGCATTTGTTCACAGCTGGAAGAGTGTGCCATTAAAACAGCGCTATTATTTTTTTGGTTGACCGCTTCTCTTAGCTTCAATAAACAATATTAGCAAACTTACTCGTGGGCAAATAAATAAATACACCGCTCTTGTGTAAACGATCGGCGAAAGGCTCGGCCTATCGTCAATAGTCGATATATTCATCCAATCGCCCAACCTTATTAGCAAATGACAATATGTTAAACAATCCTCCTTTCTGAGTCTATAAACTCATTAATAAAGAGTCTACCAGACACAGATAGAATTGTATCCAACACAAAGTGTTTTCAGGTTGAAGGATCCCTCCGTGTTCATTAAAAAGAATTCAGATTTAAGCAACTTCAGTTTTGAATGAACTTTTCTGACCCCCGAACTACATCCATCTTTTACACTGTTGGACCTATTAGTAAATTTTTGCTAGTTAGTGTAAAATACCAGCATAAAATCTGATTATATGTTAATAATGTCTTTGCAGCTTATTTACACAGCACGTACATAGTTAATAACGGGAGGTTTAAACATGTTATTCAAAGAAAGTTTATCAAATATTGTAAACTGAAAAAAGGCTAAAAGCTAACCTTGCAGTTAAGCTCAGATATGATAAGCTCTAGTCAATCTTGAGCTAGAGTTAGCTTGTGTTTTTTGTTTTTTAATGACTGAATTTAACTGCAAAGGCTTTAATTATGGTGAATTATTATAGTTTTATAATAATTCATCAGATTATAGTGTTTACTAAGCAAAATACAAGTCCCAAATTGTATTTTAGCAAGAGATATCCATTCACTGCTCTTAAAATGAAAGATGCTAAATGTTGGTGGCCAAAAGATTTTACTGTTCACAAAAATCTGCTTAAATCTGCTTAAATCTAGGACTCTCCACCATTTGACCCTAGAAGAAGCTACTCAGATGAAAGGTGAAATATCTTCAAGCAACTTAAAGGAGTCCAGACGCTTTTCTTTCCAAGCTCCTTAGACTACTGTTGACAAAAAGTTCATCTGTGGCTTAAAAAAAGCATAACTGTGAGTTGAAATGTTAAGCAGGCATTAGCTCCTTTTTCTGGATTGAGGACATATAATTTATTTATTATGAAATTACTAAAAAACTAAATATTTGGCACAATAAAAAATGTTTTTGTACAAAGCAACAACTTAATTTCCAATTAAATTACTTTTAGCTATTAAAAAGCTAGCTTACACTTAATTACTGCTATAGCCCAAGCTACATACCACAACATACTTTGCACACTGCCTCTATCTGAGATCAGTACAGGCAACAACTCTCTGTGTTGCTTGTTCCTGACACAACCTCAAAGGTATTTGTGTCTTTTCAAACTGTGGATCCATGTCAGCAACTAATGATGTGTAGAAGTCACGGAAAGGAGCAGGACAAAACAAAGGACAGGGATATGCCGGGGTGGTGAAAAAGAGTATAAGCACAGGGGGAAAAACACAATGGGAAGAAAAAAAAAAGGGTTAAGAGAAATAAGCCAAATCTGAGATTGTCTGTGTTTGTGTGTGTAGACGTTGTGCAATAACTAAAGAAGTCTCCCTTCTTTAGTGCCGTACTTTATAAAGGGCAGAGAGATAAACTCCACATGGTAATGTTTAAGACAAGTGTGTCAAATCAGCCCCGAGGAGGAGGAAGAGGAGCAGCGGGAGAAGAGTTTAGGTGAGGAGAGGATTGGAGAGCTTGGCAGGGGGCTGGGTGTAATATTTCAGTGTTTTCTCTCTCACTCAGGCACAGTGGGACGATCAAATACAGGGTCAAAGGCCAACCCACCCCCATCTGCTACCATACGCTGTGTAACAGGTCACAGCTCTGTGTGTGTGTGTGTGTTTGTGTGTCTGAGGGAGGAAGAAAACACATAGTGCGCAGATGACACAAACAGTCTGCAGTTTTAACTGCCTTCGAGTGCCTTAATGAGGAACAGGCTTGTGTTACCATGGTTACAAGAAGATTTGCATAAATTGCGCGTATAGATTTCTTATGATATAGATTCATTATGCACACAGAAGAGGACACAGACCCTCCCAGCAGCTTGAATCCTGTTGTTTCAGCATGTTTCACACCAAACATGACGTTTTAAGCAGCAAAGCATTTGCAAAGATCAACTGATGAAACGACACAGACAGATATGAATATGTTGTCAGTTGACAATGTTTCATCTTCATTGAAACGTTCGCTTAATGACAGAGCTTATCAGCTCAGACTGTTCCAGAAGGATTCCCCAGCTTACTGCCATTGTCTGTGTGCAGCTGGAGGGTTATGATTTAACTTTGCATTAACAGCCATACGGACTTTCCTGAAATCCTGACAATATGTTACACTAACTGGTTGTCCTCCTTCTCCCCCTTTGGCAAACATTTGTGGGTTTCCACTGTATAAGTGTACTCACATGATAAACGTGAGTCGACGCTTCACAACAACGGGCAGGTTTCTTGAATTTGCAAGGATGCATTTCATATGTATACATGTATATCCAACATGTTTATTACATCTCTCACACAAATGTATTTTAGTCTTGTACCTTTCATTTATTCTTGAAGGACTTTTTCTTCGAAGGAGTTGAGCTTCACCCTCTAGAAACTATTTTAGTTTTGCCTTATAAACATTACTCCAGGTATGGATTTCTAGAAGTTGATGGTAAGTAAAAATGAACTACTAAAATACTAGTGAGAAAGAGCTGACATAGTGTTTTGGTTGGTTATTTTTTATATAGGCTCACTTTACAGCAACGGGAAAAGCAAAGGGTAAGCTAACTGAAGTTAGCAAACATTAACTACTAGCTACGAAACGATGAAGTAATCTAGTATAATGTGAGTTAAGATTTTTTGAAGTATTTTCCCTGTGTGTGGTTCACAAATACAACAACCCCCCAAGACTTACAGCTTCGTCCTGTACTAAGTGGTGGCACCAGCAGCACTGTAGCAGTTAAACAAGCTAACACAAGCTGGGGGATAAGATGGCATTTAGCGTGGTGAGTTAGTATCTAAAATCTACAATATCATGTAGTGAGCGGCATTATGAGGTATGAATTGAGACTATTTGTTGGCATTTTTGTTATTTTAAACAACTAAAGGCATGCAGAATTGTCTGGTAGTTATTCTTGCTTCTAGTGCACCTGTGAATGTAAACATACCTATCACTCAGTGTGTCTGTGCAGGTTCAGTCATCCAGGTCATGGATGGAGCTTGAAAAAAAGAAAAGCGACTAGATCTCAAGCTGGGTCAACACACCTGAATCAAATGATTAGTTCATTACCAGGCCTCTGGAGAACTTCAAGACATGTTTAGCCATTTAAATCAGCTGTGTTGGATCAAGGGCACATCTAAGACCTGCAGGACACCGGCCCTCGAGGCCTGGAGTTTGACGCCTATGATGTAAGCCAAGGTGTGAAAAAGGGTATGGGTCATTATCAGCAGAGGTTTCGAGTGAAACCGTTGTGAGACCTTCCCTCACCAATCATGTGACCCATTGAGATCAATTGGCACAACTTTTTAAAGAAGTCCAGCTGCTTTTCTTTCCAAGTCCTTCGACTATCACTCAGTGACGCTGATACTGATAACATCATAAACATGTTCAGGAAGTACAGCTCTGATGTAAGATTTAAGGGCAGATTTATAAATATTTGTATATCCTACCAGTGTGTTCATATTTTCATTGGGTTACAACATAAAAAAGTAGGTCTTGTCCATTAAAAAGAACCAGGGCTGTGGCTCTGACAGTGGACACTTGGTTACTAATGAATGAAACACTGCAGGTATTAACCCTTTTTGGTCTAAGTCGTTATCATTGATGAGTTTGCCCTAATCCTGTGCTTTCAGAACATGATGTTTCTGTTCTTTTCAAAAACTGTGCTCCCAGGTCAAAATGTACAGGTTAGGGTTAACTCCCAGCATTATTTAGACCTCAGATGGTTAACATGAGTATCACATTAGTAAGGTAAAATAAAATCAAGGTATGTACATTGGATCAGAACAGGAAAGGAATTGGATCAGTGCATTTACGGGGAGAAGAAGCCACAGGAACAAAGAAAATCAAGGAAGGAGTGCAGTACAGTTTATATATTATATTTAAAGACAATTTAAAGTTTTGGTTTTAAAATATCACAGTAGCCATCACTACTGGTAGTTATTTCTGAGTCCTATGCCATATCAACAAAAATATTTTTTATCAACCGTTTTAAATGCAAATAAAAATGTCAACAAATAATTACAATCACGTTCTATTAATAAGATGCAGAAATATATACACAGATACTGTGACTAATATTTGCACACATATTTCCAGCACTACTTGTTGTTTTTATAAGACCACATAAACGTCACACTAGAGCAGGGCGATATGGCCAAAAATATTTATCATGATATATATTTGAAAATTTGCGATAACGATATAACCGACGATATAATTGATGCGAGACAAAATACAACTCCACAACATTACTAGCGCAAAAAGACAACCTTCCATTTATTTTCACTTAAACAAGAAGCTGGTTTTTATGTACATTAAAGCTTTATAAAAATGTAACAGTGCAAATGCAAATTCCTTGCTGACAGTTTAACCAAAAGGCATTTCCAGTAGAAATGGGCTGACATATCCTGAGCATAACCATGTATAATATCCACTGAAGTTAAAAAGAGGTGCTTTGCAACATTAAACTGCAGTGTGCAGTACGTATTTTTCGGACCATAAGGTGCACGGGATTATAAGGCACATTAAGCGAAACAAAGCAGTCAGATAAATCAAACTTTACTAAACTCATTCTTCTTGCTTCCTCCACTTCTGTAACATTGATTCATTAATGTTGAATTCTCTGGCAGCTGCTCTATTCCCATGTTGTTGCAGTATATTAATGACTAACCTCGTATTGTGGATGGATTATCTCAGTTGTTCTCCTGACTGAAGTTTGGTCCGTTTACAGCATCCTGCCATGCGATTGCATTTGTCTCTAACCATAAAGAACCTTCACGTTAACTTTTATAAGTGGAAAAGTGTTAGTGTTCGTCCTCCAGCTTCACTGTTTATGTTATGCTAACATAGCTGTGTCGCTAGCGATCACATAGCACATCATTATATAGCAGCTAACCCAACTTCAGTAACCCTACAAACTTCACTGCTGTTTAGTTTCCTGTCTTCATTTATGTTGGAAGTGATAGCAGAGCTGTACGTTTGATTTTTTTCAGAAATCTCTCAGTCAGAACATGCAATATCATGCTTAGGTAACTAGCGAAACTAGCGAGCTAACTTCCGCTAGCTTCCTGCTAACTTCTAACTCCGTTAAATGTAATAACTTTTGTTTTCATGGATGCCTGGAAGTTAAACTTTATAGTTACACCTGGTAAAGCAGCAATGCTGATCGTTTTATTAAAGATGAAAGAATTTAGACAGTTTTTAACTCTAAGTGATGCTGCAGTGTTGTTTGACCTGAAACATACGGAGTTTAGGACCCAGATTACTCCCAGATTTAAGAGCATCTTAGTCCGACAAATACGACAATAACAACGGCCGCTTGCATGTTCTGCAAAAAAATGTGCTTTGTTGTGTATCTGACGGACAAACACCAAACCAGTTCCACATCACGGAAGTTGCACCATTTTTACAAACCAATTCTGGTTCATCAGTTTCACTCAACAATCGGCCATGTGCGTATGAAAACAAAGGCACTGCGCATGCGCGTTTTACTCCCATTCTATCGCCATATTTCATTTTCCTATCGTTGCCTAACATTATACCGGTATTACCGTGAACGGTATAATATGGCCCAGCCCTACGTCACACAATCAAATACTAAACATGAGTGATCGACCAACATACTGAGCTACACAGACAGCCCCAAAAGGTTGATTCTGTTCATCTGGACGTAACGTTTTCAGTGGGAGAAACCTTTCATTGAGCACGCACTGAGATAAATAGACAGTCCTACCAGGTCTCTTGCCCAGGCGAAGGTTAAGGAGAGGAGAGGAGGGGAGTGAACGAGTGAATCCTTCGATCATCCTGACTTCTGATGCCTCTGAGTCCGTGTTACCTATTGGAAAAGTGACAAAGAGCAAGAGAGAGACACTGCTGCATGAAACAGTGGTGTACATAAGAAGAACTCATCTGTATGTGCCCAAACAAACAGCCACCCATGATCTGCGTGTTTTACAACAATATTAGACGAAAATATTTTGTGTAATATAGCATTAACATATCTATCTATTTACACATCCATGACATGGCTTCATTGAAACACACAGACTAGAGGCACAGCTTCTGGTCGGAGCACAAAACGACGGGTGAAAAACACATATAATATGAATTTACTGACCACTGGTATTGTTCTTGCGACCTTTGCCGCCCAGTAGCATCTTCAGGCTGTTCCGGAACATGATTGCTCACGATGTCAGCAAACACACATGAGCACACTTCCTGTCAACACTCCTACAGAGATGGAGACAGAGAGAGAGTGTGTCAGTAAACCATTAGAACTAATCACTTCCTTTTCCAGCTGACTCCTTATGTCCAGTCATGTTATGATCCATATGTGTTCCTTAACAGAATCTCATTGCTCTAACAGTTTAATCATCTGCAGTGAATGTCATTTCCTTGTGTAAATGTCTCTGACCGAACTCAGTATACTGCTATAGTGCTATAACATCAATAGCAGCAGGTCCCCAGAGTATCTGAAAGGACACTTATGTAGCTTGGGTGGCAGAAACAGAAAACAGGGAGGAGACGTGGCACTCCTGAATGCCTGAGAATCCTGAATAGAAATATATGTAAGAATTCTGTTGTTGTGCATTGCATCAGTGATAAGCACGGAGGACTAATAAAAGGATAAGGAAATACATCTGTTATAGGATTATGTGCATTATATAGGTTCTGTCAGGTAGAAGATGAATCAGATTTCCATTTATTCTGGCATTATAAAAAGGAGCATGACTTGTTTCTAGAAGAACTTTGGTGGCTTTTAACAGGAAGAAGGCTCATGGAGAACCACCCTCAGGGAGGGGCGGCTGTCTGCCGTGATCGGCTAGGGAAGAGTGGATGAAGACAGGACAAAGAAATGCTGTGGAAGAGAACCAGAGATTAATAATAACACGAGGTGTATAAACACATAGTGAGTGAAACACTCAGGCTACGTCCACACTTTTCGTTTGAAAATGCATCGTTTTCTCTCCGTTTTGGCCTCCCGTCCACACTGAGACGGCGTTTTCGGGCTAGTGTGGTCATAGCCTCAGTGCATCATGGGAATCCTCCAACAGCCTAGACCTTTTGCAGCAAAGTAAGGGAGGATTTAAGCTCATCATTTTTTTGTCAGATGTGTTGATTCATCACATCCAGTTGAAAGCTCCGTGAAGCTAGCAAAGGCGTCATACCGCTGCGATGCTTTAATACATACATAAATGGACTGTTACTTACACAGCCCCGTTCTTTTCTGTTTGATTACTCAGTTTCTTACTACATGCCTCATTCACATACATTCATACTATCAATTTTGACTTAACCCCGTAAGACCCAACCCATCAAAAAACAGCCAGAAAATTCTGTTTTTTTGGAACTGAGATGTTTAATAAACCTTATAACAAAATGCTATAGCATGTATATATTTGCTATAGCATGTTGTTTATGGTATATCTTTATTATATATTTATTAGTGCTGTCAGTGTTAACGCATTAATGCTGTCATCACGATTAACACGATTACAATTTTTAAAGGGCTCAACCCATCTGGAGCGCAGAATGGACACACGTTGGACAAACTTCCTGAAATGCGTTAGCAGAGTCATTTCAGGGATTTTGAGTCAGTCTGCGCTCCAGACGGGTTAATTGTTCATCGCATTAGTCGTGATGATGGCGTTAACATGTTTAAGCTGCATTAACGCTGGATGCTGAGTAACCCCTTACATGGATTGATCTGCGTTAACTCATTAACGCGAATTAGCCCGTTTTAACGCGTTAATGCAGATCAGCCTGCGTTAACCCGTTAACGCTGACAGCACTAATATTTATTATATATTTTTTATATGGCATTTGATACATTGGGCATTTTTGGCAACTTTTTGTTAACAACAATGTTAATTTTAGACAAAAAAGAGTTTTGTCCATAACATTTTGAAATTATGGCAAGTATTGATCATGTTCATGAGATAGAGGTCTCAGAAACTAATGTAGGAAATATGATACAAATGGCATTATAGAGTTAACATTCACACATTCCCCTGGAGAATTCACAGACCAATGGATACATCAGGGGCAACTTGGGGTTCAGCATCTCGCCTAAAGATACTTAAATATACAAACCAAAGGAGCTGTATGCTCTACCTCCTGACCCACAGCTAAACATATATGAGCTCAGAACTTCATTCTAATCAGTCATTTGCTCATAATGGGGTCTAAACACGTGCTGAAATAACCAGAAGTATGTTACAGATATACCATGACCAGTTAGCTAGTGTTATAGCAATAAGCTCACCAACCCACTTTTGGTGTTAGCAGAGGGTTGTGTGTGGTGCACCCTCTATGAACCTTTATGACCACTGTCTACGACTGTAGCTGCGGACTAAAATCCTTTTTCTACTCTCCAGCCTCCAAGTTTTAGTTGGGAATTCAGTCTTTTCAGAGCACATTTCCAAAGCTGAACAAGGACCACTGTCAGCAGCTGCAGTCCAAGATGGTGGAGGTGGGGTCTATCCATGGAAAACTAAAAAGCTGTATTACATTTAAGAGTTGATTCTACACAGAATCACACATCACACAACATTTCCCTTCTTTGCTCTTTTGCTTTACTACAGTGTGACTTTTGAACACACCCATACTGCTGCCTGGCAATGCTGTTGCTAGGCAACCATCTGCAGTTGCTAAGCAATCCCCTAATGATAATTCATATTGATGTAACCCTTTTTGCCTGGTGGTGTATGCTTCTCTGGTTTATCTGTGCCGTATGAAGGCTACAGAACTTCAGATGTGGGTCACTGTGTCAGTGTGAGGTTATTGATTTTGAGCAAATAAGCAACTCCATGAGACTTTACACAACTTTAACTTAACGTGAAAGACACTCAGGACAAATATGTGAAACTATTCAATTGAAAGATAGTTTGATTTAAAAAACAGATTTCTGACATATATCCTAAAACTGAAGATGGCAAATGCACATCTTTAACCTTGTGACGTCTAAGCTGTCAAACCCTAACCGACCTTGGGCAATCTAATGAATACCTCATTTGTGTTTTATTAAACTGTTCGCCTAAGTCAGCAGGGAAAAAAAATTTATTCATTCTAACTATATTTTTCCAAAATATAGGGATAGGTTAGGGCTACCACCTACTTCTTAGATCTCAGAGGGGTAAGAAGATAAAGAAGATGTACTCTACATTTCAAGGGCACTGATTTGATTACACGTATGGGTACCTGACATCTGGGAACAAAAGATGTGTTTTAGTGCTGACTTCAGATTTGGGGTTAGCCATGTGGTAGCGAATACGCGCTGCATTAGTTTTGTTGTGTTCCAGCTGTAACTTCATCAGACGACACAGTGTTGTTTGCACTATCAATGTGGGGGGAAGCTGGAATCCCGTCGGTCTTCTCCTGAATGACATTATCGCCACTCCGAAAAAACTCTGAAAAACTCATCTTTTCAAGATGCTGCTGTTTTTCTCTCTGTATAATCTGGGAATCTCTGAGCTCTTATACTGATATATCATTAATGGTAAATACAGGTGCAATTGTACATGCACATCTTTAACCTGACCACACTGGCCATGCTGGTTTCAAAAATTGAGAGTATCCAAGGCAAAATGACGCCAAAGCGTGGTGCACGGTGCTGCTGTCAATTTTAGCTCATGCCTCGTGCCTTTTCGCTCTCCCTGTGTTCTGAACTCTGCTGGTGATCCCTTTCCTGTTCCAGCTCACTTTTCTTCCAATCAGCACTCAATCTACACAGAGCGTGATCTACGTCGAGCTACATACTGTTCGGTTTTTAGGCAAATACCTCTGCAAACAGAAACAAATGCGGTACTATGAATAAGTGGAGTGGAGGAAAGTAAATGTACTTCCTTGTAAAAAATTTAAATAGTTTGTGATGTCAGTTAGAGGGATTATTTTCTTTGTTCCCTGATTTCCAAAATGTGGGAGAATAATGCAAATAAAAACAAAAGTTATATTTCCTGATAGCATAGAGTTAGGGTTACAGTTAGGGAACCCAATGCTGACTTAGACCTCACAGGGTTAATCTCAGTTGGTTCAAAGTATTGCTACATAACAAAACCAAATTGTGTCTTGTGTGAGAGAGCCTACATGGCAAGAGGGACGTTTAAATAACACAGGAAGCCCGAGTCGCAGTGGCATTGCTTCCTCACTGTTTTACTAAGAAAATGTCTCTGCTTCAGGATTTACACTCTGAAAAAAATCCATGTACAACATGCACTGAATAGTTTTAGGACTGGCACTGAAACCACACCAGGGGTTTACAGTTTAAACAGTTTAAGGAAGCACTGACCTCTGGCCCCCTCTGTTGACCATTGCTGATAACAGCAGCATAGATATAGTTTCCACTGGGAAACTGATGTTTTCACAGCACAGCAATTTAATAACTGTACTCTCATTCAGCTTTATTAAACTACCAGTGTGACTCGTGTCAGCAACAGTGCATATTAATTAGGCTTTTACACACACACTAATTTCTGTCATGTTACTGCTGGCTTATTCCAGTTCGAAATACGACATATGGCATAAGGTTTCTATATGATTTATCATTATCGTGTTTTCTTTTTACTGGATATGTCTGACAACCATAAGTCCAAATATAAGACCAAAAATATATATCACGATATACATTTGAAAATTTGCAATAATGATATAACTGACGATATAATTGACACGAGACAAAAAACTTTACAACTCCACAACTTTATTAGTGCAAAAAAACAAAAAAAACCAATGTATTTTCACTTAAACAAGCAGCTGTTTTTTATGTGCATTAAAGTTATATAAAAATTTAACAGTGCAAATGCAAATTCCTCGCTGACAGTTTAACCAAAAGGCATTTCCAGTGGAAATTGGCCGACATATCCTCAGCATAACCATGTATAATATCCACAAAACTTAAAGAGGTTATACACACACACAATATGGTAATATTATGTTGAAGCACAGTACGTATCACCCCGCGAGGCTCCGCCTACGATAGCCGTAATGCTCCGGCAATCCATCAAGCGGTGCGGCTTCGTAGGTTAGCAAAGTCGTACTGAAACATTTGACAGATTTTCGAGCGCCGTGTACATAAAATCGTTTTGAGGTCAGTAAACACAACCAGAATTCATACACAAGGCACACGGGATTATAAGGGACGCTGTCGATTTTCAGAAAAATCAAAGGACTGATTTTAAGTGTGCCGTATTTTCCAAAAAACACGGTAATAACGACGGCCCGCTAGCATGCTCTACCAAAAATAGTGCTTTGTTGTGTATCTGACGGACGAAAGCTGAACCAGTTCCACACCACTGAAGTTGCAGCAGTTTTAGAAACCAACAACAAACCAACTCTGGTTCATCCGTTTCATTCAACGATCCGCTTTCGTCCTTCTCATTCTCCATCGCCGCCGCCGTGCTTTTTCCGCCATGTGTGTAAAACAAAAGCACTGCGCATGCACGTTTTATCCATATTCTATCGTGATATTTTATTTTCTTATCGTTGCCCAACATTATACCGGTATTAATGTGAACGGTATGATATGGCCCAGCCGTATTGGCAGGAATATTTTAATCACAAGAAGATCACAAGCAACACTGCTACTTAGACACTGTGTGGAGCCACATGCCCCTTTAGTTCCATTATATTCATAATAAGTGTCACGGTTCGGGGCAGCGGCCGTGTGAAGAGTGGAAGGAGGACTCAAATGCAGCACTTATTCAGACGTGAAGGGTGATTTATTAACAATACCAGACATAAAGTGGAGATGGCAAACAGAACTAAGGACGAACTAACTGGGAGAAACTACACAAAGAAATAGCAAACCTGAGCATGAAGGGAGAACAGCAGGGAGAGCACGCAGGGGATTACACCAGGTATGAACACAGACGACGCGACGAGGAGCAGAGGAAAACACACACTAAAGTACACAAAGAGACACTGGGAAATCACACACAGGTGGGAGACACAGCTGGACCTGATTAACCTGACGAGACAGGGGAACACTAACACCAGGGACCAATAGAGGGAGCACAAACCCAAAACCCAGTATCTAAAATCCCAAAACACAAACCATCCCAAAACAGCCCAAGAATAATAAAGAGAATAATAACAATAAGGAACACAAACACAAAGTCACTGAGTCATGGCTGCAGGACCATGACAGTACCCCCCCCTCAAGGGCTGGCCCCCGACAGCCACAGAAACACACCACCAGATCCGGGCGGGCGGCAGGGGGCCCAGGACGGAGGGACCGGGCCAAGACCAAAGACGGAGGACCCAGAGTCCCAAACAAATGTTCACAAAAAAAAAAAACTCACAGGGGAGCAGAGTCCAAAACACAGTTCAGGTGGCCGGCCACGAAGAAGGCCGTGGCGGCGCGTAAAGAGTTCGGGAGGCCGTCCACGAAGAAGGCCGTGACAGCGCGCAAAAAGTTCAGGGGGCCGGCCGTGCGGAAGGCAACGGCGGCCGCTCAGGCGAAGAGGGTCCGGGGGCCGGCCGTGCGGAAGGCAACGGCGGCTGCTCAGGCGATGGCGGTCCGGGGGCCGGCCGTGCGGAAGGCAACGGCGGCCAGTCAGGCGACGGCGCCTGGCCACTAGCCTAGCCAGTGGTCTAGAAAACGGCCGTTTAGCTCCAGACCCAAACGAGGCTGGGCCAGGCGAGGCTGAAGGCACGGAAGCCGGGGCCGCAGTGGGCGAAGATGCTGAAGACGCTGCTGCAGGCGATGATGCGGATGCTGAAGACGCTGCTGCAGGCGATGGTGCGGATGCTGAAGACGCTGCTGCAGGCGATGGTGCGGATGCTGAAGACGCTGCTGCAGGCGATGGTGCAGACACGGAGGCTGGACCAGACGAGGATGCAGACACGGAGGCTGGACCAGACAAGGATGCAGACACGGAGGCTGGACCAGACGAGGCTGATGAGGATGCTGAAGCTGGACCAGGCGATGCTGATGAGGATGCTGAAGCGGAGGCTGGACCAGGCGATGCTGATGAGGATGCTGAAGCAGAGGCTGGACCAGGCGCAGTGGGTGAAGATGAGGATGCTGTGGCCGAGGATGCGGGCACGAAGGCTGGACCAGGCGATGCTGAAGCAGAAGCCGGACCAGGCGATGCTGAAGCCGAAGCCGAAGCTGGACCAGGCGTGGATGAAGCTGGAGATGAAACCGGGCCAGGCGTGGATGAAGCCGGACCAGGCGTGGATGAAGCTGGAGATGAAACCGGGCCAGGCGTGGATGAAGCCGGGCCAGGCGTGGATGAAACCGGGCCAGGCGTGGATGAAGCCGGGCCAGGCGTGGATGAAGCCGGGCCAGGCATTGGATGAAACCGGGCCAGGCGTGGATGAAACTGGGCCAGGCGTGGATGAAACTGGGCCAGGCGTGGATGAAACCGGGCCAGGCGTGGATGAAACCGGGCCAGGCGTGGATGAAACCGGACCAGGCGATGAAGAAGCTGTAGCTGAAGCCGGACCAGGCGATGAAGAAGCTGTAGCTGAAGCTGGGCCGGGCGAGGACGAAGCTGTAGCTGAAGCTGGGCCAGGTGAGGATGAAGCTGGACCAGACGAGGCTGAAGCTGAAGCTGGGCCAGGTGAGGACGAAGCTGGACCAGAACCAGGCGAGGCTGAAGCTTCAGGCTGAGGCGTGGCAGTAGCAGGTGGTAGCGCTGCAGGTGATGATACTGCAGGAGGCGGCGCTGCAGCCACAGGTGGAGAAGCAGCCACAGGTGGAGAAGCAGCCACAGGTGGCCGGACGGGATCCTCGGGCCCCCCAGCCGACGTGGCAGTCAGTGTGGCATGAGGCTGGACGGGCTCCTCGGGCCCCCCAGCTAGCGAAGCAGGAGGCTGGACGGGCTCCTCGGGCCCCCCAGTAGGCGAAACAGGAGGCTGGACGGGCTCCTCGGGCCCCCCAGCGAAAACAGCCGCAGAACCAGTGGGCACCGGGGCCCCCGGCACACATGAAACAAAACCAGTAGGCACGTGGGCCTCTGGCACACATGAAACAAAACCAGTAGGCACGTGGGCCTCTGGCACATATGAAACAAAACCAGTAGGCACGTGGGCCTCCGGCACACATAAGGAGGGCTGCAGCTGCGCAGAGCACTGACCCTGCTCATGCAGTGACAGCCCGGTGCAGTTCACAGCTGGCATCTTGGCCTCCAGGGGTCCAGAGTAAGCTGAGGGCAGAAACCCAGCCTCTGGGGAAGCCCCGGAGTGAGCAACAGTCTCTAATGTTGCCAGCTTTTGAGGAACAGGTCCGTAGTGAAACAGTTTTTCTCCCTGCTCAGAAACAGCGGTGGAAAAGCAGTGTGAAAATTGTGACTCAGCCATTAACTGAACTACGGGTTGCGGTGATGCAAGCGGTGGTGGTGGCTGAGTGGCTAACTGGAGCGGCGGCAGAACAGGTAATTGTGTCCTTGGGGAGGCTAGCGGTTGAGCTACAGACTGGGAGGCTTGTGGCTGGACACAGAACTGAGCCGGAGAATGGCGATAAAGTCCTGGCTCAGAAGGGGCGGCAGAGAAACAGTCTCTCGGTTTTATAGAGGGTTTGTACACGCCCACTTGCGAAGGATCTGTTACCACGAAGGTGGGTAAGCGACCCGTACAGTCTCCCATCCCGCTCTGAATAGCCCCAGAAAACAAAGTCCCGGAATCTGGGGAAGCCCATGCATCCCGTTCACTCACCGCCTCGGGCTGCTCGGAAGTAAATGCAGACGGGGGGTGAAGTCCAAGGTCCAAAAGGAGAAACTCCTGCTCCCACGAACAGAGCGAGTCCAGAAGCCATGGGAGACTGGTCACCAGACGCTGTAGCCGCCTCTCTATAGCGCGCTGGGACGTGCCACCCGGGCTTTCCAGCCACAGGTCGATCAGCTCCTGTGTGGCATCGATGAGCGTCTCCCGTAGCTCCCTGGACGGATTAAGCGCTGCTGGGTCCATCTTGTGGTCGCGTCGTACTGTCACGGTTCGGGGCAGCGGCCGTGTGAAGAGTGGAAGGAGGACTCAAATGCAGCACTTATTCAGACATGAAGGGTGATTTATTAACAATACCAGACATAAAGTGGAGAACTAAGGACGAACTAACTGGGAGAAACTACACAAAGAAATAGCAAACCTGAGCATGAAGGGAGAACAGCAGGGAGAGCACGCAGGGGATTACACCAGGTATGAACACAGACGACGCGACGAGGAGCAGAGGAAAACACACACTAAAGTACACAAAGAGACACTGGGAAATCACACACAGGTGGGAGACACAGCTGGACCTGATTAACCTGACGAGACAGGGGAACACTAACACCAGGGACCAATAGAGGGAGCACAAACCCAAAACCCAGTATCTAAAATCCCAAAACACAAACCATCCCAAAACAGCCCAAGAATAATAAAGAGAATAGTAACAATAAGGAACACAAACACAAAGTCACTGAGTCATGGCCGCAGGACCATGACAATAAGCCAGATACCTAGATAGCTAACATCTCCAAAGCTGAGATTACTCCAAAACATTACAGACAGATGAACAGGACTACAGACTGGAGGTAAAATAGATACATTTGAAGTTTGATTTTTGGTTGAACGCTATGTCACAATATGTGAGCATAACATTAGCAAAGAAATCTAGATGTCTGATAAGGTGAATAGTGTTACGAAAATAAAAGCTATGTCATTGTCTTACCAGGATGGTTAACTGTAGTGTGCTGTACAACATCAAAACTACCAAGTGATCACAAGAAGTCATCTGTAATTCTGATTTTCTTCCATTAACATTTTTTTCTGCTTTTACCGACCCTAAGTTACAGTAAAGTAAACCAACTGCACTCGTAGTGTCACAGGTGTGCTACTCAAATATAAAGCTTAACAAAAAAGAGCATCACTGTTTTTCAGTTCTTTTTGTCCAGTTCTTTTTGTTGGGGTGTTGGGGTTACACTGGAGGTAAACCTTAGGTTTAAACTGCACAATCTTTAACACACACATTATTTAATAATGGAAATGTAGGCTTCCTGCAATTATGAGGTGGGATCCACATGACAAGCAAATTTAATTCAAATGACTGACACAGCACTACCTGTTTCCTGATATAATCTAAATCCAATGTATGCTGGGAGACTTCACTACATCAACAATTTAAAGTTGAAATTTCAAATATTTTCCTGCTTTTAACAGTCCTACATGAACCCTGTTAGGATTAAG
Source organism: Astatotilapia calliptera (assembly GCF_964374335.1). NCBI lineage: Eukaryota > Metazoa > Chordata > Actinopteri > Cichliformes > Cichlidae > Astatotilapia > Astatotilapia calliptera. The sequence goes on along the minus strand of NC_137425.1, from coordinate 31,827,097 downwards.
TCACCATAGGTAATAAGCTACTTATACAACCAGAAATGTAATAATAAAAACGTTTTTTGGAAGGAGAAGAAGAAAAGAATCATTCTAACTGACACACATTAGAAAGTATTTATAGTGGATCCAAAAAATGGTTTTTTTTCTTCAAAACATTCAGATCTAAAACTGCCCATGTGAACAAACCTGTCAACCAAAGCAGCCACATGGTGTAAGCAAAGCAGTAAAAATGCTTCTGAATGCCATAAAATTGGGCTTATTTTAAACTTTTGTGCTGACAAATAAAGATATGCTAGAAAAATAAAGGTAGTCAAAAAATATTGACTTTCAGTTCAGTCTTTATTAACTGTGTTATACTTTAAGCTATAAAAGGCACAAGTAGTCAGCTAAGCGGGCACCCTTATGCCTTTCCTGATGACTGTAACTCACATTCATCACTGAAGACTGCCTGCCCTTTCCTCACCATGCAGGACTCACAAAGCTGCATCACGTTGTGAAGCTGCTGAAGTAAAATCTTTTTGGACATATTTACAGTCTTAGTGAGTTTGTACTTATTGACTACAGACATTCAAAAATACCACAGGGGTCTGTGCATGCCCTAAATCATTTCAACAACAAACACTGTCGTGATGGAAGAAAAGACTTTATGAAATATGTGCACACATATATGTATGACACATTTCCATCCAAACTTGTGCTGCCAGTTTGAGTCTGAGCAGCTCTTTCTCCATCGGCTGTTTTTATTTCCACTTTTTTTCTTCTTTTCTTTTACTGTTAGTCTCATATTCCATGGTTTCGATTTCTGTTTTTTCTGGAAAGACACACACACACACACACACACACACACACACACACACACACACACACACACACACACACACACAAAAACACACACACACACACACACACACACACACACACACACACACACACACACGCGTGCATAAAGGTACATGATGGATGAGGAAACCACTCAGCATATCATCATTACTGTGAGCAGAATGTGGCAGAGTCTCTATGCTGTCCAAGCCTCTTCCTCTTTTCCTCTCCCTTTGTGTTTGACTATGTTTTCTCTTGGGAACATTCTCCTTTGTGTGTGTGTGTTTAGTGTGTGTTTAGTGTGTGTGTGTGTGTGTGTGTGTGTGTGTGTGTGTGTGTGTGTGTGTGTGTGTGTGTGTTTTTTGTGTGCCCAAGGGAGAGTGGATCAGGTGCTACTACCAGGTGCACTATGAGCAAGAGAGCGAAGTGACTCCACAAGGACGAACCTTTCTTCAGTGAGTGTGTGAGGAACATGTGTGTGCAGTCAGATAAGCCACTGCTGTCAGTAAATAACACTTTCGAATGTTTAATTTCATTCTTGAAGAAAAGCATAGTGCTGAAATTAATTTAGCATAACATTCATTCCCAGTGCAACCTCTCTTGGCAGCAGATGTTTCAAAACCTGAGCAAATAAACCCCATGGCTATCTGCGAGGGGAGTTTAGGAATAAGCCTAATCCATGTCTGAGAAAGAATCCCACAAAGAGCTTCTAGCTGCAGCAGCTAGAGGACTACTGGCTCTTTAGATATGATGCACACACAGCAGTGACTAGCTCAGCCTTGCATGGGTGTGTAATGTGTGTCAGTGTGCTAATCCTTGAAGGGAAGTAAGCTGGAGTGACGGGACTGAGTCTAAAAAATAAAAACCCAGACACCCCCCCAATCGACAGCACGCGCATGACTGAACTGCAGCACATATATTAATATGACAGTGCATGTGTCTGGGAAATGAGAGATGTTGGCCTTCTTATGTAAATGCACTGAAGACAAATTAGACAATGGAAAATAGACCACGAGTCCTTTGTGTCTGCCTGAGATGGAAAAATGAGAAGGCAAGCAATAACAAACATAAAAATGTTCACGTACACAAATGAAACAAAAGGAGAAGACAGGGGTTTGATGAGAAAAATGTTTTTGTATTTACCACATAAGAAAAGTCACCAGGATTGTAGTAAAAGCATTTTAGATCCGTTTTTTTAAGCTTGGTCTCACTTTTGTTTATCAAATTGCCAAAAATGAGAGAAAAATACACAAACTTCTGTTAAGTGAGTTAACATAAACTTTGTCTACTTACACGCATGGTTTGTTACACAAGGAGGCTGTGGAGCCTGTGTTTTGTACTTCTATCAAACTGAAAGAACGGTAAACCAGTGCACTGATTCAGACAATCATAAAGCAACAGTAACTATTATTTTGGCCACCTGGGTAAACAGAATGAGCTGTAAAAATGCTTTTATAGCCAACGTGCCAGCCTAGCTCTTTGTCAGGCAAATGTTAACTATTATGCATTAGGTCTAGCTCATCTAAGTCCCTGTTAGCAGATGATTCAATAATTGAATAAGTGACAGAATCAACAGCAGCAAGCTACACTATCAGAATTCTTGGAGCATGGGCCATGAAGGAGGAGCGGTGGCAGGGATCTTTCACTGCAGCTTGTGAAAGCTAGAAGATGTAGACCCAGATTTGTTAGCTTTACTCTCAGACTCCCCCCGAGTCGGCTGCTGTTTCGGCCTCTCTTCAATCACAGTCTCCACTCGCAGACATCCCACGGTGGAAGCAGAGCAGTAGGTAAAGCCAGTTGTAATTGTAAGATGGGCTTTATGTAAACTCTCTCTTTTCTACACTTTTTCATTCAAATTATTCTTAAAGTTTAAATAAAAAATGTACATGAAAAGAGATATTTTTAACTTATAACTGATAACAGCAAGATAATTGTTAGTTTCATAAATAATTATGATCAATAATACTGACCATAATGATCCTAATTATGATTTCTACTTTAATCAAGCAGCCTCAGAACAAGTTGTGTTTTTTTTCTTATTTCCAGTCACAGAGTTCCTGTGGTGGATCCTCTTATCAAACAATCGAAGTGTGTCCCAGCTGCAAGATAAAGCTTCATATTTAAACTGCTGTAAACAGCTTCTTCTTCTTCTTTCGACTCTGTATGATGTCATAAGGAGAGAGTATCTCAGCTCTTTTTTCCAAGGGACAGCCAATCAGCAGGAAGTTCTCTTAAACAGTCAGAAGCTGAAATATCTTGTTTCAGACAGTGAATGAACTGAGAAGCTCCATCAAGGCCTGATATGAACTAAAGAAGGATTATTTTAAACTATAAATTATGCAAAGCTACTCTAGTAAAGTACAAGAATAAAAATTATGGGGTTGAATGTGATAAACTGCGCCATTTCAGCCCGACATTCACCAGTTGTGTTCTTTAACTGCCATAGGGACTACACTTTTCTCCCCCAAAAGTTAGCAACCACAAAATGTTAGTGGCTGAGTAAGTTTCGACAGATTTTTTTTCTGTGAAAAACATCCAGTGGTGGTGCTTGAGAAACAACACTTATGTGAGTGGAAACTTAAGCTAACCATTAATATAAAAAAATTTAATGTAACAACACAGGAATTCACAATTTAATGCATTTTGAAGACAGATCATTCATTATGTCAGGAAGTTGTTCAAGAAACTCGCTGCAGTATCCAGCAACCTTTGAAATTTTGTGTTGAAGGAGAGACTGAACAACAAAACAATGTTGCTGCTGTCCAAATGTGTACAATCTGCACTCTACATCACCACAAACACACCAGAAAACATGCAGAACTGAGGAGACATGCGGGAAACGAGGAATCTGATGTGAGTCACTCTGATCAGACGGAGGCCAGTAAACGTGACTCAGTGCTGACGTGGTGAGAAGCTCATTCATGTGAGTGCCAAAGCCACAGATAAGCGTGCTGTTTGCATGTCTCTCTCTCTTTCACACAAACACACCATCTGTCGTGAGTTCCTCCTCCATCTGACTTCCTCGAACTTTTAGTGAGTGTGTCACAAAAACAGAGTTCTCTCCAGATTTAACTGTAGCACAAAATATACATAATAGTGAAGCCGGCTGAGCTGCAGAAACTCAGCTCATATATGCACTCACCAAACACTTTAGTAGGTACACTCTGCTAGTACGCTTTTGCCTTTAAAACTCCCTGAACTCTTCATGGTGTAGATTCAACACGGTATTGGAAACACTCCTCAGAGATTTTGGTTCATGTTGACATGTCACGCAGATGCTGCAGATTTGTCAGCATGCACGCCTATGATGCCAATCTCCTACCACCACAACACACCAAAGGTGCTCTATTGGATGTAGACCTGGTGACTGTGGAGTGAACTCACTGTAAAGTTCAAGAAACCAGTTTGGAATGATTTCAGCTTTTGTGACATGGTGCATTATCGTGGTCAAATCAGCCATTGGAAGACGGGAACACTCTGGTCTTATGGGAATGAAAAATACTCAGGTAGGCTGCTGCGATTAAATACCGCTCAAATACTAACGGGCCCAAATGTGCCACTAAAACATCATCCACATCAGCTCAAAGCAATCTGCCAATTCTTATTAAACCTCTAACATTAACATCACATTGTTGTCAGTCACTGTTTTCTCTGTAAACCTTAGAAATGGGAGTGTAGAGAAATCCCAGTCGATCAGCACTTTCTGATGGGCAGGTCAGCTGCTCAGCCCAACTGACACCAAAAACCATGCCACGTTCACAATCACGTCAATCATCTTTCTTTCACATTCAAAATGGTTACCTGCCTAAATGCAGTTGCTTTCTGCCATGTGATTGGCTGATTAGATAGTTGCATTCACGAACAGATGAAATGTGCGCCTGAAAAAGCTGGTGCTATGCATACTGCTGTAGAGCACAGCTACCTGTTGATGCCAAACAAACACCCTAAAACCCTAAAGTGTTACATATTATTATCCCACCCATCTATCATCCATGTAATGGTGCGTTCACACCAGTGTAAAGAAAAATTTTGCCCTCCGTTACTTGTATTGTTGTCAGTTAACAAACTCACATACATTCATGTCTAACAGCCTGCAGAACGAAGACTATAACTGATAGTTGGAATCAAGTAATATGAACATATTTTAATAACTTACTATTAAGTAGTGTCGCTTGTTTTTGGTTTTACTTTATTTTGCGCTATCAAATATTTAAGTTTAACATTGAGTAGTTATGTTCTTTATCGTGCTACCACATTTATGCATGGAAATATGTTAGCTAGCATATTTCCATATGAGCTATATACCATCATGCTACCAGATGTAAGGACAGAAATACCTTGGTGCCGTTATACTAGCACACTTTGGTACAAAAATCTTTGCTACTGTCAAGCAAGCACATTTAGGGCCAGAAATACACTGACACAAAGCACATGAACAGACAGCACAGATAAAAGACTCAATTACTGCCCGATACACTTTTTAAGTATAACCAGGGTGACCATATTGATGACATTTACAAACACTAAATAAAGTGTGTGCCTTTAGCTACATGTGGCTGATGGTCTGGATTTACTTTAGATAACTGCACATTTTCTGTCTAACCACATTTGTGCTCAGAGAGAGCTACAGTGGTACTATGGATGAATACAGTAAAGTAGTAAATCAAGAATTCAATTTATGGCTGCTTTAAACAAAACAAAAACAACTAATTACTCAGCTAAAATGCCTTTATTTGAAATGTAGTGAATAGGTCTTTATTTAAACTGTACTTGTATTGTAGATAACCCTTTATTTCTGTTTGTCTCTACATCATAAGTTGAATCTGTCATATTTTATCATAAAGACTCTTGACTCTTTGCACATATAGTACAAAGAATTCCTTCATTGCCAAATTTATTTTGTTAAATTTACTTTACAGCATTATGCTGTTGACATGGTGGAGAGCAGTTTTTTTTTCTTTTATAGAGACTAGAGAGACCGCTAGAGAGATTGTTTCTCTGTGTAACTTTTCCCGTTGTCATAAACCAGAGAGCCACTACTGAGGATCGTTGCTGACCCACTGCACTCTTGGTGTCGCAGCTTTGCTAATCTAAAAGGAAGGTAACTAAAACACAGTGATTCTGCATCATAGTTTCCAAAAGTCTCAGTCTCTGTCATGCCAGATTTTCAAAGTAAAACTGGGTCAAAGGCATTTTCAAAGTTTTATGGATCCAGTGTGGATCCTGGTTTAAACAACAGAGTCATTATTTACCCTGCAGTTCTCAGGCAGGGTTGACATAGCATGCAAATTTAATTCAAATCGCCCCACCTCTGCTCTACTTGTTCCAAGACAAACTTTGGGCATGTTTTTCCAGCAGCTCTGTGGGGAGTCTAAAATAACCCAAGGTGTACTGGGAGATGTAGTCCTACTCGCCTCCCTGTTAGGTTATCTTGGGTGTTGCACCGATAGCCCCCCAACACCACAGAGAGATTTCCCTTTTTATCAACCACCCAAAGAGTGTCTGATTATATAAGCAGAGGAAATCACCAGTGATATTCACACCACACACTCAAACACAACTTCAAACACACTGAACCTAGAGCACACAGGTTTGTTTGACTAGCTTTAGTTGTGTATCTATAGGTGTGTCTGTTATTAGCAATAGCTGAGTGCAGATGGTCTTGCATTAGACTGAATCCACTTGTACATGCACACACACATGCACTGTGCCAGACTCTTATCTCTCTTCCCCAGAGAGGCCAATCCTGACTTCCTGCAATCACTCAGGACTCACTTGGCTTGCCCGCATACAGTACAGGAAGGGAATGAAAGTGTGTGTGTGCGTGTGTGGCCCCCAAAACAGCTTCCTGCAGATAAACAAACAAAGGCCTAAGTGATATGCTCACCTTTTACCCTTTCCTCATGGTGTAAACACTTCATCACTTTTCCACTCTTTGAAGTAATTTAAAGCTTCACAAGACAACTTCACACCACTGCCCTCCCACAGTGGGGTGAAAAGTGATTTAGAAAAAAACAAGCGGTCTCATGTACAGACACAACCTATAACTGTTCTGTAAGAAATAACTAAAAATCGGCCAACCATTTTGACCAAACAAATCTACTGTAATTAAGCTCCACTAAGCCAGACTGTCTAGCTCCAGCAGTCTTTCTGGGGACACTGGTCAGTCCAAGGGGGCAAAGTAAACAGACAGAGAAAGCAGCATGCTAATAATGCTATGAAATACTATTCATTTCATAAGAACATTTAGTTTAGACTTTAATCAGCATTTTGCATAAAAATGCTGATTCAGTGATAAAGTGATGAAGTCACATATTGTACTAATTGAGTCTTGTTTACTTCTTAAGTTACCAGGATAATGTTCGCTATTGCTAATGGCTGTTGCTCTGCTCTCCAAACATTCAAAGATTCATCTTGTGTGATTTTTGTAAAAGTACACAAAATATTTATTTTCTGCTAGCATTAATTATTTCTCTCTTGATGCATACTCAATGATATGAGCATGATAGTAAGTAAATCCTCCAAAATAGATCTGTTCATCTGAACAGAATCAGTTTTTGGGGGCATTAGTTCTGTCTTTCACTAGAATAGATAGTATTTGAAATGTATGTACAGTAGTGGTAGCAGGGGCTTTCTTAAATAAATTAGGTGAGCCTACTTTGTGACACTAAAAACAGAGCAGTAACCATCAGTTTCTTCAGGGAGTATCTGATGTCATGGATGAAGTCTAACTCCCCCATCTTGGATTGCAGCTGGTACTGGTGGTCCTTGTACTGCTTTGAAGCTTCCTGGAGCTTGGCTGAGTACATCAACCAGTACTCCACTGCTACAGGCTCTGGTTAGTGGTCTTCAAGCTTACAGTGAATCTTCAGAGCACCACTTCTGCTACAGCTGCTACGGAAACAGGAGGAAGCTAGCAGCCACTTAACTTTCAAAAATATGAGTGAGGGGATTTTCCATGACCAATGGGTATGAAAGTTCGGCCCTATAGACTCCAATGTTATAATGTTCCACTTTACAGCATTGTGGCTGATACAAGAAATGTTTTTGCTAATCCAAAGATTAGCAAAAACATTTCTTGAGTGTCTGTCTCTACTATTTAGAGTCGCTGAACTGAACTGAGCATTTTTAATTCCTTACCCGATTAATATTCTACCCTGCGGTCTGGTACATGCCATCTAATAAAGTGTTGCTACATTTTTAGTGAATTAAAGTTAACATTTTATTATGCTATTCAATTCAATTCAATTTTATTTATATAGCGCCAAATCACAACATAAGTCGCCTCAAGGTGCTTCATAGATACAGAGAAAAACCCAACAATCATATGACCCCCTATGAGCAAGCACTTTGGCAACAGTGGGAAGGAAAAACTCCCTTTTAACAGGAAGAAACCTCCAGCAGAACCAGGCTCAGGGAGGGGCGGCCATCTGCTGCGACCGGTTGGGGTGAGAGAAGGAAGACAGGATAAAGACATGCTGTGAAAGAGAGACAGAGGTTAATAACAGATTTGATTCAATGCAGAGAGGTCTGTTAATACATAATGAGCGAGAAAGGTGACTGGAAAGGAAAAACTCAATGCATCATGGGAATCCCCCGGCAGCCTATGTCTATTGCAGCATAACTAAGGGAGGATTCAGGGTCACCTGGTCCAGCCCTAACTATATGCTTTAGCAAAAAGGAAAGTTTTAAGCCTAATCTTGAAAGTAGAGATAGTGTCTGTCTCCTGAATCCAAACTGGAAGCTGGTTCCACAGAAGAGGGGCCTGAAGGCTAGCCCTCCCATTCTACTTTTAAATACTCTAGGAACAACAAGTAGGCCTGCAGAGCGAGAGCGAAGTGCTCTAATAGGGTGATATGGTACTACAAGGTCATTAAGATAAGATGGGGCCTGATTATTTAAGACCTTGTATGTGAGGAGCAGGATTTTGAATTCAATTCTGGATTTAACAGGAAGCCAATGAAGGGAAGCCAAAACACGAGAAATCTGCTCTCTCTTTCTAGTCCCTGTCAGCACTCTTGCTGCAGCATTTTGGATTAGCTGAAGGCTTTTCAGTGAGTTTTTTGGACATCCTGATAATAATGAATTACAGTAGTCCAGCCTGGAAGTAATAAATGCATGAACTAGTTTTTCAGCGTCACTCTGAGACAGGATATTTCTAATTTTAGAGATGTTGCGCAAATGGAAGAACGCAGTCTTACATATTTGTTTAATATGTGCATTGAAGGACATGTCCTGGTCAAAAATGACTCCAAGGTTCCTCACAGCGTTACTGGAGGCCAAGGTAATGCCATCCAGAGTAAGAATCTGGTTAGATACCATATTTCTAGGCTTTTCAGGGCCGAGTACAATAACCTCAGTTTTATCTGAATTAAGAAGCAGAAAGTTAGTGGCCATCCAGGTCTTTATGTCTTTAAGACATTCCTGCAGTTTAACTCATTGGTGTGTGTTATCTGGCTTCATGGACAGATAGAGCTGGGTGTCATCTGCATAGCAGTGAAAATGTATGCTATGTCTTCTAATGATACTGCCTAAGGGAAGCATGTATAATGTAAACAGAATTGGTCCTAGCACTGAACCCTGTGGAACTCCATAATTAACCTCAGTGTGTGAAGAGGACTCTCCATTTACATGAACAAATTGGAGTCTATTGTGGAGTCACTGTTGCTGCACAGCAAGAAGGTCCTGAGTTCAATTCCACCATCAGGCCGGGGACTTTCTGTGTGGAGTTTGCATGTTCTCCCCGTGTTTGCGTGGGTTCCCTCCGGTTATTCTGGCTTCCTCCCACCGTCCAAAGACATGCAGCTTGTGGGGATAGGTTAATTGGATAATCCAAATTGCCACTAGGTGTGAATGGTTGTCTGTCCCTGTGTGTTAGCCCTGCAACATACTGGCGACCTGTCCAGGGTGTACCCCGCCTCTCGCCCTATGACAGCTGGGATAGGCTCCAGCGACCCTGAAAAGGATAAGCGGACGTGAATGAATGGATGGATGGAATATTTTATTAGTCTGTTACTTAGCTGATATGTACATCTGTCTATTATACCTATACAGTTTATAGATACAGCTTGCTAGCCAAGCTAGTTTTTTTTAAGTGGTCTTAAGTAAAAGTTCTGCAGGCTTTCTATAAGTCTGTCAAAGTTTTTCTTTAGACACTGACTGGTGGTTCATTTTCAACTTTTCTCATTTTCAGTACAGTCCTTTTTCCTGAACATTTTCAGGGGAATGATTTAACTGACCAATAAATCACTGCAGCACATAAAGGGCACCTAACTCAAGGGACAAACTAGTGTTGTGTTTACATGTAACAGGTAACTTAGCAAAGAATCAGTTTTAAAAGGTTTCGATCCTGTGTCTGTATCCTGCATCTTTGTTTCAGCAACAGAGCTTTATTATGTTGTTTTAAATGTATTTTTGTTGTTCTGGTCTGTGTGCGACTTCACACATGATGTTTCTGTTTCTGCTCCTGTTTCTATTTTTATTGCACTGAGCATATAAATGTCACAAAAATTAACCATGAGAATAATAAAGTTCTTGTGTGTGTGTATATAATTTGCTCCCATTTGTGGAACCTACAAGAAAAATATCAACAATAACACAGTTTGACAGGTATACAATTGTATTTTTTCACCAATAAAGTGATTCCCAAAGGTCTCTAAGAAGAAAATCTGTCATATCTTAGCATGCTTTACAATGCATCCTTAAAAATTTTAAGTAAACTGGACAAAAGATCAAACACTATCTACAAGAGATAAACAATATCTGAAAGTCAAGTCCTTAAGAAATAAGAAACTATCCAGCAACGACCTGACGAAGGACCTAAGAGATGCATCTGCTCAATACTGTCTGCAGAAGTCTCAGCTAATGCAGTCAAAACACATCAGTCATGGCCTCCCTACAGCCCAGACCTCAACATTATTGAAGCAGGGTGGGATCAACTTGGCATAGAACAGAACAAAAAGCAGCCAACATCCAACAAAGCAACCTAGTATCAAGGCAAAATGTGACACGCATGCAGAAATTGCATTACCAGCAGGGGGAGATAATATATGCCAAGCCACAAAGTCGGTAGTGAGCAAGTAGTGACTCCGTTACTGTACATGGAAGTTTTTCAACTTGTTTTGGTGGTAATAATAATAAACCTCTCCTAATCAGGTGTTTCTGATATTTAGTCCACTCCTTGACATAGTATAGCCATCACATTACTGCTGAATTTCATCTGACTAATAAATAACTGAACAACTGGAAACATCATTGCAAACACCACACAGAGGGCTGCATTTCATGTAAATGGACTGCATCATTGGAAGCATCCTGATAGGGTGCATCACTCTACTTTATGACAACTGGGCCGCTTTGGATGGCGAGCTGCTGAAGGACGGAAGAGAAAAATATTGGCATCCCTCGCTCCATGAGAGGTGCATTAGTCACGCCAATATGAAAAGCTCAAAAGATCATCAAGGACACAGGTCAGGTGGTCCACACTCACTCTGTGGAAAATGATGGTGGGGCATTAAATCACAAGATGCCCATTTCCAAGAGAGTTTCTTCCCACAGGGAGTCAGAGTGGTGGGGTATGCTCACATACAAGCACTTACACTCTGGATTCCCTTCTATCAGTCATCATAGCATTTTGTGAGAAATATATCACTGATTACACTGCGCTGAGCTCAAAAATAGAATTAATCAGGTTTGGGAGAACGGGTTTTATTTGCTGGGTGAATTTGGAATTCATGTTGAACTTGCGAAGAGTGTTTAAAAAAAATCCTAATAAAATTACATTGCTGGGGCACTTCAGTTTGTATTCCTTTAATTGGCACTAGTGAGGCCACGCAAGTGATCTAATTAAACTAATGACTGACATGGTGGGGAGGGGGAGGCTTTTAATCAGAGCGCCGTTAAACCCAGACTACGAAGTACAGGGTTAGGCAGATTAATGCAGGATTATGCCCATCTGCACTCCCACTGTCTAGGAACAGAAGCCAGCAATAGGCTGGGAGTGCGCAATACATGACAAACAACTCCATCACAGAGACGTTTAACTGCATCCTGAAAAAATAAAGTTTGGTGAAAAATAGACCATCTCAGCTTCAGTTCTATCCATCACGCCTCAGCAGCTGTTGCCTACCAGCTTTAACATAGGGAGGAATCCAACAGAGTTTATTGGATAAAGATTAGAGTCCTGAATACTGACAAAAAAAGAGGAAGGTTACATTACTTTGCACAACTCTAGAGCTGAAATTATATTAGGGACGATTTAAGTTTTAGGTCATTCAAGCTAATGCTTAATTTCAGTCCATTACAGATATTTCTTGTGTGAAAAGAGGTTTTTATTTGATTTGTTTTACATATCAGGGCCTAAAAGGGAAGATTCTTGATGGCTTAAATTCTTTAAATATTTTAAGCAAATCAACTTATGCTCTGCTCAAGTATGGAAGTGGAATAGATTCACAAATTACTACCCTCATTCAGCAATTCTGACTTGCAACCTCATATTTGCTGAATGCTGAGGTCTGGACGGTACTTTGGATAAAAGGTTATAATATGAAATGTGACTTTTTATACTCTGCAGACTTCTGTATTCCCACACTCTGACAATAGTTTCTATGTGTGACTTTTGAACACTTTTTAGGGAGTACTGCATGAATCATCAGAGATATCATGAGAGAATCTATGAGAGAATTCTGATGGTGGTGAAATCAAATTTGACCGGTGCAGTTTTCCTTTTTTGTTACCACTGAAACGTTACGTTAACTTACCAGTAAGTCTCAGTAAGCTGTTGAAATTTTGTTGATATTTTCTTTGACTCCAGGAAAAAAACGACACCATTATTCTCAATAAAGAACCAGTTTCTTTTCTTACAGCTCCTCATCATATCATCTTTGATCATTTAGCCACAGTGACAGAACTAGGACTATACCTTAATATTCTTTAACTGTCAGGGAGTCAGCTGCCAGGACCTTAAATTTTTGCTGTTGATTACAACACTTTGCAATCAAAAAATACAATTTCTGCTGTTTTCCAAAAAGCCACTGATACGACCAAATTCAACAATAATCAGTTAAAATAGTTCAACAGTTTTGTCACAAAATACAAATAATTTTTTTCCACATTTGGTCTGGTTTTCTGTAGCTCAAGAAGTAGAGCAGGTCATCTACTAAGGTTGGTGGTTTGATCCCTGGCTGCTCTGGATGCCTCTGGATGTATTCGTGTGAGTGTTAAGTAGAAAAGCACTTAGGCATAGAGAAAGGTACTTATATGAAGGAGGCATGTTGTAAAAAGTGCTATATAAGCACCAGCTCATTTTATCGTTCTCTTTTCCTTAGTCCATTTTTGCATCTTTTCAACAAACTATCCTATCAAACTGAAAAGGATACCCATTTCCATACCAAAAGAAGCAAAAAATTTTTTTTTCACAAAGCGCTTATGTTTTGTTGTTATTTGGATGAGGTTGTGCAGATATGATCCAATATGATGCAGGCTGGTGTATTCAGTGATGCCCCAGATCCTTCCAGAAGGCCTTTGGCCACTGGCATACATCGCCAGCATTTGGCCATGTATTACACCGCTAATAGTTAGCTATAACTGCCACTAATACAAGACACATTATAAGACATGTCTTCGAAAGACTCCTGAATTTACATATATGGGAGAATTTCGTAAGAACAAAGACGGTGGGACCTTCCAGAGAAGAAAAAGGATTTCTTAAGAATGGTGATTTGACTGGTGTTGGATAATACTGTTACTGCTTTATTCTAGTGACCACTGAAATGCAAGTTAGTGTACAAAATGCCTCAGATTAACTGCTCATAAGATGTGTTACCAAGATGGCTTCCAAGTGCTGAGATATGCTTCTAGAAGAATGTCGATATTGGTACACTGCCATCAATAAATGTTAACTCATATAGGTGTCAGTAAGGTATAAATTGAAAGTAAGACAAATATCTGGATGGTGCATTCTCTTCACCCCTAGTAATTAGGTGTAATTTGTACCTATACTAATTAATTTCAACCTGTAACATGTTAGCTAAATAACAACACACACAGACAAACAGATCTGATTTAGCCATTCCAGCCAACAGAGACATCACAATAATGTAGCATGTACATAGTGTGGGAGATAATCCACTCATTTCCAAACAAAGGATTTGTGTTTCCTTCGAACACAACTGTAAACCACCAGCTGGCTCCATCACACATCCGGCCCAGCAGTGGAGGCAGGGGAAACTAAAATGTGACCAAAATGTGTGAGAAAAACAAGACCACACCAGGGCGGGAAAAGTAAAACCCGTGTCACACATGTACATGCACACAGTTCCAGGTGAGGGTCATCTTTTCCAGTCTGTCACGATGCTCCCTTCACTGTCTCTGCTGTTATTTTCTCCTTTTTATCTTCAACTGCTTTTTTTTATATCTCAGTACAGCCACAGTCTCCCGCTGTTATTGTTGCTTTGTATTTTACACGTGATGTTCAAATGTGTGTCAGCTATACCTTACATTAACAGCAATGATTCTAATATGATTCAGAGAATATGAGAATGTGCTCATGTGGTCTTCAAGCATAATTTTATAGTGATGTTTTTTGCTGTCAACACAATATTTCTGCAGTGACTAAGAGCTGCCGTGCTGAGTTCAGCATTAATATAGGACCACATTTTTTACAAGCACCAACAATACAATGATTATTAAATAAAAACAAAAACACGGGGTAACAATAATACTAAACATGGACCTTTTAAGATTAATGGGCCTGTAATACGTTATATATATATATATATATATATATATATATATATACATATATATATATATATATATATATATGACACACGATATTATGGCTGTACGTCCACACACACACACACACACACACACACACACACACACACACACACACACACACACGTACGTACCACCTTACTATAATATTTAGCTCCTTCCTTCGCTCACATACACGTATAAACACAGAGAAACACAGGAAAGACAAGGCCTACCTTAAGTGTTGTTTTTCCTCAATTCAGCGGCGATGAGAATAACAACCGTCTGACCGGTGGATAATAGGTCGGTCACGGTCGGGTTAATATCCAGCCCTCGGTGTATCCTCCTCCGTAAAACCCCGGTACAAACCAGCGGACCCGTTGTTGTGCGCGAGGCGGATTCCCACACTTCCCAAATTCCCCGTTCATTACCGGATATTAATATATTTTTATCAGTAGATGGACTGGTTATATTACGCTCATTATTCTCCTTCCACCGGTGAGCACGAGCTGACGTCTGAAGAGCTCCGGTGGCACGAGTCTCCTCCGGTCGACGGGAGGTGCTGCATTATTCATAAGAGGGGCGTGGCCAATACGCGGAGTGTGTGTGTTTGGGTGCGCGCGCGTGCTCCAAACAACAGAATGCTTGGGCTGGGTTCAGTTAAACCAGCGTAGTCGCGATGAAGCGCTCGCGACGACGACATCTAGCGGCCAAAAGGTAATTTGCAGAAATAAATCTAATCAAAAGGCACATTTATTTTGCTGGAGAAAGTCAATGAGCAACATGGTTACGTTATATGATTCGTAGAGTAACAAATGCGTGTTAATCCGCATGTGAAAATAGACCACTGTTGTGTTAGTGTGCTTGTATCAGTTTTTTGTCTCTGTAACGTGGTTGTTCTTTGCTTGTTTGTTTATTGTTTTTAGCTGACCTGTTCACCTGTTATCTCAAGGCTTTAAGTTTGCACGATTTGGGCACGTTGAGTGACAGGTGAATCTAAACGATGAATCCTGAATGTCTTGCGGAACAAAATGATCTCATCAGATCAAATTACATGCTTCCACTCATCAGGTGTTCCTTGGCACATGCAGCAAAGAGGAAATATTAGTCCCTCTTTCCCGGGGTGTTTCTCATGAAAGCCACGGATATCTTTTGCACCTTCACAGGACGTTACAGTGATGTATTAACAACCTCTTTTTTCTCCTCTTGAGTAGTCTTTTCCAAAATATTGCTCAACAACTAATGACCTTAGATGCATGAAGAGCTAACCAAACAATTTTCAAGCTACTTGTTAAGTGAAATATTGCTAGCATTTTACAAAACTGTCATTGAACAGCAGCTACTCTGTGTGATGCTTCCACAGACTGAATATAAAAATGTAGAGCCACAAAGACATCAGTGAATACTCCCGGTCATGTAGTCTTTCAGAGTGTCAACTTGTCTGAGAAACCAAGGGACATTGGCTCTGATAGGCTAGCAATGACATGGTAAAACATACCCTACTTTCAAACTAGCAGTTTAGACCATCAAGTCGTCAGGAAGGTGCTTACTGAGGTCACAAATAAACGGAGATAACAACAATTGTTGTTTCAGTGTACACCGGTACTTGGTGCCACATTACCTAAGCAGATTTAGATGCATGCTCCACAGCTGTGTCCTAAAACATAAATCCAAAAAACTTTGCCTCCTCTTCTTCATTATTTAACATGCAGTTCTTGTTTGAACCAAATATTTCAAATTTGGAGTCATCACACCATAAGACCTGCTGTGACTGATTTTCAATTTAGCAATTCCATGGAGACCATGGATGGATCAATTATAAGGCATAATAAGGACAAAGACATCTTTCTAACATTCACACTGCACCGCATCCATCAGAGAACAACTTGAGGTTATCCCCAAGGATATCTGGCTAGAATGGAGCAACCAGGGATCAAAACACCAGCCTTCCTAATAGTAGAGGACCCGCTCTAACGCTTGAGCTATAGGAAATCACTTGCAAAGGTAAAGAACCTACAATAATACAGAGAAGACCCCAACAATCACGTCTCACTATGAGCAATGGCTTTGGTGACAGTGGGAAGGAAAAACTGCCCTCTCTACTTTCAAGATTAGGCTTAAAACTTTTCTTTCAACGCATAGTTAGGGCTGGATCAGGTGATCCTGAATCTAATAACCCCCAGGATGTTGCCTCTACCTGAGCTTGAAAGTAGAGAGGGTGTCTTTCTCCTGAATCCAAACCCATAGCTGGTTCCATAGAAGAGGGGCCTGAAAGCTAAAGGCTCTTCCTTTTGTTCTACATTTAAATGCCTCAGGAACCACAAGTAAGCCTGCAGTCTGAGAGTGAAGTGCTGTAATGGGGTGATACAGTAAGATGGGGCCTGGTCATTCAAGACTGTATATGTGCGGAAAAGGTTCTTAAATGTGATTTTGGATTTAACGGACAGCCAATAAAGAGAAACCAGTGTGGGAAAAATATGTTGTCTCTAGCTAGACCCTATCAGTACGCTTGCTGCAGCATCTTCAATCAACTGAAGGCTTTTGAGGGAATTTTTAAGACATCCAAATGATGTACATGCTGCACAACATGCAGAGATGTGCCACATTTTCATCTAATACCTCTTTGGGAATCAGAGACCACAGAGTCCACAGACCTCAAGCTCAAAGGGAGAGAGTTCCAGAGTCTGGGGGGCACCGTTACAAAAGTTGTCACCTGTCGTTTTCAGCCTTGTATGATGAACAACCAGCAAGCCCTGTGCAAGTGTTGTGTGTCTGCACATAACACTTGATCATTCCTTGAGTTAGATTCCTGTTTTGTTTGTCTTGAATGACACATTGGTCAGTTTTAAGTGGCTCAAACAAAACGATTCCTCTGAAAATGGTCAGGTACAAGTACTGGACTAAAAAGGAGTGAAAAACAGGCCAGTGTTCAAAGAACCTTCAAACGGCCCAGAGAGCTAAGAACTGATTACATATGAAACATGTCTGGCACCTTGGAAGAAAAACAATAAGGGGCACACCTCTGGAAGGAAAAAAAAAACCACACTGAGTTTCAAGGTTTAAAATTTCTGCAAAATTTACTGCAAATTATCATCAGAATCAAGTAGAGGCATTGGAGAAAAAACAAACTCTACCAAAGAATGCTTGACTGGTGTGATAATTTCAGCTGCTCTCTACAACTCTACTAATCAGTAAAGGTCTGCCTATATGGCAAAACACAGCAGGAATATATCAATATTACTTGCATGTTAAAAACAAAAGAAGAAGAAGAAGAATTTACACCAGCAAATAAAAGTATTTTTTTGTTGTTTCTATAAAAACACCTCTTCTCCTCCCACCATTTTTTTTTTGGAAGAGATGCACACACACGCTAAAATAAAGAATGACAATTAGTCTTGCAACATTTGTAGACTGTAAGAGACTGACAATAAATAATTTCTTATAGCAGCATACAGTTTTATATGCAGTTTTTTCATAACACTTTAGCTCCGAGTTTCACTTCCTTTGGCAGACAGCAGATCATATTAACTAGTTACAGTCATTAAGTGGCCAAAATAAACTGGCATATGTCTCGTATTTAAAAAGGGCGTCACATAACACTGTAATTAAGGTTAGGTAACCGATTGGTCTTCACCCCACTTAAATTTGATGAGACAAGGACATCATTAACCTCACAATACATTCATAGAAGCTCTGCAGTGGATGGCTTGCTTCTGCTAAGTTAACAGACTTAACACAGAGGCTATTTTAAAAGCAGGAAAACATTCTACAGTGCAACAGACAAAAGACACGATATTCACAACAGGCCAGTGAAGTTAAGTATAAGTGCTCGCCTCATTAATGGACAATATCGTAGGCAGGAGACAGGTTTAGGCTGTGCCAAGTCTCAGCTGTCACAACAGTATAAATGTGTGCCTTTTCAAAGCTGTTGAAGTCGGTGGTTACGCTGACAGTGTAAGCGCCCATGTTGTCGACGAGAAGCCAGTCGCCCACGTACAGCTCAGGAATCCAGTAGCTTTCGGTTATTTTGTCGATGCTGTCGCAGGTTGGACCCCAGATGACGGAGCAATATCTCGGTTCGCTCTTCTTAACAGCCTGCAGAGAGGTTATCAACTGAGATATATTAAAAAAAACAAACCCACAACCTGTCTGAACTAACACTATGCTCAAGGTTCCAGCAGGCGTTACCACAGTCCTTGATTCTAACCTTAGCACATGATGTCACTGGCCTAAACATGCAGAAACTGCTGCTGTTGAAAGCATGGATGTTTAGCACTTTTCACCAGATGTGAAGAGGAAAATAAATAAATAAATAAAACGGTGAAATTCTTTTATAGGGATGCTGTTGATATTTACCCTGTGAGGGTACGGTTCAAGTTTGCTGTGAGCGGGGTCAAAGGTGATGCAACTCATGGAGCCGTACACACCGTCGTTAATGTAGTACATCATCACCCTCTCGGGGCAGCTTCCTGCTCCGTCTGGAGAACACAAACGAGGAATGATGGTTAGCATAACAGCAGCTGAGATGCTCAGAAACTACAACCCTGTACGCTAAGGTGTGTCGAACAGTTACATATCACTGCAACACCTGCGCATTTATTGGCTCTGTCCTCCACGACGACTCTTTTGGCGATGACGTTCACTGCCAGCGTGAAGGCCGATTCCACGTAGTATCTGCCCGGCTCTGCAATCACCTCCAACCCACTGACAGGTGGGAAGAATTCATCCAGCGATCCGTTAATGACTTCCGAGAACTAGGAACACACACGGTTAATAACTTGACTCCATGGCCTTATGCCTCTGCTCACAATACTTACTCTTTAAAAAAAAGGCGGGGGTGTTTTGTGGTAGCGTGGGTTCCTCCCACAGTCCAAAGATGTGCGAGTTAGGTTAATAAATGGTTGCCCGTCTCTGTCTGTGTGTTAACCTGCGATATCCAGGCAACCTGTACCTGTGTGTCTTTACCCATGACAGCTGGGACAGAATCCAGCCCAACTGCGACCCTGCACTGAATAAGTGGGAGAAAATGGATGGATAGTGTTGCAGTGGTTAACTTGCACTATAAGGCAGATCTTATATTTAAAAGCTCCTCCACAACTTGAGTTATGCTTGAACGATCCGGTGTCTGCGTGAGAGTGCAGACAAAAAGCTCATCTCAGAACACACATACACACTCCAACTCTTTATTTACCATTGGCGAGCCCATTTTACATGCAGTCTTCAAATGACTGTGATGCCGTTACTGTTTGTGCTACAGACAAAATTCACTTTTATTCAGAAGAAGAGAAGACGAGCTTCTACAGGTTACTGCATTCCAGCAGATACTGGGTTCAGGACATCCAGACAAGTAGAGCAAAGACAGAGCTGAATGACAGCACGCTCCCCTGAATACCAGTCTGCTGTCGCCGTGGGGGAGAAACTAAACACACAAACATGTGTGTTGGCTGGTGTAAGAGTGGTTTTTCCTCCCTATAGCCTTTTAAATGAAATTTCTTCTTCATAATCAATAAAAATGATATGACAGAATAATTTTCAGCTCCTCTGAACGCCCTGGGAATCTCAAATGTACCAACAGCACCATCATGTGGCCACTGCTCTCCTTTCACTCTGCTTTGAACTACAAAGGCAGAAAAACAGATTCCAAATATCATCTGCAGCGAGAAGAACACCGTGAATGCTCTCAACGGGAACCATCAAGAAAAACAAGCAAACCAACTGATAGTGAAAGCATCAGAGTCACGTTTGTGTTCACGCATCGCTTCTTTGCTTGTTATATTGTTACATGTTGTATTTGTTGTAACTTCTTCTAGACATTTTTATTTCAGTGAGACTTTTAGTTGGATAAATAAAGGATGACCATCAGGTGAACGTCTTTAAGGTTTCTGTGCGTTTATAAGTGCAACTGCCCCACACTCCTTCCCCACATTTTGTCACCCTGGTTGGCACCAGGCTGGGAGCTCACTGACCCTCAGGAGGCATTTCCCAAACTGCCATCTCAGGCTAGAGATCCTTGTTTACCATCCATCCATCATAAACTGTGTTTGAGGCTGTGGTTGTTTGCAAGTGAGTGAGAACTGATTGTATACTGCATATTTTTTGACTTTTCATACACAACTCTAAGAAACAAATCCTTTCAACCTGTGGGGAGTTAATGTGCCAGAGCTGGTGATTAGAAACAGGACTTATATAATGTGGTGGAGACAATGCTAAAGCAGAGACTTTACCTCTTCAAACTTCTCTTGGAAGTCCCCAATCTTAGAAAATCCTCCACCAATATCCAAGAGTCTCATCTGGAACCCCAAAACACTCTGAAAGAGATCAGTGTTGCATACTGGAGCTGCAAATAAACAATACAGGAATTATTGTTGCGTTTATGTCACAATGGCTCACCGCTACGTCAAAGACGCGCCGAGCGTCTTCGATGGCCTGCCTGAAGGCCGAGCTTCTGGTGCAGCCGCTGCCCACGTGGAAGCTGACGCCGACCACCTCTAAGTTCAGCTCTCTGGCACGGCCCAGCAACTGTCTAACTGTGGGCAGTCTGGCTCCAAACTTTGGACTGAGTCTTACCATTGATTTGGAGTCGTCCACTGCAATTCGTATTACCAGCCTGCAAAGTGATTCAAAGGTGTTATTGCAAATAACACCGATTCGATCCAAGATGACGCCGCGTATGGATGCCCTGGTGCTTCAGTGCGTTACTTCTGTCTTGTTTTTGTGCATAACTTCTGTGTCTGGGCACTCCTCTGGATATTCTTACACCAGAGAAGAGCTTCTTAACCACAGGACTACAACACCTGTGGATTTACTTCCAATATTTGTCGCATCCGCGGCAGATTTACTGCAGACTCTGATCAGGAAAGTGAGACGCCGAAAGAGAGGTAAGCGAGCCGGCGTACTGGTGCGTCTGAGGAGACGTGGACTGCGAACTGCTCTTCCTGGGATCTTCCTTTCCAATGTACGCTCACTCAGGAATAAGACAGACGAACTGGCCCTGATGAGAAGCATGAACAGAGACTTTGCCTCCTCCTGTGTGTTATGTTTTACGGAGACGTGGCTCTGTGAGGACATCCCGGACAGCGCGCTCAAGCTGGAGGGCTTTCATCTGCTGCGCGCTGACCGGCAGGCCTCTCTCTCTGGTAAGACCAAAGGTGGAGGTGTCTGCTTCTACATTAATAGTGGCTGGTGCACAGATGTAACAGTGATTGCTCAGCACTGCTCTTCCTCTCTGGAATACCTTTTCATTCACTGCAAACCGTTTTATTCTCCGCGGGAGTTTGCTTCATTCATCCTGGCCGCTGTTTACATCCCGCCAGATGCGGATGCGCAGGCAGCTCAGTGCACACTCGCGGAGCAGATACTGCACATGGAGCGGACATTCCCGGACTCTCTCATCATTGCTCTTGGGGACTTTAACAAAGCCAATCTGAGCCATGAGCTTCCCAAATACAAGCAGTATATTAAATGCCCGACCAGAGAGGAGAGGACATTAGACCACTGTTACAGCACGATCAGGGGGGCCTATCGTGCGGTGCCCCGCGCTTCACTCGGACTTTCTGACCACGTCATGATCCACCTAATCCCCGCATACAGACAGAGGCTGAAGCTCTCCAAACCTGTCGTGAGGACCAAAAAACTGGAGCAACGAGGCTGTGGAGGAGCTTCGCACGTGTTTGGAGTCTACAGACTGGGACACAATGAAGGCTGCTTCTAACAGCTTGGACGAGTTTACGGACACTGTCACCTCCTATATCCACTTCTGTGAGGACAGCATTGTGCCATCACGCACCAGGGTGAGTTATAACAATGACAAACCCTGGTTTACTCCTAAACTCAAAAAGCTGTGGCTGGAAAAGAGAAAGGCGTTCAGAAGCGGAGACAGGGACTGCTACAGAGAGGCCAAGTACAGGTTCACTAAAGAAGTGGACGTTGCTAAACACCAGCACTCTGAGAAGATGCAGCAGCAGATCTCAGAGAATGACTCGGCCTCTGTGTGGAAAGGTTTTAGGAATATCACCAACTACAAGCCTAAAACCCCCCACTCCACTGACGACTTGCTCTTAGCCAACACCCTCAACGACTTCTACTGCCGTTTTGACGAGCCATCAGGCAGCCTTCACACCTCCAACGGCCCCAACAATAGAGACACTTTGGACACTCATTCCCCCACCTCTCCCCCCTCCATAGAGCCATCACCACCTTCAAACTGTTCACCTGCAACACCCGCCCCCTCACCCCACACAAAAGAGGATTTCACACCACCTCCTCCCACCACAACTCTTCATATTCATGAAGCAGGTGTGAGGAAGCAGTTTAAGAGTCTGAATGCTCGGAAAGCTCCCGGCCCAGATGGTGTGTCTCCTGCCACCCTCAGACACTGTGCAAACGAGCTGGCCCCAGTGTTTTCTGGCATTTTCAACTCCTCACTGCAGGCATGTCATGTGCCTGCCTGCTTCAAGTCCTCTACCATAATCCCTGTCCCCAAGAAACCTAGGATCACTGGACTAAATGACTACAGACCCGTGGCTCTGACATCTGTGGTCATGAAGTCATTTGAGCGCCTAGTTCTCTCCCATCTCAAGACCCTCACGGCCCCCCTCCTGGACCCCCTGCAGTTTGCATACAGAGCCAACAGGTCTGTAGATGACGCCATCAACATGGCCCTACACTTCATCCTGCAGCATCTGGACTCCCCAGGAACCTACGCCAGGATCCTGTTTGTGGACTTCAGCTCTGCCTTCAACACCATCCTTCCAGACCATCTCCGAGACAAGCTTTCCCAGATGAATGTGCCTGATCCCATCTGCCGGTGGATCACTGACTTCCTGACGGACAGGAAGCAGCATGTGAGGCTGAAAGAATGTCTCGGACTCCCGGACCATCAGCACCGGCTCCCCTCAGGGCTGTGTTCTTTCTCCTCTGCTCTTCTCCCTGTATACTAACTGCTGCACCTCCACCCACCAGTCTGTCAAGCTAATCAAGTTTGCAGATGACACCACCGTTATTGGGCTCATCTCTGACGGGGACGAGTCTGCCTACAGGAGGGAGGTTGAACGTCTGGTGTCCTGGTGCAGCCACAACAACCTGGTGCTGAATGCCCAGAAGACAGTGGAGATTATTGTGGACTTCAGGAAGCACACAGCCCCACTCCCCCCCATCATCCTGACTGACACCCCCATCACCTCTGTGGACTCGTTCCGCTTCCTGGGTACCACCATCACCCAGGACCTGAAGTGGGAGCCCACCATCACTTCCGTCATTAAGAAAGCCCAGCAGAGGATGTACTTCCTGAGGCAGCTGAAGAAATTCAACCTGCCAACACGGACGATGATGCAATTCTACACCGCAATCATCGAGTCCATCCTCACCTCCTCCATCACCGTGTGGTACGCTGGAGCCACTATCAGGGACAAACAGAGACTGCAGCGTGTTGTGCGCTCTGCTGAGAAGGTGATTGGCTGCAGACTCCCATCTCTGCAGGACCTGTACACCTCCAGGACACTGGGGCGTGCAGCTCGGATCTCAGCTGACCCTTCTCACCCTGGACACAGTCTGTTTGACCTGCTCCCCTCAGGCAGGAGGCTCCGGTCCATTCGCACCAGAACCTCTCGCCACAAGAACAGTTTCTTCCCCTCTGCTGTCGGACACATGAACAATAACCGTATGACTGTTCCCACCACTAACACATGACCCTACGCTGTGTTCACTGCATCATTCCATGTTTGGCACTGATCACCACCTGCACTCATGTATATATCATGTATATATCTATCTACTTAGCACTTTTAATTCTTATTCTTATTTTTATATTTTTATGACACTATGTTTGCACTGAAGCACCGCAGCAATTTCCTAATGTTGTAAACCTGCTCAACATTTGGCAATAAAACCCTTTCTGATTCTGATTCTGATTCTGAAATCAATCCTCTCAAAGGAAGCTGCACCAAATGCTGAAACATAGTAGCGGTTGCTCACTTACTTGGCTTGGGGATGGACAAGAGAGATTTTTAAGAGTTCCTCCTCATTATCAAAAGTCATCAGATTCACTCTGTGAGCGCAGGCGTATCTGATGTGGGACAGCGGTTTGGTTGTGTGGGCGTAAATGATGTCATCGGGCTTCACGCCAAGCGATAGGGCCAGCTCGATCTCAGCCTGCGTGGGACCAAGATGTATTTATACAAGAGCTGACTCTCAAGAACACAAACTAATCCTCATTATTTTAAGATATTCCATCAGTACCTTGCTGGCACAGTCGAATCCGGTGTCCAGAGCGCTTAGCATCTTCAAAACTGCTGTTGTGTTGTTGCACTTCACTGCATAGAAGGGTTTCACCCGAGGCAACAGACTGATCCACTGCAGGTGCCTCTCTAATATATTGTCAAGATTTACGACATAGAAAGGCTCCTCGCTGCCCTAGAAGATGCATTTTTTGGAGACCTCTTCATAATCATACAATATTTTGAGAGCCATCTCAGAACATTTGGACAAAATTAAGGAATTTGAATGATACGATGCCTCTGATGCTCACCACCGAATACAGCTGTCTAATCTTGCCATCAATGATGTCACTGATGCTCCTTCCAGTCTCTAATATTTCAATGGGATTCCTCTCAAGAGACAAATCATGCATGACTGATCCATTTGTAGTTTCAGGTGCTGGAGGAGACACGGAGCAGGAAAAGGCAAAAAGGTCTAGATTCGTAAACAAGAATCAACTTCATTCACAAAAACCAAAACATCAAATTAAGTTTTTCCCCCTGTTTTCTTACCATAGGATGAAACGTTCTCCATACAGTGGAAAAAAGAAACCAACAAAGCTATATAAGCTATTTTCAAACAGGCCCGAGTGTGTTTGCAGGGCTTTCTAGCTATGCAGGCACACTTGACAAGGATTCAGTCCAACAGATACTCAGTGTGCTGTGTTTTATTAGCTGAGAACAGACTTTTCTCCACCTACCTTTAAGGAAAAAAACAAAAAAAAAACAAAAAAAAAACCCCAAAACAAAGAACATCAGTAGTATTTACTTTACAAAACCTGCAATACTATTTTTTTTCCTGTGCAATGTCAATATGTCTCTAAACTAACTACACTAGGGAACAGCCCGTGAGGGTACGTTTCAGTAGTGTTTCCATGTGTGCGTGCCATTCTGTCTCTAAACATGACAGCAGCAAGTTTTCAATGTAATGTAAAACTTTGTTAACATGACCCAACTCAGCACTCCTGCAATCTATTATAATCCACCAAGGTCATCAAGATCAACTCGAATGATTTATCAGTCAAAAAATAATATAAAGCCTTATAACTATGACTCTTATAAGTATGATGACAACATAGGCATAGAGGGAATGATACAAGGATGTTAAAAATGACATTATTTTGGCCTTTGAACTATTCTTCAAATAAAAAAAAATCTTCATGTCTTACTTTTAAAGCTATGCTTTTCATGTTTGTATAAGGTGACCTGAAAACCTGTTACATCTTTAAAGTATCATCAAGAGAAATCATCTGCTGGGCTAGGTATAAATACACAGTAGTATAACACTGACGTCTGCAATGGTACAATAGCGATGGGCTAATGGACATCTGAAGACTGCTGGGTACCACAGACAGGAGCTTCAATAACTTTATGAAAAAGTGATGATGCAATGACTACGCTGGGAGATGAAAATCAGGAGCCCCTCATGTTTTACAACTTTACCTGACTCATCAGATATGCCACAGAAGGCCAGCATAAACAGGCAGTGAAAATAAGTTTGTGCTGGGAATCCTGTGTGAACATGTGCAATAAAGACATTTTGACCTTGAGCACCCAGACCCACAATGGCCTGTCCTCTGGGTGCATACTTACTCCCTGAGCACCTGGCACAAACAGTGGCATGCTCTTACAGCAAAACAGCATTTCTCAGGTTTCTATATTTTTATTATGCTCCCCAGAAGTCCTGCGCTGGCCACTCCACCGCAGGCCTGCACCTGCATAGCGAGCAAATATGAATCTGTGTCAAATTGAACTCTTCTCTGTGTGAAAGGACGTTACTGGTGATAAGAGCCGCATCTCTGCGGCATTTCCCACACAGAGACGTGACTGTTACGTTTCGGTGTTGTCAGTGTGTTGTTTTTGGCGTGACTGTTATGTGTTTCCTGTTTTACTTTGAAAGTCTGTGTTATCTTAGTCTTTTCAGTTTACGTTTCCCTGTCTCGTCAGTTCTGAGTTGCCCCAGCTGTGTTTCCCTCTTGTTGTCCATTTTCCTGATTGCTCCCTCTAGGTATTTAAACCCTGTGTTTCAGTGTGTCATGGTCGCGATCTCCCCCGGTTGCCTAGGCCGGGGCGTAACATTGTGTGTGTTTTTTTTTTCCCCCCTTTATTTTTACTTTTTTCGTGTTGCACTCCGGTTGCCTAGGCCGGGGTGTAACAGTGACACAGTGTGTGCTTACAGCAACTGGAGTGCACTCCGACTCGTTTTACTAGCAGGCAAAGCCCTCGCCTTCTGCTCAGAGAACGAAGTTCACCAGAAGAACCAGCTGCAGTCCACAGGACGAGACACTCACTAATGATTACCAATTATGTTGCAAAAAAGTAAATAAATACTCAACTGCCTGGGAAGAGCTATTGCACTTCCTGTGAATAACAATGAGGAAATTACTCTAGAAACAGGCTGCTATTCAGTCCAGAGTGCTTGTGAGACAGTAAGTGAATGAGGAGCAACAACTTAATCTATTGCATACATCTGCTTCTACAAAAAAAGGCTGTATCTTAAAAAACCCCAGAAAACATCAACTTGTAAGATGATGCTTTACTCCAACTAAAAGCAAACCTGTAAAAACAAAGCTGCAGATATTGAAACCATGTAGCCCAGAGTGGGGATCTGATAGTATTAGAAGTTCCACTCCATTACTAGCATACACATACAGGTGTGCAGATGCCTCTCCCCTGACCAAAATAGACAAAATTTAGTGGGAAACGCTGCTGCAACTAATCTGAGCTGTTTTCAGTCAGCTAGTCCAATTTTTCAGCCTGAAGTCAATGCATCAGATGAGGAATGAGACCACAAGACCAGGTAACACATCCTGTAAAGCTGCCTAATTAACAGCTATGAAATCACTGACTAATGATGAATCACATCCATCAGACCTCTGTGTGCTGATAAGTAGGAGGGTCTGCAGTTTTTAAGTGTCACAATTCTCTGTGTCTTAAATACACCACCGAGGCTGAAAGAAATAAAACTAAAACCATCTTTGGTACTTCTAAACATCAACAGTCTCTCACGTCTTAATGACAGGACTGTGGTATTAACATTTTTATATTTTTGCCTGACTACAGAGAGGCTTAACTTGATTGATACAGTAACTCTTTTCCAGCCTTACAGAGCAACATGCTCTGTAAAGGACATACTGAACACCGAGATCTGGGCTAATAGCTTGTTGAGAATCACTTTGCTGGTGTAAAATACAACTTTATGCCTGTTAAACTGTTATCTTTGGAATTTTTGTAGCTTTAACTGAATAGGTGAGTTTCTGCAACAGGCTGCCACTAAAGGGCCTAAACATACAATTTAAAATGAGTTCTGTGCCAAGATGTCTGTTATGTGTAGACACGCCATTGGTTTGTCTTTTTTTGTTTTTTGTTTAAAGAGCCACAGGTCATTAAATGGCTTACAAATCCCTCGGAAAATGTTCAATGAAAGGACTGGGCCAAAAATGAGTGAAAAAGCACTTCACAAAGCCTGCAGGAGTCCTGTTTAGGAGAGCTTGGAAGCAAATACAGGGAAGGCTTAAGACTTTTACAAGCACTGTTTACTTCCGGACAAAAGCAACATTGACCGCTGGTATAGTGGAGGTGTGCATTGCCCGTGTTTGTCTGGACCATTTACCTAACCTGAAGATGGAAAAAGACATGTGGAAGCGGCCTCATCTCTGGGTCGTACAAGGCTGAAGTCCAGCGCTGAGTAGTGATATGCGGATCGATCCTGAAATATCGATTCCTCCGATACCAATCATTTATGTTCTAGAATCGATTCTCACATTAAAATATCGATATTTTAGTAATTTAGGGTAAATTGTAGTTTATCATTAACAGGAACACAGTGGAAAGAAACTATAACATTCGGATTTCTACATTCAAAGGAACTACTTCCTCTTCCGCCTTTCATAGTCATGTGCGAAATACGGCTGTATAAATGTCTCGCAGCCCCTTGGCGTGCGCGCTCACAACAATGGCTGAGCGTAATTGTGCGGACGTATTTTACCTCCACAAACAGCTGAGATGTGGTTTGCGATACATTTGGCAAAAAAGTGAGGTGTTGTGGCCATACTTGCCAACCTTGAGACCTCAGAATTAGGAAGACATTCAAAAGGGCTGTTGGGGGGGAGTGATAAATAAATTTTACAGTGTTTATCGGAGAAAATACGTTAAATGTCACCGTTATTATTGGCCGGCCCAGAAACAGCGGGGGTGTCCAAATTCAGAGGCTGCTTCCGCCTGAGGACCGGCCTTCATGGTCTAAAGAAAGCCGTCACAAGCTCCCTCGGTGGAGTGAAACTCTGCCGTCTGCTCCTTGCTGTCTAAAATATAACCGGGCGCTGACTTAAACTCTTCTGTTTAATCAGTTTTCTGCTTGATGTTTATTCAGCTGTGTGAAAACCCCGGAGGAACCCTCCCGAGGGATTAATAAAGTTAAATTTAATTTAATCTAATCTAATAATCAGCCAAACCGATTTACTCACGAACAAATAAAACACTGAAAAAGCCAAACAATAACATTTTTAAATTATCAAAGTGACTTATATATCATGTTTAACCCGAGTAGTGAAAGACCGCGGGGGTTTGAAGACGATGCGTCGGTCGGCTCAGATATTTGAAGTTTACACAGCTACATTCTCACCTGAAAATATGTTAAAAGTTTTTTTTTAATTTTTATTATGTTGCTCTTTGTGGTTTGCTTTCTCTTCTGTTTTTTTTCCTCCATACAGGTGATCCAGGTGTTTTGCGGGGTTTTTCTTTCTCCCCCCTCCTTCTCACCGTCTCTTCTCCCCTTTGGTTTTCAATCAAATGGACCAATATGGCAAGGCCATGATGATCCACTTGGTAAAATAAATCTGCTTGGCATCTTTCTTGGCCTTAAGACAACAATTCTGATGGCTAAAGATCCAAACGGGACACAAAAAAAAGAAAAGAAAAGAAAAAAGTTTCTTTGCGACCCAGAAAGAGAAATAAGAGTAATATTAAAACTAAGTAGCTGCCGCCGTTGTTGGAAACTGGAATTGGCTGCGCCTGCTATGAATTCTCGATATGGTTTTTCAATTTTGTTGCCCGGGTGGAAAATCGGGAGAAATTCGGGAGAATGGTGGCTCCGGGAGATTTTCGGGAGGGGCACTGAAATTCGGCATTCTCCCAGAAAAATCAGGAGGGTTGGGATGTATGGTTGTGGCAACATCACTAACCTTGTCAAACACCTCAGAGTAGGGGAGACCGGGGATAGTTGTAACGTGGGTCAGTTACACTTCCAATTTCTCCAATCAGGGCTAAGTTTCAAATGATGTGACTCATCCTGTGCATGCCCAACTCAGTTCTGCTATCACATGTGAAAAATCAGCACATTTTGTCAAACACAGACAATTTAACACAAAAAAAGTAATTTGTATGCCAAAAAGTAAGTTTTTCTACTTTATTTCAATGTTTAATAGCATTATCTGCTTTGCAGTTAAACTCATCAAACTTAAATTATGTTATTTGTATGTCTATGGGGATATATTCTGTGTAGGTCCTTAGTGCTAATGTTTTAGCCGTTGGCTGTAATGTTAGCTAGTTCATGGCTATAGGAGTCTGGGTCAGTTGTAACAGCAACAGTCTGGGTTAGTTGTAACAATAATGCAGATGTTACAACTTACCACACTATTACTTTAACTTATATTAAACAAGTTGGGGCAACGACATCAGCAGAGAGAGGTTCACTGGTCGCTTTTGTATATGCGGTTAATGCCATTGGCAACACAATTCCTCCACTGTTTGTGTTCCCACACATACATTATGCAGACCACTGTGTCAGAGATGGACCAGTAGGAAGTACTGGTAGTGGAAATAAATCAGGATGGGTGCAAGAAACAGATTTCCTCATCTTTCTGAAGCACTTTGCAAACCACGCCAAGGTAAGCCAGGATAAAAACTAATGGAATTGCGATGCTGGTGAACAACTACATTTTTTCAGCTTCATTGTTATGTTCAAAATTGGTGCAAGAGTTGTAGGTTATAATGCCCACTGAGCCAATGAGGCCAAACTCAAGGAAGACCAACCAAAATTTATGAAATATTCAGTTGCAGAAAATTCCATAACTTGTCTTTTTTGGGGGGTTGGAATATGTTCAAAAGCTAGATTTCTGCATTCTGTCACACACACACACACACACACACACACACACACACACACACACACACACACACACACACACACACACACACACACACGGCTCTAAGTGCATTTGTGTGTTGAATAAACAAAGATTACTTGTTAATATTTTGTTAGTACCCTTATTTCATTGTGTTACATTTCACCCCGGGATATGTTACAACTAACCCAGACTATGGGGTTAATTGTAACATTTCACTCTTTGTGTTTGAGACCATACCGTGCAATGGGTAATTGTGCCGCAGAGAAAATAGCTGCACTATTTAATAGCAGAGACATGTAAATACTTTGCATTACATTTTGAATCCACTACCTTAAAAGAGCTCCAATTTACAGACAGAAATGTCAAAAATGTTACAACTATCCCCGGTCTCCCCTAAATCATATCACAGGATATGACAAGTGTATGTTGAGACGAACTGAAGAGGAGGACAGGGACAGGTGCTGCTAGGGCGACACAGACGTCTCTCACGAAGTCCTTTAGTGCTGCAGGCAGGCAAGGTGTTCAAATAGCGCACAACTTAAGTTTTTTTATTTCTATATGATGAACTCTGCATTATTAAGTGATAAGAACAAGTAATCTGATGACCTATGTCCAAATAATGATGTCCAAATAATTTCCCCCAGGGATCAATAAAGTATTCTGATTCTGATTCTGATATAATCATTATGACGCTATAATTTGAGATACAATAAATAAAATGAGTTTTTGTACAAAGTATCGGTATCGGATCAGTATCGTCGATACCACCCTGAATATTACTTGGTATCAGACCAGAAAGGAAATCAGTGGTATCGCACATCACTAGCGCTGAGTGACGGTGCAGGTAGCAGACTTACCAGGAAGAGATGCCCCCTACAGGCTTATATAGGAATCTGCTGAGGTATGAAAACAAGCTAGAATACCTTCTACTTCTGTCCAATCGCTAAGAACACCGTGCACACATAACTTCAAGCTAATTTTTGACTTGCCCTAAGGTTAATCCATTGTTTATTGTTTATTGTTGATGTTAATCCATCATCACAGTATAACAGGAAGCCAGGATATCAGTCTGTGCAGTTAGGAAAAAAAAATCATACATTTTAACTGCTTTGGTGCAAATCAAAGTGATAAAAGGTGAAAAGGATATTATGCAATTTACACACGCAATGCTATTTATATAAAAAAACCAAAGCATTTGCAGATGGATAGTTACACAATGGTGTAACTATCGTCTTAGTGTAATGTATGCTTCCTCTCTGGGCATTAATCACATATGAAATCTACCTCATGTTCCTGTTTCTTTCATTTAAGGAACATTTCTAGATTGCAAGCTACAGTCTGCCCCTCTGAACTGGGGAAAACTGGTCCTTTGTGTCGTTGTGTCAAGATTATTGTAATCCTTCGCTTACCAACTCAGATAAACTGTCGCTTTCATCCTTACAAGCTAGAAAAAATGTTGCAACCAGACACCAAACGTACTATAGCAAGCAAGTTCACATTGCACTGATTTTATTGTTTTTATGATGGCTCCCAGTTTATTTTAGAATTTGTTTTGAAATTCTCATACTTGCATACAACATCTCCCACCCCATGCAGCAGACTGTGACAGCACTGAGCAGCTCCTTCAGTGGGAGACTGCGGCACCCACGGTGTGGGACGGAGAGATTTCGCAGGTCTTTCCTCCCCACTGCTGTCAGACTCCATAATAAAGACTTTAACTGATCAAGCACACACATCCATACATATGCAATAATACTAAGTGCAATAATCCTTTCTGTCATCGTTGTATTTTTACTCAGTTGTATATAGTATTTGTATTTGTATTCTATTTTTCTCTTATTGTATATTTATTTTATTTTATTCTACTGTATATAGTATTTTATTTTATTCTATTCTGTACAGTTGTGTACTGTATTTATTCTTATTGTATTCTAATTTTTGCCTCATAACTTTTGCACTGTCCACTCCTGCTGTGACAAAACAAATTTCCCACGTGTGGGACTAATAAAGGTTATCTTATCTTATCTTATCTTATCTTAGCTCCAGACTAAATATTTCAGCTTCCTGTTAAATACACTGCTGCTCGCTGTCTTTACTCAGAAAACTGAGAGGACCGAGGCCTGCAGTGTGTGGCCCTAGTGTTCAGGAACAGAACCTCCTCTGTTTAGCTGCAGTTAAAAACTTTTCTGTCTAAACAGACCTTCTGTTTTTTTCATTGTTCATCTCTTTATCAAGTTCTTTTTTTTTTTTTTTAATTCAATGTGTTTCCTTAGTCTAATATGATCCCAGTGTTAATAGGAAAATTAGGAGCTGTAAACCCCAAACTGAAAGAGTGGCTCTGGCAGATTTCAGGCACAGCATCAGAGAAGACTGTAGTCCTAGAATCAGATGATGCAGAACGCACAGAGCTCTGGTAGATGACATGCACAACCATGCTGTGATGTGACTGTGCTGACCAGTGTTGTTCTCTAGCATATCGAGACTATCTCTCCACACCGTTACATATTCCATATGTACGGGGTACGACCCCCCAGGTCGTGGCGTGTGGATATTTCTTTAAGACACTCCGGCACGCCCGGCTACGCCCCACAGCTACGTATAAAACAGCTGTGCAGACGTGACACCGGTGATCGTTGATCTCCACTTGTTGTGTGTGTGTGCGAAGGAGTGCTTACCTTGAGAGTGCTGTGTGTGTGCGCGTCTCTTGGAGCGTGCTTCGGCATTTCTCCCTTCTAGGTCCCCTGGTAGCCCCGGTATTCCCCTGGTAGCCCCGGTATTCCCCTGGTGTCCCCGGTATTCCCCTGGTGTCCCCGGTATTCCCCTGGTGTCCCCGGCCTGTTGGTCCGGCTGTCGGCTTGCTGCGGCCCGCTCTCCTTGGCCTCTCTTGCGGGGAGACTCGGCACTCGGAGCGGGTGCTGTCGCCTGGGCGCTGGGTAGCTTAGCCTGTGGGCTACGCGGCGGCTCGCGGCGTCGGCTTGCTGTGTGACTACTGTCAGCTGGGCTGCTGTGTTGCTTGATCCCGGTGGGGACACTGCTTTGCATCGCTAGCGTGTGCCGTCGGCTAGGCTGCTGTGACAGCATAACACATAGGGGTAAACAGTCACGGGAAGTAAAGGAAACGGTTTCCAAGGCCTAATCCGTGGATCGACTTCCTCCGAGGCGTGGACGTCTATCAGCAGAGAATGTCCCTTAGTCTGTAACACAGTCAAATATATTCTCAAGTAATATTCAAGCATGCCATTCAGCGTGTTAGTACGAGCTCGGGAGCAGCTTGGGAGAACAAGAAAACAGAGACTGCTTTAGATTGTCTTCCCAAAGTGACTCAACTTTATTCACAAGTACAACAGTTTATATAGAGGGTAAAATTCATGAGACAGCAGATTTATCAGTTTAAACCAGTACAGACCAAGATAAGGCAGCGTCTTCCTGCCCTTGGGTGAAGAAGCATCCTTTGTGTAGTGTATCAGTTCAGCTACAATTGTGATTATCTCAGCGACATATTTTCAAGGCACAAAACAAAGAGTTCTTACATTAGTGAAATCTGAAACAAACCATTTGGCCTCAACAGGCGTCTCCTAAGAGATTTAGAAACTAATGTAGCTGAGGGAGTGATCTCTGTGGTATTTCAACCTTGTACCAGCCTGTGATTCTCACACATCAATTCTTGGGTCAAAGAGAAAAATAACTAAAACAAAGGGGCCTTATTGAATGACAGAGTTTTCCTGCATAATGTCACTATAAAACAATATCCAGTAAATGCTCCCATGGTGCTAAAATACCTAACAGGAAGTAAACAGCTTCAGTGTTGCTATCGGCTAGCTGCTGTGGCACGCTACATAGGGGTCACGCGGCTCGGCGTTGTTGTTACACCATCGCCTGCTCGCTCGGCTCTGCTGCGGCTGTGTGCATAAACGCCGCCAGCAGAGGCTGTGTCCCACTCTTCCCTGACAGTGAGGTGTGTAAGGAAGATCGCTTGCCTGCCCTGCGGGAATTAACAGTGGGTTTGGGTTTCAGGCTAGGGCGGCACTTCCCCGTTGGTGTGTGGCCCCGCCCCTTGCTAGCCACGCTGTGTGGCGGGCCACGCCTCCCCGACTTGCCTTGAGTGTGGCATTCCTATGCCTTTGGAGGATGGGCACGAGCACTGTGTGCTGTGTCTGGGTCCTGAGCATGCTTTGCTGGCTAGGGAAGCCCCTGCCTCGTGCATGAATTGTTTTATTCTGCCCGAACGGACTAGGGACGCTCGTGCTTGGTATTTTTCTGTCAAGCGACCCGCACCTCCCTCATCTCAGGCCTCTCAGGCGCAGGTGCGGAAGATAGCTGCTGCTGACGTAGACTCTGGTCCCGCAGCTCCATGGGCCGGGTCCCCTTCCTCGTTTGTCGACCTGCGGGCCCCTCCCATGCCTTTCCCTCCTGTGACTCCGCCCCTGGGCCTGTGCCATTGAATGTGGACTATGGGGAGGCGGACGTTGACCAGGCCTCCGTCCTCTCCTCCGATGCCTCCCCCCTGTCTCCCGAGGTGCCCCCTGCTGGTTCCCCTGGCACGGAGTCTGGCCAGTTGAGTTTCTTTCAGCTTTTGGAGAGGGCGTGCCGGGCGCTTGAGCTGTCCCTCCCTGAGG
Organism: Astatotilapia calliptera; assembly: GCF_964374335.1. Taxonomy (NCBI): domain Eukaryota; kingdom Metazoa; phylum Chordata; class Actinopteri; order Cichliformes; family Cichlidae; genus Astatotilapia; species Astatotilapia calliptera. Next base: position 31,791,529 of record NC_137425.1, on the reverse strand, counting down.
TGCCGGTCTCGGCGCCTTCTCGGTTTGATGACGCTTCACGGCCTCAGCGCTCCTTATCTCAGGTGCCGCTGCTGCCTGATTTTCAGGACCTGGTGTGCACACAGTTTGAGGCCCCCGCGGCCCTGCACCGTTGGTCCCTTGCCTGTAAGCGCTTTTCGGCCATGCATGGCCGGGAGCGCATTGCCTGTGGGTCCCTTCACCCGGTTGATCCGTCCCTGGCCCCCCTGGTTGCCCCTTCGGGCTCCCTCCTGGGGCAGGCGGCGTGCCCTAATAGGGATGTGAAAACCATGGACGGCCTCTTGGCTTGGCTGCATAGGTCTATGGCGACCCAAGCCTGCCTGTCTAATTCGTCGGCCATATTATCGCTTCATCTGCGGCATTTGGCCCGTCGATTGCAGGCTACCTCGAGCAATCTGGAGGGCGTGAGTGAGTTGCTGTCCACGTCCTCTCTCCTAGCCTCACTCATGAAACATCAGGCTATTGCCACGGGCTCTTCCTTGGCTGCTTTTTGGGTGGCGCGTCGCCATCTCTGGCTGTCTCAGTCCCGGCTCCGTTCGGATGACCAGGATTGCCTCATGAGGCTCACGACCCTGCGGCCATGTTTGGCCCCGGTGCGGCTCTGCTCCTCCAGCAGGCTACGGAGACTCGCCGTGCTACGCAGGAGATGTCGCAGGGCTTACGCAAGCGTCCGGTCAGGGTGGGGCGGGCTCGTGCTTCTGTGTCGCCTGCCCCTGCTGCTCCTACTTGGGGTCCTGAAGATCTCCGGACCCAGCTGGAGGCCTTTCGTAGGTGCGGCAGCCGCGCTCAGGCTCGGAGAGGGGGCCGGGGTGCCAAGGGCCAGTCGTCCTCTGGCCGCCCCCCTCCTTCCTGACGTTTCCCCGGGCCAGGCCGTCCTGCCCGCCTCCCTGGCTACAGAACAGCGTAGGGTTGCCTGGTCGGCCCTGGGGGCAGACCCTTGGGAGGAAGGAACTGGGGTCCCTTCTATCGAATGGCACCATACGGGAGGTGGACGCCAGGGACCGCCGGGTGGGGTTCTTCTCCCGTTACTTTTTGGTCCCGAAGCGGGATGGGGGTCTCCGTCCCATTCTGGACCTCAGGGGCCTCAATCGCTATCTCCGGCCCCTGAAGTGCAAGATGCCCACGGTCCCCAGGGTGCGTCAGGCCATCGCTGCGGGGGACTGGTTTGCCACCATCGACCTGAAGGACGCCTACTTCCAGATCCCTATCTGGCAGGGTCACTGGCGGTTCCTCAGGTTTGGGTTTGAGGGGCGGATCTTCGAGTTCCGCGTCCTCCCCTTTGGGATTTCCCTGGCGCCCCGTACCTTTACCAGGTGCATGGATGCCGCCCTTGCTCCTATGAGGCTGCGGGGTGTCAGGGTTCTCAATTATTTGGACGACTGGCTTATCTGTGCTTCCTCGGAAGAGCAGTGTCGCAGCCATGTTGCCCTGTTGGTCTCGCACATTCAGGCTCTGGGACTCCGCCTGAATCTCAAGAAGTCCAGGTTGGAGCCGTCCCAAACCACCACCTTTCTGGGCATGTCCCTGGACTCCGTCAAGGCCTTGGTCTCCCTGACGGCAGATCGCCGGAGGGTCCTCAGGGCGTGCCTGGCCTCCTTCAGCCTCCACTCTCAGGTGCGCTGGGGACTGTGTCTCCGCCTCATGGGCCTGATGGCTGCTACAGTGCAGGTGGTCCCATTGGCTCTCCTGCACATGAGACCGGTTCAGCGTTGCCTGCTGTCTCTCGGCCTCTGCCCGCAGCGGTCACACCTGTCCACCGTGCTGGTTTCCCGGGGCCTGGCCCGGGCCCTGCGGTGGTGGAGGGACCCTGTCAATCTTCGACAGGGTCAGGCGATGGGTCCTGTGACTCGCCGGCTCGTGGTCTTCTCAGACGCCTCCCCAGTCGGCTGGGGGGCGGTCCACGAGGGTTGCGGGGTCAGCGGCCACTGGTCGGGCCCATGGTTGTCCCAACACATCAATGTCCTGGAGTTGCGAGCCGCGTTCCTGGCACTTCAGCTTTTTTCGCCTCGGCTGCGGGGGTTTCATGTTATTGTCCGGACGGACAGCACCGTGGCGGCTGCCTATATCAACCGCCAGGGTGGGTTGGGCTCTCCTCCCCTCTGCAACATGGCCACCAGACTGTGGTTGTGGGCCCACCCCAGGTTTCTCTCCCTCTGGGTGGTCCACGTGCCTGGACCCCTGAACACGGCAGCGGACATGCTGTCCAGGGGGGGCCCGTGCCCTGGGAAGTGGCGACTCCACCCGCAGGTGGTGGTCGGGATTTGGCGCCGGTGTGGCAGGGCAGCGGTCGACCTCTTTGCCTCAAGAACTTTGACCCACTGCCCCCTGTTCTTTTCCCTGAAGGCCGACGATCCCCCCCTGGGCTGGGATGCCCTGGCACACCCCTGGCCCCGGGTCCTCCTGTACGCCTTCCCCCCCTTCTCCCTCCTTCACTCGGTCCTCTGTCGAGTTCAGACCGAGGAGATGCGGCTCATTCTGGTGGCCCCGCTATGGCCTCACATGCCCTAGTTTTCGGCCATTCTACCCCTCCTGGACGGCGTGCCCTGGCCGCTCCCGATTCGGAGGGACCTCTTGTCGCAGGCCGAGGGGGCTCTGTTCCATCCTTTCCCGGCAGGGCTGCGGCTGACTGCCTGGCCCCTGAGAGGGAGGGGCTCGGCGCCTTAGGCCTCCCTGCCTCGGTCATTGACACCATGCAGGAGTCTCGGGCGCCTTCCACCAGGGCTGCTTACTGCTACTGCTGGGGACTGTTCGCCGCCTGGTGCGCGGCCCGCGGGCAGGACCCCCATGGCGCGACGGTGGACGTCATCCTGAGCTTCCTGCAGTCCCAGCTGGAGGCTGGCAGGGCTGCCGCCACATTGCGTGGCCTGGTGGCTGCCATTAAGGCTGTTCGCCTCGGTCGCTCAGCCATTAGTGACGCCGATGCCGTCTTGATTTCCCGATTCCTGAGAGGCGCCCGTCGCCTCACGGCTCGTGCGCCAGGGTCCGCGGTCCCCCCTTGGGATCTGGACCTGGTCCTTGGTGCCCTTGCGCACCCTCCCTTCGAACCTCTGCACGAAGCGGGGTTGAAGTGGCTGTCGCTCAAGACCGCTTTTCTCCTCGCTATTACGTCTGCTAGACGAATCGGCGAGCTGCAGGCCCTGTCGGTCCATCGTGACTGTTGCAGATGGCTACCGGACGGTCAAGGGGTGGTCCTTCGGCCTAACCCCGCCTTCCTGCCGAAGTCCCTCTCCGATTTTCACCTCTCCCAGTCGGTTGAGTTGCGGTCAGCCCCCACTGGCGGTCTGGATCAGGAGGCGGCGCAGCGTCTCCGGGCCCTGTGCCCCATTCGTGCACTGGCGCTGTACATTGCTCGTACTCGGCCGTTTTGTTCCACGGACCAGGTGTTCGTCTCGTTCCATCCTGGGTTGCTTGGCAGGCCCCTGTCCAAGCCCCGGTTGTCCCGCTGGGTCGTGGAGGCCATCCGCCAGGCTTATGCCTCAGCCGGTGTCCCTTTCCCCTTGGGCGTTCGGGCCCACTCTACGCGTAGTGTGGCCACTTCCTGGGCTTTGTGGAGAGGCGCCTCCCTCTCCTCTGTCTGTGAGGCAGCGACGTGGTCCTCGGCCTCCACCTTCACGCGGTTCTACCGCTTGAAAGTGGCTTCCAGCCCGTCCTTCGGGGACCGGGTGCTGGGTGCCTTTCGGCAGTAGCCTTGCCCCGGCCTGCCAAGCTCCTGCTGGCTGCCCGGGAGCGGCCGATTGTTGCGGTTCCTGCGCGGGACCAGCTCAGGCCAGTCTTGCACCTTGCGGACTGCACCTCCACCCCCCGGCTTGGCCTTCGCGTCTGGCTTGGCCCTGACCGGGGTGGTGTGTACATATGTGTATTTGTATATAGTTCTTTGGTCTTCACTCTCGGCGGTTCGGTTGCACTGTCTCCTCGCGGGGTGTCTTACAGAGTTACCCCGTACATATGGAATATGTAACGGTGTGGAGAGATAGTCTCGATATGCTAGAGAACGTACGGTTACGTTGTAACCTTGGTTCTCTTAGTGAGAGACTATCTCTCCACCGTGAGGCCACTCGGAGACGCGTTCCGATCAAACGATCACCGGTGTCACGTCTGCACAGCTGTTTTATACGTAGCTGTGGGGCGTAGCCGGGCGTGCCGGAGTGTCTTAAAGAAATATCCACACGCCACGACCAGAGGGGGGTCGTACCCCGTACATATGGAATATGTAACGGTGTGGAGAGATAGTCTCTCACTAAGAGAACCAAGGTTACAACGTAACCGTACATTTTGAGTTTATTGACTTTATTGACAATTGATTGACTCATGAATCACTAACACTGCAAGATCTGCCAGAATAGCTTCATCACTCTGTGTATTATGTAAATAAAACAATGTAAAGATATTTATGATTCTCATAAAACCATGTTTATTCACAACAGAACACAGAAACAGTGTTCAAACTGAGTCATACTATCTCACACTGCGGAGCAACTGAAGATTTTATCCTCAATGTGTTAGAAGCGGGGAAAAATGGGCAAGCATGAGGATTTGAGTGAGTTTGTTCAATTATGGTCAAATTGGAATGGTCAGATCATCTCTAAATCTGTACCTCTGGTGCGGTGTTCCCGGTCTGCGGTGGTCAGTATCTATGAAAAGTGGTCCAAGGAAAGAACAGTGGTAAACCAGGGACAGGGTGATGAGTGGCCGAGGCTTGAGTGGCACCGTGTGGTCTGATCCAACAGACGAGCTGCTGGTGAAAAAGATAATGCTGGTTCTGATAGAAAGGTGTCAGAATACACAATGCTTCAGGAATGGTTTGAGGAGCACAGCAATGAGATTGAGGTGTTGACTCAACCCAGTTATCTGTGGGATGTGCTGGATAAACAGATTTTCTCAGTTTAAACATTCAAGATGTTTCCTGTGTTCTGCTGTGAATAAAATCAAAATTTTACACATTGGTCACACGTCTTCTCCACCAAAGCAGTGCTGATGGGAAAGGAGTGCTTGTATACTGTATGTGAAAAGTAACCTAGTGCTTTATCAGCTGATCGATGATGCTAAAACACGGTATTCTGCTAATCATAAATCATATGCTATCCATGTAAATAATACACAATAAAAGACTGAATCAGTCAAAAGTACCTGCTGACATCATGAGAGACATTTTCTGTCTAAATGCTGGTTACTTCTCTTTGCACCCTCTAATAACGTCTCTGTTTTACAAGCTTGCTGCATTTGACTTTGTTTGGCGTAGATGTTTTCCCAGTCATCTAAACCAAACTCTAACTGTTTGGTTATTGGATACAGTGCCTGCCCCGCAGCCTGCAATACAAAGAATAGCTGTTGAAGTCAGCTCATTAGGCACTGGATGATGTTTTGAATTTTGAATTCAGTTTAGTTTTATTTGTGCCAAATCACAACAACAGTCACCTCAAGCAGCATAGCTTCCTAGCCTATTGCAGTGTAATTAAGGGAGGGTCCAGCTAACTATAACCTTTAGAAATATTTTAAGCCTAATCTCAAAAATAGAGATAGAGTCTGTCTCTTGAATCCAAACTGGGAGTTGGTTCCATGGAAGATGGGCCTGGAAGATGAAGGCTCTGCCTGCCGTTTTACTTTTAAATTTCCCAGGAACCACAAGTAATATTAGTCTTTCTATCAATATTTGGTTAGAGGCCCCTGGCATATGCGACTTCAGTAAATGACATGCACACACACAAAATGCTCTTTCTTCCCATTTCTGTTAATACACCAAACAATTCATATGTTAAGTTTGTTCTGTTAGTATCTCTACAGAGATAGACAATCACTGTGGAGCTTATGTCACACAACAATAAAGCTCTCATTACACACAACAGGTTCTTCATTCAGTCTATGAAGACACTTCGTGTTTGCTGTAAATTCAGATGATTATTATCAAAGACCAGTCCAGCAAAAATCAACACAGAAAAGTTTGTACTCGGAAGTCCACAATAGATCTAGATTGCTGTTCAAAAGTACAAATTATATTTCTTATAGTAGCTTTAAATGTGGCTATCAACAAGCTGGTGGGGGAGCATAAATCATGAGACTGAACTTTGATGCCACATTTTGAATCTAGATTCATTCAGTGCATAGTTTTACTTTCATTAGATGCTTGCGTTAGGTTTAGGAAGGCGTTGCTGTTTGAGGTACCCAGTGCATTTATACCAAGCAGTCCTACCCAAGTGTTTGTATACGTCTACTTGTACTTATGTTTTCACTTCTGATCATCATAAATGGTCATGATCTGCATGTAGTGGTACAATTCACCATGTCTGTTTATAAATATTTCTCTCAGATGGCTACCACTGATGGTGATGCAGCATTAGTCATGTGTACCTCACCAGGTGACACACTAAGCATGGGGCCCTAACTTGCTGTAACTGGTAGTGTTTTTTGTGTAAAGAAAGTCTCATTTTAATGCTTGTTTGTTGTAGGTGTGTATTTGCTCTTTTTCTCTTGAAAAGTCAACTGATATGTAGTATGGCTTGGAGGTTCCCAAGCTTGTACATAAACGTGGATATGCTGAACGCACAATGTGTTGCAGAAATAGAGCCGACACTATTTAACAACTACTTAACAAAGTAAGCTAATAAATAAAATACAAAAAAAGAGAGAAAAGGTACTGAGTCTGACACTTGAGATTGGCTGCTGGACTACTTGTTCAATGTGTCAAGCCTGACACTTCTGAAAGAGAAAACCAGAAGAATATAAGCCAATTACAGAGTTATTCACTTAATTTACTGCTAGTGTCAATTAGTGATGGTAAATTTGATTCTTTTTACTGAATCGAGTTTTAATGAGTCACTCACCAAAGTGAATCGGGTTTTTTGAGTCATTTGATTCACTGAGTCAGTTGACCAGAGAGTGCAAAAAATGTACATTTTCACTCAAATTTGTTTCTCTTTTCATGTAAATACTACTGCTAAGATGAATGATTCTTAAAAAAAACTATTTTATAGAGCAAAAACGAGCAAATTAAGCAAGTTCCTATCAAAATTGCTTAATAAACATTTATTGTGTTTATTTGTATTTTATTAGTATTTTCCTTAAATGTGTCAAATATATATTTTCTCATCTAAATGTCCACTGAGCTGTGAGGCAGGCAGCGGTAATGCGCCTTAACATTGGTTGCCAACCAAGAAGAAGAGGAAGCTGTTCGCCAGGAGGGAGGGGGTGAGTGAGTGAGTGAGTGGCTGTATCCCAATTCAGGGTCTGCAGCCTTAAAGTACGCAGCCTCAACGATCCTCAAGGGCCGCGTACTTAAAGACCGCTAAGGCCGGAAGTGCGAGGCTTGTGAAATGGGATGGTCTAGCCTCCGTTGCGCTGCCCAGGTTGCCTAGCAACCATGATACTAACAGCTGGAAACGTGTCATACAGCTTTGTTTAACATAAATGAAGGAGAAAATCTTTTGTTCATTTGTTTGTTTCTTTCTACATGAGCTTTGATCATTCTCTGTAGGATTAAGCTCAGCTATTGAACGGCGTATATTTTAAAGTAAAGGCTTTAAAACCAAGCTAGTACAAACGTAACTAATGTCACATAACTTTGCCGACATGTGGCCAACAGTAATGTTTTAATGTGTATTAAACATTTGCACATAAATAAGTGACATAATATTCAGCACTTAGTTTACTAAGTTACTCTTCGGTCGCCCCTCGTCCGCCGTTTTTTTTCGGCAGAATTATCCACACCCACCGCCGCGCTATGCATTCTGGGATATGTTGGGCCACGAAGTCTACACTGCCACAGCCTTAAAATTCAGGGAAATGAAGGACACATTTCAGGGCCGCATTTCGAGCAGCCTTTGAATTGGGACAGCCTTCGGCGCGCCGCTGTGACGTAATCGGCCTTGAAATGCGTACTTTAAGGCTGCAGACCCTGAATTGGGATACAGCCAGTGATTCGCTTACGCTTACGATTCAGCACAGGAAGGGAGGGGGTGAGTAGCTCAAATGTGCTGTTAGCATGTTAGCAGAGTGATGCTACTGTGAACCGAGGAGCTATTTTCTTGATGTGAGCTTCTACTCAGGGTTTTTTCTTCCAGTTCAGAGCAGAAATGCTTTTGTTAAGAAACTGGCTGTTGTTTCCCCCCCCCACAATTTTAATTACAAGCTAGATATATTTCTACTAATGGAATTAGTTTGCTAACAGCAACAGGGATGAATCAGTGAGTCAGTTGGGCTTGTGAATCATGATTCACAAGTCAGTAAAGTGATTCTCGAGTATTGAACGATTCGTTCACGAATCGAACTACTTTGTGTTAAGTGCCAGCAGCTCCGCTCTTGAGTAGATGAAGGAGCTGGTTCCAGAAGTTTTAAAAAGTGCGTTATCCATACTACTGTATATCTAAGAGGTAGAAAGTAAAGTGACTAAAGGAAGGTAAAAAAAAAAAAAAAGTTTGAAAGACTAGTCTAAAACAGTTAAAAGTTAAGAAACAAGTACGGTGTTGCAGAGTTACTTGGAAAGGCTGACGTCACTCCAGCGCCATCTTACTATCTTAACCTGCTACATACATAATGGATGACAGTATTTTCTGTTCTCCGACCTCCTTTCCTACCTTTAGGTCAGCGGTCCCCAACCCCCGGGCCTCGGACCGGTGCCGGTCCGTGAGTCGTTTGGTACCGGGCCGCGAGAGTTGAGGCTCAGGTGTGAAATGTATAGTTTTCAGGGTTTTTATTGGTTTTCAGTGTTATTTTGTTATCGTTTTTATCGTTTACTCTGTTTTCTTGGGTCTTTTCACATGTGTTATGAATAAATTTTCTTTTTTCGGTACCGGTACTAGTTTTATTTAGTTGTTTTTATCCGCGACACCTTAAAGGCTGGTCCATGAAAATATTGTCGGGCATAAACCGGTCCGTGGCGCAAAAAAGGTTGGGGACCGCTGCGTTAGGTGAAACATCTTAAAGAAACTCCAGTCACCTTCTTTCCAAGCTCTTTAGACTACCATGATCTGGATGACAGAGAATCTACACAGACAAACACCAATGTTCATGTTCACACATCAGATCATAAAGTTTTTGGCTTACCTTCCTTTGTAGTGTCCATGTTCTCCGGTGTGAAGATCTTGCAGAGAACTTCTAGAAGTTCAAAACAACGGCTTGATCGGCTGGTTTTGTTAGTGGCATTTCCCCACCCACTTTTTTACGTAAATTTGACTTTAACAGTTCATTAACTTTCACACAAATAATGTTGAACTTTAACTCATTTTAACTTGGATTCTTTTATTAACTTGTAGGTCCCTTATTGCCTATAAATTGAGGTTTAGGTTAGTGGAGACCCTTACGCTAACCTAAACATAAGCTTTTACTCTCTAAAAAAAAGTAATAATTTGCATTACTAGAGACTTTTTGCCTGTGTAACTGCATGAATACATTTATATGTATGACCTCATGAACACATCTATTTAATTATTACCCAGAGTAATGGTGGCAGAACACTAAGATCAGCAGTAGTAGTACAGCATGGAGAAAAGAATCAATTAATGGATTGGATTTATATAGCGCTTTTCAAGGCACCCAAAGCACTTTACAATGCCACTATTCATTCACTCTCGCATTCACACACTGGTGGAGGCAGCTACAGTTGTAGCCACAGCTGCCCTGGGGCAGACTGACAGAAGCGAGGCTGCCGTATCGCGCCATCGGCCCTTCTGGCCAACACCAGTAGGCGGTAGGGTAAAGTGTCTTGCCCAAGGACACAACGACCAGGACAGAGAGCCCGGGGATCGAACCGGCGACCTTCCGGTTACAGATACGCTTCCCAACCCCCAGAGCTACGGTCGCCCCCTGACAATTAGAAATAAGTCACATAATAATTTCTATTGTGAGAGTTAGATTTTAATTTGTAAGCAAGTTTTGATCAGCTGACTGCCACGATCAGGGAAACACACACTGATTATTCTTAATAAATCGACGTGCCCATGTAGCGTGCTGGCTAGACCAAAATGCGGCAAAGGCTAGTGATGGGTTGGAAGAGGCACATACTTACTTTAGTAACACCTGGTGCGCTGACCGCGGCTTCGCAACCGGTGTTACGACTGGTCCACAGGCTGAACCAGCAGAGGTGTGCACTCGAGTCACATGACTTGGACTCGAGTCAGACTCGAGTCATTAATTTTATGACTTTAGACTTGACTTGAAAAAATGTTCTAAGACTTGTGACTTGACTTGGACTTTTACACCAATGACCTGGGACTTGAATTGGACTTGAACCGGTTTACTTGAAAATACTTGATATTTCACCCCAAATATAAAATTTAACATGCATATTATATAGAGATTGAAAATGTGACGTCATTCAGGGGTAGAACCGCAAAGGATTCTGGGAACTCATGGCAAGAGGTACTAGCGCACGCAGGCTTTCAATTGAAATCAGTCACACAGCGATAAAAAGAAACACAAAAATGTCAAGAAGCTGTTGTATTATTAACTGCAATAGCCGGTCGCATGACAGCCACGGGAAGCCGACGGGTAAAGAGATCGGTTGTTATCGGATTACGTCGTTGAAGAGAAATTGTTCGAGCCATGTTTCCGAAGTAACAAAGAGGCGACGGATGGCCTGGATTGCAGCCATTCAAAGATCAAATATAACGTCCTAGAACACTCCAGCTCACAGGTTAGTCTGCTCCAAGCATTTACACGAAGGTCAGTCTGCTGTTGTAGTTAATACGTCATTTTCATAACATAATTGGTGATATAGGTTACAAGCAAGTCTGGCGCTGAACAGAAATTGTCGCGCTATGCTCCTTTATTTATTGTGCATAAATAGTGAATTGTCCTGACACAATATTGTGTTTCGCTTCTGTTATTATGGTACATTGACAAAAACATATACTTTTATTCACAGGATAAAACAGTTGTTTTGTATCACTAATTGCCCAGTACGATTACAACATACAATATTGTTGTCACTGCTACATTTCTGTAACGCGTACCAGAAATTATTTCCACTACTAATTAATTACCGTTGAGCTCAAAGGTTATATTAATAAACGGTTAAGGAATGTGTATTTATGACGACAATTTGTGAGACTGGTAAACTTATGATACGTACGATGGTCTTTACTTTCTACATGGTGCATTTCAAGGTCCTGCACCCATCCGTCGGTAAACTGTACCTGGGCTTGTTGCAGTGACCGGAAGTTACTAAACTTCATGAGTGTATGCACTCACTCCAAGAACCGTATGATTATAAATATGCATATAAATATGCTACGATGAGATAGCTGACTTCATCTAACTAGCAAATGTTGTCCAGGCTACGTTGGTGATGCAGTTTTTTTAATGTATATGATATTTTTGTCATGCGATTTTAAAGCCGGTCCTACAACCGCATCCAAGAATAACATGCAGCTTATCTCAGAACTGTCGGTGAAAATTATTCTTGGAGCTAGGTTTAATTGAGCTGCATTCTAAAGAGGTGCAATTTCACAATTTGTGTATATTTTCTAAGTTCACTATTTTGTCATGTGTTGAGAAAAACACAGATTTAAAAATTACATGGTCTAATATTTACATTTAGCATAACTGCAACATTATTTTTTCGTTTTTTTTTTTAAAGACTCGAAAGGACTTGAAATTCAAAATTTCAGACTTGTGACTTGACTCGGACTTTTACACCAGTGACTTGAGACTCGACTCTGACTTGCCTGACATTACTTGAGACTTGACTTGAGACTTGAGGATAAAGACTTGAGACTTACTTGAGACTTGCAAAACAATGACTTGGTCCCACCTCTGTGAACCAGGATGCAAGAATGAACAAAGCTGAATGAGTAAAACACTCATGGCACCTGAGGCGAGCGGTGGCTGACGGAAGCAAAGGTTTTGGTGCTCCTGACATGAAGGAACCAATGTTTGAGCGCAGAACAGGTGATTCATCTCCCTTTTAAACCCAATGTCTGTGGTCACTTGACCACTACCTGACTCTGACCTGTGCTTCTCTAAGATTTAATGATCTTTCTGGATTTAGTTAACAGAATTCAACAAAATATAAGCAGATTTTTCACAAACTACACGACCGAGTTCCAAGTCCTAGACGCCATCAAGCTTATAGCTAATTTGGTTGACTGAACATTAAGAGCATCAGCCCTTTGAATTGAATTTGATGTCTCCACACTTGTAACTTCACACTGACCATGAACACAAGAGCCTACTGTCCATCAGTTCAGCATTGCTGTGCATTACTGTAAACTTAGCCACTATACCTCTTCAGCCTGTAAGCATACTAAACTCCCCAGTTTTCATGCAACCTGTAATTAACACTTAATTATGTTACTTCAAATTTGTTTTTCAGACACTTCATAAAATCATAATCCAGAAACAAATAACTTTTGGGGATATTATGAGTATTATGTCCATTGATGAGCAGTATTTACCTTTGAAAATAATCTCTCATTGGCTTCTCCTTTTCTTCTTACATCTTTCTCCATCACAGAGTGTCACACTTTAACTTATATTTTCTCGCTCTGTGAAATGTGACTTTATAGTACCATATTATCCCAACAGAGTACTTATTGTTATTAAAGAACAACCACTGTGATTACACAAATGGTGATATACATAAATAAAATAGAAATAAAATAGAACTTAACTGAAGTCCAAAATGATGTCTAGTCTAGAAAACATGGACATTACCAGATGCTGTTTTCTCCACCATGAGTAGCTGCTTGTGTGTGATGCTTCCTGAGTTAAGTTTTTTTTTAAATTCATAACTGAAACGCTTGCTTTATTATGTTAAGATCAGATGGGTGGTTTGGCCATTGAAAAATGGTTAAAGTTCCTTTAACCCTCAAGGCACCCAATGTTTATTCAACTAAGCTTGGACATCAGGGACAGTATTGTTTCTTTTATTGTTGCAATTATCCATCCATCCATTCGCTTCCGCTTATCCTTTTCAGGGTCGCGGGGGGCGCTGAAGCCTATCCCAGCTGTCATAGGGCGGGTACTCCCTGGACAGGTCGCCAGTCTGTCGCAGGGCCAACACACAGAGACAGACAACCAGTCGCACTCACATTCACTCCCGCATTCACACCTATGGGCAATTTAGATTGTTCAATTAACCTAACCTTCAATGTTTCTTTTATTGTTGCAATTATTATTTTTAATTAAAATGACAATACAATCTACAGGCCCCATCTTATCTTGATGACCTTGTAGTACCATATCACCCTATTAGAGCACTTCGCTCTCGCTCTGCAGGCCTACTTGTTGTTCCTAGAGTATTTAAAAGTAGAATGGGAGGCAGAGCCTTCAGTTTTCAGGCCCCTCTTCTGTGGAACCAGCTTCCAGTTTGGATTCAGGAGACAGACACTATCTCTACTTTCAAGATTAGGCTTCAAACTTTCCTTTTTGCTAAAGCATATAGTTAGGGCTGGACCAGGTGACCCTGGATCCTCCCTTAGTTATGCTGCAATAGACGTAGGCTGCCGGGTGATTCCCATGATGCATTGAGTTTTTCCTTTCCAGTCACCTTTCTCACTCACTATGTGTTAACAGACCTCTCTGCATTGAATCATATCTGTTATTAACCTCTGTCTCTCTTCCACAGCATGTCTTTATCCTGTTTTCCTTCTCTCACCCCAACCGGTCGCAGCAGATGGCCGCCCCTCCCTGAGCCTGGTTCTGCTGGAG